>NC_133458.1:8911426-9229551 GCF_048565385.1 Saimiri boliviensis
TCCTCATATTAAAATTCTTTTTGTTAAAACAGTAAAAGACTAGTTAAAAGTCCCAAAGTCTACAACCAGCAACCATTATACTTAATGGTGCAGCGTTAGAAGCATTCTCTTAAAAACGAAACGATACAAAAATGTGTGGTAGTTTGTTTCTATTTAAAACCACCAAAACTAGAGCTAGTGCATTTAAGACAAAAAAAAAAAATAAGGTTTTTAAGTGGAGTAGAAGAAACAACACCCATTGTTTCAGTGATACTGTGATTGTGCAGTTGTTGGATGTTGTGTTACGTAAGTACAATTTAGGTAAGTTGGTTAATAGTGTGGTTTATATTCTTACTTTTTTGCTTGTTTGTGCTACTCATTACTAAGGAAAGAGTACTAAAATCTCCAGTTAAAATTGTGTTCGTCAGTTTTCTTTATGCTTCCCTTGGTTTTTGCTTTATGTATTTTGGAACTCTAATTAGGTACATAAACATTTAAGATTCTTACATCTTCTTAATAAATTAACTCTTATCATTATGAAATATCCATCTTTATTGCTGGAAATATTCTTATTATAAAGTCTATTTTGATAATGTAGCCTCTCTGGCTCTCTTATAATTGGTGTTTGCGTAGTCTTTGTTTTTGTATTTGTTTACTTTAATCTGTATTTTTTGGTTTAAAATGCATCTCAGCCTGGGCAACATAGACTCTGTCTCTAAAAATAATAAAAAAAAATTATCAAGGTGTGGTGGCATGCACCTGTAGTCCCAGCTACTGAGGAGGCTGAGGCAGAAGGATTGCTTGAGACTGGGAGGTCGAGGCTGCAGTGAGCTGTGATCATGCCACTGCACTCTAACTTGAGTGACAGAGGCATTTATTTGAGTGATTGAGAAATTTATTTGTCTCAAATAAATAAAATGCATTTCTAGAAAGTATCCTGTTTAACAAAGACATGGAAATCAATGTAGTTACTCATAAATGGTGGATTGGATGAAGGAAATATGATACATACACAATATGAAATACTACACAGCCATAAAAAAGAATAAAATCTAGGCCTTTGCAGCAACATGGGTGCAGATGGAGGCATTATCCTAATCAACTTAATACAGGAACTTTTTTTACTGCATGTATTTAGAATCTCTGTTAATGAAGGGTGTATCAACTTTTAGGATTGTTATGTTCTCTTGATCAATTGACCCCTTATCAATATGGAATTACTATCTTCATCTATAGTAATAATTTGTCTAAAAACCAATTTTTCTAATGCTAACATAGATAATCCAAATTTCTTTTGATTACTGTTAGCATGCTATATATTTTAGTATATTTTATGTTTTATATTAAAAGTGTATTTCTTTGAGGCAGCATGTAGATGTTTGATTTTTTTTTTAATCAAATCTGACAGTCTCCGTCTTTTATATGAGTCTTTAGACCATTTACATTTAATGAGATTTATGACATGGTTAAATTTAAATATATTATCTTTGTGCTTTCTATGTGTTTTATGTGTTTTTAATTCCCCTTTTCCTCATTTTCTACCTTTTATATTTCCTCAGTATTTTTTAATGATTTTATTTTACCTCTTTTGTCATCTTATTAGCTACAACTCTTTGTGTGTTATTTTAGCATTGTTTTATGGTTTGTACTATACACCTTTAACTTAGACTATCCTCTAGTGATGTGATACCATTGCATGTTTAGGAACTTCACAATGATATACTTAATTTCTCTCCTCCCAAACTTAGTGCTATTGTTATTGTCTATTATACTTTGATATGTGCTATAAATATCACACTACATTGTTATTTTTGCTTGAACAGTTGGTTATAGGCTGGGCACAGTGGCTCACACCTGTAAACCCAGCACTTTGGAATGCCAAGGTGGGTGGATCACCTGAGGTCAGGAGTTCAAGACCAGTCTGACCAACATGGAGAAACCCTATCTCTACTAAAAATACAAAAAAAATTAACCAGGCATGCTTATGGGCACCTGCAATCTTAGCTACTTGGGAGGCTGAGGCAGGAAAATCACTTGAACCCAGGAGGCAGAGGTTGTGGTGAGCTGAGATGATGCCATTGCACTCCAGCCTGGGCAACAAGAGCAAAACTGTCTCAAACAAACAAAACAAACAAAAAAAACAGTTGGTTATCTTTCAACAGATCTAAAATTTAAGAAAAAGTATAGAGATGCACCCATGTAGTTACCATTTTGGATGCTCTTTATTTCTTTTTATAGATTCGTATTTCCATCTGGTATCATTTTTATTCTGTCTAAAGGATTTCTTTAACATTTGCCTCACTGTGGGTCTCCTGGTGGTGAATTCTTTCAACTCTATTATGTCTAACATGCTTTGATTTCACATTTGTTTCGAAAAGGTATTTTCACTCAGTATAGAATGAGGTTGAGAGTTCTTTTTCTTTCAGAATTTCAAAGATGTTGCTCTACTGTTTTCTTACTTGCATTATTTCTAATAAAATATTTGTCAGCATTATTTTGGTTCTTCCGTACCTAGCATTTTGTCCCCTCTGGCTGCTTTTAAGATTGGCTTCATTACTGGTTTTGAGTAATTTGACTATAATGTAATTCGATACTGTTTTCTTCATGTCTCTTGTGCACAGGTTTCATTCAGCTTTTAGATTGCTGAACATGCGAAGGTACTGGAAAGGTGGCATGCCTGGAGAGGGCACAGAAATTTCATGCCCCTTCCCATGTACCTTGCTCTGTGTACCTCTTCATCTGGCTTCATTATTTTGGTTCTTCCATACCTAGCATTTTGTCCCCTCTGGCTGCCACAAAGGATGAGGCTGAATGTCCACATCCTTGGTAATGTCCCTTAAAATGAAGTGATAAGTTTAAGCACTTCCCTGAGTTTTGTGAGCCATTCTAGCAAAAGACCAAATATGAGGAGGTTATAGGAACTCCCAATTTATAGCCAGCCTGTCAGAAGTACTGGAAGCTTGCACTTAAAATTGGCAGCCGAAGTGAGGTCAGACGTGTGACTAAGACTTGTGGAATCTCATTCTAACTCCATTAGATGGTGTCAGAATTGGTTGAACTGTAGAACACTCAGCTGGTGTTTGTAGAAAATTGGAGAATTGCTTTATGGGGAAAAGCAGCCCCACATTTTGGTGACCACAAATATTTTATCTGGAGTGTTGAGAGTATAGTAGACAAAAAGAATTTGTTTTCTTCCCCCATTATTATACTTTTTTTTTTTTTTTTTTTTTTTTGAGGAGGAAATTTGCTCTGTAGCCCTGGCTGGATTGCAGTGGCGCAGTCTCAGCTCACTGCAACCTCTGCCTCCAAGGTTCAAGCTATTCTTCTGCTCCAGCCTCCCAAGTAGCTGGGACTACAGGCACCTGCCACCACACATGGCTAATTTTTGTATTTTCAGTAGAGATGGTGCTTTACCATATTGGCCAGGCTGGTCTCAGACTCCTGACCTTGTGATCCTCTTAACTCAGCCTCCCAAAGTTCTGGGATTACAGATGTGAACCACCGTACCCAGCCATATACTCTTTTTTAAAAGCTTCCATGAAACTGCTTGGTTTCTACAACAAACTACTAGAGAGAGGGTAGTTTATAAAGAAATTTATTTCTCACAGTTCTGGAGGCTGGGAAGTTCAAGTCACCGCAGATTCCATGTCTGGTGAGGGTCCATTTCCTGGTTCATAGACAGCCATCTTCTTGCTGTAACCTTACATCACAGAAGACACAAGGGTCCTCTCTCAGGCCTCTTCTATAAGGGCATAAATTCTGTTCACAAGGGTTCTCTCTCATGATCTAATCATATCCCAAAAGTCCTGCCTCCTAATACCATTACCTTTGGGGTTGAAATTTCAACATGAATTTGAGGGGGAGACCAATATTCACTACTTAACTTTTTAAACATACAGAATGCAAGTATAATGACTGTTTAAATATCCTTCTCTGTATTTCTAACATCTGTGTCATTTCTGGATCAGTTTCTATTGGTTGATTTTTCTCCTAATTATAGGTGGTTTTCCTACTTCTTTCATACCTAGTAATTTTTGGCTGCAGACGTGAATTTTATCTTGTTGGCAGCTGGATATTTTAATATCTACATAAATATTCTTGAGCTTTGTTCTGGATTTATTTTCCATTGCTCAGGGAGGACTGTCCCTTGCTTCTTGATGTCCAATGTCTTGAAAGTGTTGTTTCCTATATTTTTCAATTTTTTTGGCTATTTTAGATAGGAGGATAAATCCAGTCACAATGAGGATTGTTGTCATAAGCAAAAGTCCGTTAAAAATATATATCCCTAGATCCTACTGCATAGGATCTTGGAATCCCCATCACCGTCTCAGACTCAACATGGGCAACACTAAATGCCCAATCTCCCTGCAGCCATCATCTCCGCATTCTCCATCTGGAGTCTTTGCCTCAGTCAGTGGCACCATCCCACACAGCTGTTTAAGTTAGAGCCCCAGAGTCATTTTAGATTTCCCTTTCCCTCATTGTTCAAATCTAGTTTATTGACTAGTCTGATCAATTCTAATTTATATACATCTCCCTAATCTTTCTCCTTTTCTCCATGTCAACAGTCACTACCCTAAGACTATAATCATGTCTCTGGTGGCAGTTTGCTCTGTGTCAATTTGCTATAGCTGAAACTACTTTCCCAGAATCATTTCCTGTTCTAAATTCAGGTTAGAGTTTGACAAAAAAAAATTTTAGTATTATTTGGGAGGAGAAGTGAAGTCATAGCCATTACTCTGTGACAGTTGTTGTTGCTAGTGGTCGTGGCATACAGACACCAGTGGATTCCAGCTCATCCTGCTTTCCCTCAATCTGTGTCCATCTCTTCCCAATGGCCAGTCCTGCCCATAAGCAATAGCCCCAGTGCCACCACCAGATACTTGTTTGAGGACCTACAGAAGTGGTAGCTAAATTTCTATGGAGTTTTTCTCTAAACACTTTGTGGCCCCACTGCAGCAGCTGAATGTGCTTGAATTATCAGGGCCCCCTGCAGTTTCAACTTGTCCAACTTGCCATGCTTTCAGAAGGTTAGGTAGTGACTGTTCTTTGATCTTCCATCTTCCATAACTCATCCTATAATTGTGCATGGTCTAATTCCTATAACAATTCCCTCATTTAGTAATACTTAAGTGATTCTGCCTCCCTCATTGAATACTGACTGACACATCTCATTGGTACTTTTTCAGCTTTTTCACTGTGAAGCATACCAAAGAAAGCACAAATCACGAGAGATAAGCTTTAACAAGAAATAAATATACCTGTGTAATCTCATATCCAGATCAAGAAATAGAACATTACTCATGGGTAGATGCAAATGAAATTCAAGGAATAGAATAGGGAATGACTCTTCTCTAAGTATACATTTTTATATAGTCTTGACTGTTGAATCATTTTAATTTTTTTTTTTTTTTTTTTTTTTTTTGAGACAGAGTTTCGCTCTTGTTACTCAGGTTGGAGTGCAATGGCGCGATCTCGGCTCACCGCAACCTCCGCCTCCTGGGTTCAGGCAATTCTCCTGTCTCAGCCTCCTGAGTAGCTGGGATTACAGGCACGCACCACTATGCCCAGCTAATTTTTTGTATTTTTAGTAGAGACGGGGTTTCACCATGTTGACCAGGACGGTCTCGATCTCTTGACCTCGTGATCCACCCGCCTCGGCCTCCCAAAGTGCTGGGATTACAGGCTTGAGCCACCGCGCCCGGCCATTTTAATATTTTACATTTTCAAAAAATAAAACAAGTATAAGGAGATAAACCTAAAAATAAATAGTAAAAAAACAATAAATCTAATGATATATTACGTTGATACCGTGCCCACAAAGAATTTTTTAAAACTCTCAGTAGTATATATTCTAAGGAAAAAAAATTAGATATTGAACTTGGTAAGTTCATTTGGTATAGCTTGCAAAACCTGCATGTTGATATTTGGGAGGCGCTAGTGTTCCATTTGTGGAAGATAGGAAATATAAATGTGGAATGGAGGTGTTTGTTATAGTCTTGTTGTCTGAGTCTGAGGTATTACTCAAGCTCTTTGTCTAATGACCAAGAAAATTAAGGACCATGGACACCAAGGGTGAGGTTGGGGGAAAAGTTTAATAAGCAAAAGCGGAAAGGTCTTTGCAGCAGAGGGAGGACCTGAGAGGGTTGCTGGTTTTTTTCAGTTGAATACAAGGGCTTTTATAAAAAAAACTTCCCGTATCTGTGTAGCTGTCTGTGTAATTGCCCTATGTACACAGACATGCCTGTGTAGCTGCAGGCATGTCTCAGGCAAGCCTCCTTCCCGTGCAAGTTTCCATGTATGCCCCTCTGTACGTGTTTATAGACGAGGAGGAACCTTTTCCCTGGGATCTCACCGATTACACAAAGAACAAAGGTGTTTTTATGTTGGGCCTTCTCCCTCGTCTGTGCCGGGGCAGCTTGATTTTTCAGGCTGTTACTCTGTTTAAAAGAATTGTGCTGAGGACTGGCCTTAGCTGTGCGTACTTGGGTTTTATTTCCTTTTTCCACTCTCATTTCCCCACTCAGGAGTGAAGAAACTTACTGCTGTTAGGGTGGTTGGGTGATGATCTTTTAGCTAATTCCTGCTAAATAGTGGCATCATGTGGGGAACTATAACACTCAGGGCTCCTCCTAAGGTTAATTTAAGGGTCCCCAAAAGAATGGTGTGTTTATGTGTGGTTCCATTTGCATTACCATTTGAAGTTCAATGGCCTCTAAGCGAGAAGTAACGATTTGGGTTATTAGAGGACATGTATCAAAACAAAACAAGGTGGGGGTAAGAACAGCCAAAAACCTGAGACTGTTGAACCCAATAACTGGTGGCTATAGTTATGCCTGTTAAAATTTGTATGCATGGGGCTTGGCTTTGGTTAGGTTCCTTGGTCTTATTCTCCCAAAAGAACAAGCCCCTGAGTTGTGGGTGCCCTACGTATTCCCATCAGCTGGCAGGATTCGCAGGATAATTGCTTAGAATTAAAATATTTATCCAGGTTTTTTTGTTTTGTTTTTTGAGATGGAGTTTTGCTCTTGTTGCCCAGGCTGGAGTGCAGTGGTGCAATCTTGGCTCACCACAACTTCCCTGTTCCAGGTCCAAGCGATTCTCCTACCTCAGCCTCCAGAGTAGCTGGGATTCCAGGCATACACCACCATACCCGGCTAATTTTGTATTTTTAGTAGAGACAGGGCTTCCCCATGTTGGTCGGGCTGGTCTCGAACTCCCAACCTCAGGTGATCCGCCCGCCTCAGACTCCCAAAGTGCTGGGATTACAGGCATGAGTCACCATACCTGGCCCAGATTTTTCATATTGCCCATCCCTTTTGTTTCTTCTGAATTGCAGCCATAGGTCACTGGTTGATTTATGCGAATAAGCAAGATGAGTCTAAAATGTAGGCAAAAACTTAACTGATGAGATCAGAATTAAATGACAAGTGTGTATGTCCTGAAAAATAATTTTTATCTGTTCAGTTCTCATTTTTTTCCTAAAACAAATCATGATAAGATTTAATTGTTTGCAAAATAAACTTTGGTTTTATACTTGGCATGATTTGTGTAAAGTGCAGCAAGAATACCAATCCTTCACATAGGCTTTTAAATTGACCTTGATAGAACTCTCCTCCACAAAAAATCTAGATGAGACCTTTTAAACCTGAGCCCAGCCATGGATTCGTACCCTTAAATACCTATGAGTTGGGTAAATTCCTCTCTTCTTGAGGTCTCAAGAACATGGGGTTCCTGGGCCTGTTAGAACATGACATTCTTTGCTCACCACAGGTTAGGAACCCTGTATGGGGACTATGTAGGCAAAGTATGAGGCCAAATTTCCCAAGGGGCCTTAATTAGCTTTTCAAGTGAAGCTTGATTCCTTAAAGGGAAGCACACTATTCTGGTCAAAGCCTTGGTAAAACAACCAGCATCTCCAATTGTGTCCTGTTAAATGGATTCTTATTGCACTTGTGCAAATAACTATATTGCCATAATTTAAGAATACTTACAAATACTTTCCAAATTATGGAGGTGCCAGGCAGAGATAAACAAACATGCTTCAAATTTTGTTTACAGGAATATACATTACTCAATTATTAAATGCTATAAATAGCTCAAGATAAGTTTTCTTGACTCTGAAAAACAAAACAAGGATCAGTAACGTTTTAAACAAAAGAGCTAAAAAGATTACTTTCTGTTAGTTCAGTCTATTCTGTTAACTCTTGTTATAATATTCATGAACATTTCAGCTCTTCATGAATCCTGTACATTTTTACTTTATTCCAATGTTATCATCTCCAAAGTCATCAGATATCTGCATTTGAGAGCACCTATTAAAGTCCTATGGCTGATTATAACCATCTTTTGAAGAGGATCAAAACAAGACAGTTGTCTGTGAAATGATGAAATGTCCAGGTTATTTACAGTCAAGAACATGATTGACAAAGAAATTTGGTTATTTCTGTGGTTTTCAATAACTTAACATAATATTCTTAATTATAATTGGTAGCATATATTCAGACATTATAATTTTTTAATCTCATGCAATTTTAAAATATATATTTATATTATTTAGTAAAATATAACCTGAGGAGTATTAAATATCATTTGATAATCCCATGCACCCAAATATGTCAATAATCCTGTTTTTTTGGGGGGGGAGAGTACTCTGGGGGCCCTCTGTAGCATCCAGAAGGTAGGGGTTAGAAAAGACAACCTTGAAACTGAAGTTTGATTACGGGAAGCCTGTTAAATATGTTAGAGATTCAAAGCACTTGACATTAAAAAATAAAATTCCAGATGACCATAAGCTATTTATTTTAGCCAAAATGGTGACTCTAATCTACAACTCTTTAACCTTAGACAGAAATATACATTCCATGACTTTTTATAATCTTTTACTACAAAACATTTTACTGTTTTTACATACCTTGCATGTAAATCTATTTTCAGTCATTTTCAGTTATAATGGTAACTCTTAGCAATTTTTAACTTTAAAACCTGGCAAGTTGTTTTAATTATGTACTAGGCACATATAAAGTCTGACTCCTTCCAGCATAGTTAAGGGCATGGTAAGTTCACTATGTCCCCAGGCCTTATCAGTTGTGAAGCAGGCAAGTCAAATAATTCTCAAAGACCAAAGAAGCAGTTTACAATCTTAAAACATTTAGCAAACCTAGTATCTGACCTGCATAATTTAGACCACATATTTACATCTGAAGACATTTGTATTTTACCAATAATCTTTAAGATTGTTCTTATTTCTTTCTTTATTTCTTTTTTTTTTTTTTTTTTTTTTTTTTTTTTTTTTTTTTTTTTTTGAGACAGAGTTTCGCTCTTGTTACCCAGGCTGGAGTGCGATGGCATGATCTCAGCTCACCGCAACCTCCGCCTCCTGGGTTCAGGCAATTCTCCTGCCTCAGCCTCCTGAGTAGCTGGGATTACAGGCACGTGCCACCATGCCCAGCTAAATTTTGTATTTTTAGGAGAGACAGGGTTTCACCATGTTGACCAGGATGCTCTCGATCTCTTGACTTCGTGATCCACCCGCCTAGGCCCCCAAAGTGCTGGGATTACAGGCTTGAGCCACCGCACCCGGTAAGACTGTTCTTATTTCTTAAAGATTAAAGTGACATGAACTAAAGGCATTATAGCTTTTACTTTTGCTTCAAAATATATTTGATCTAAGTGTTTATTTTTCTTTAAGCCAACTGATTAGAGGCTTTTTATAAACATTGCACACATAAGACATATGACTACACAGACAGAAGATGCAGCAGTTATAAGGGTTTTGTTTGTTTGTTTCTTTGTTTGTTAATCTCCATATGGGATTATCAGGAGCACGTCTGCCAGGAGCTATCGACCTGCAAGAGGATTCCAACCTGGATAGGGGGGTGAGTGGAAGATAAAGAATGACAGATGGGGTCTGGAGGGTTGAAAAGCATATGCTTTACCAACAACTTTATTGTCTCAGGGTCAGCTCATATACATTTTTTGGGTATGTGCCTACGTGAGACAAAAGGGTACAGAAAGTCTTAAAACAAGTTACAACATCATAGGGTAAGAACAATGGAAATGTCAGATACGCAATTAACCAGAACAGGTAGTCACACTATCTCATCTAGGGGCAAGTGATTTAATTAACCAGAACAGGTGGTCACACTATCTCATCTAGGGGCAAGTCCTTTATCTTCTGGGAAGAGTCAGCAAAGTTGTAAGGCATGTCTTTGAAGAAAACTCAGTTATTGTACACAATGCATCTCGTGACTGCATGGCCATCTGGCGATTGCCCACAAGTTTAACTTTAACCTAAGTCTCTCTCTGTTCCTGCTTTCCGATAGCTCAACTCCCTCAACTGGAGACACTGTGTCTGGGCTCAAGCCCTCCGTATTGTGAGGCCCATTTTCCGGGGGCCTCACACGGGAGCATTCCCTACATTGGATTATTGGCCTCAAGGTGGAGCCCTTTTAGAGCAGAGGGTTAGAAAAGCATGCAGTTTCTAGGGCCTAATAAACAGGCATAGCTGGTATACAAAAACAGATTTTGAGAGGAATATATTTACCTCTAATTCCTGGTGTTCCACAAGAAAAATAGAGATTTTTTTCACAAAATGGAATCCATGCCATTTAAAAAATTTGTTTCCAAGGAGTACCAGGTCATTAGAAGTTGTCCTAGGGCTTTTTATGCATGCATTAAGAGTGGCAAAACAAAGTGGAGAAAAGTAATTTGGTTGACGGAGGAAAAAAAACAACCTTTCCAGAAAAACAAGATCCAAGAAGAAGAAAAAAACATAAAGGCTTTTTTTTTTTTGTGAGAGAGAGGGAGGGAAAGAGAAAGTCTGAAGGCTGAAGTGCAGTGGTGTGGTCCTGGCTCACTGCAACCCCCCTCCCAGGTTCAAGTGATTCTCCTGCCCCAGCCTCCTGAGTAGCTAATACTACAGGCACATACCACCATGCCTGGCTACTTTTTTTTTTTTCTTTTTTTTTTTTTTACATTTTTGGTGGATATGGGTTTTCATCATGTTGGCCAGGGTAATCTCAAACTCCTGGCCTCAAGCAATCCACCCACCGTGGCCTCCCAATGCGTTGGGATTACAGGTGTAAACCACCATGCCCAGCTAAAGCTTTTTAAATATACCTATAACTTGGATATCCACTTTAAATTAAGCTGAGAACTCTTTAAGAAAATCCTTTTTCATTAATTAAAACTTTACAGAGAATATAAACAGTGATCTTTATAATTCCTTTTACCAGTTTGCACAGGGAGAAAGATGCTAAAAGTCCAACTCATTAAAAAAAAAACAAAACAAAACAAAAAAAACTTTTATCCTTTTGCTGGCATGTCTGGTTTCTGGATTTTCTAGGGGAGTTTCTTTGAGGTCCTCCCTGGCTGCATAAGTTTGCACCACTGCCTGTTCACAGTCATATTCAGGTTCTCCAGTTTCCTTTGGGAGGAAAGTGGCTGGGTTCAGATAAGGACAGGTTTTTAACTGGGCTGTGATTCCTCTAATAGCAGAGCCTGATGTTTGGGGAGGCAATTATCTGTTAGCCAGAGACTCCCGTTAGAAAACAGCAGTTGTACCATATTATGTGGGGATATATACAGTTGTTATTCCCGATGGTTGACTTGGTAACCTCTGGCACCAGCAAAGCCACCACAGCAACTGCTCAGAAGCAAGCTGGCCACCCTTTAGACACCAAGTAAAGCTCCTTGCTTAGGTAACCTACTGGCTATTGAGCTGAACCTTGAGTCTGAGTCAAAACATACAGGGTCATTCCCTTCCTTTTTGATCCACAGAGACTGAAGGCCTTCCCTATGGCAAGTCTAAGGGCTGATGGTTTAACCAAGGTTTGTTTTAACTGGTTAAAGGCTTTTTGAGCCCCAGGTTTCCAAGTCAAGGGGTGAGTTTTAGCTGCTTGAGTTTCTCTTATGAGGGTGGTATAAAGGGTGAGCTATCTCACCATACCCAGATATCCATAGTTTGCAAGATCCAGTAATGCCTAAGAGTCCCCTCAGCTGTTTAAATGTTTGGGGTAGGGGGAAGGAGGAAATGGGCCTAATATCACCTAGTGCTCTGGTCCCTTCTGATAAGACTAGACCTAGAAGTCTGACAGAGCTGAGTCTTAGATCTTGAAACCCTATATTTCCTTTTAGTTAAGAAATTGAGGAGTGCCTCAGTGCCTTCCTGAGGCTTTCTTGGTTGGGGCACAGAGGAGAGTGTTATTTACACACTGCAACACTTCAACTTGAGGGTCAGAAAAATCAGAGAGATCTTTGGACAGGGCCTGTTTTTGCAACTTCCTTTTGATACCAGGGACTACCTGAGTAATAAACCTATTATTTAAGATAGGTATCCTTCAGTTGAATCAGGAGACAGGCAGGTGTGTTTCACTAATGCTTCTCTCAGCCTTACCAGAAAGGCTGAGGGATTTTCATCTAGTTTTTGATCTATTATGAAAAGCTTGAAGTAGTTAATAGGTTTGGCTCTAGTCTTTTTCAAGCCCTTCAATATACACATTTGAAAGAACTTCCCTCTCCATTCTCTGATGCTATCATTGTGGTCCCATTTAGGGTCCTCCAAGGGCATTGCTACTCTCCCAGCTGATTAAGACTCCTCTGCTTCTCTGGCACTGTATGAGACACAAAGTTAATCTCCAAATTTCTCTGTTGCTTGCAGGGCTTCCCATTTCTCAGAGCAGTTAGGGTTTGATTTAAGGGTAACATAACATCCTTCCAGGAGAGTTTAAATACTTGGGTTAAATCCCAGAAAGCTTCTACACATGAGTGAATTTGGGGCTTGCCCAGAGTAAACTTAAGGGTGTGAGGGTTAGAGGAGATCCAGGCTGCACTCGAGCAGAGTGAAGGCTTGAAGATAGGTTGTTACTCATCTGGAAAGAGAGGGGAGAAAAGGTGTCCCTTAGTCTTCTTCCTCCTTTTGGAGTGACCCAGGGTAGAGCAAAAGATATAAAGTGTGTCCCCCTTCTCTTTCCTCTTGCCTCCTCTGGGTCCCAGCATCCATCATAGGTACCACCCACGGATGCAAGCATGACCTTCACCCATGGATCTGTAAGAGCTGGTTGGCATGAGTAGTCATGCTTACCTGCATGATGCTCTAGCTTTCTGTCTGTCTCTCGGTTTCCCAGACCTCTGTGACCCAAAAGGCTTCCAAGGTACCCCATGGGCCCAGGAGAGATTATGCAGTAACTGGATTTGGGCAAGACCCTTTAATGAAGGGAGTATCCTGACTCTATACCTGACTTCTCTTAACTATAGCTCTAGTGAAGCACTGAATTCCCAGAAAATGGAACCAGTGAATTTCTAGGCATAAAATCCCTTTTTTGTTTAAATGCCAATGTAGCTGGATGTAGAACAGTTGCCTCAAAAGAATGTAAGGATCAAATGGCTGTCCTCCCTTCCAAAGGGACAGTACTAAGGCTAGAATTTGTCTCTTAAGGGTAGTTTCCTTCCAACTTTTGAAAGTGGAGTTTTCCTGCCTACAAATGAGGCATGGTGTTTGATTACTGATAGAGGGAGGTAGGAGGGAAAGGATTTGGGGAAATAGAGGTTTTGGACAAAGGGCCAATAAAGCCCCCCAAGAAGAAAAAATTCATTTCACTAGATGGTGTGGCAGAGACTGAAATGTTAGGTAAAAACTCTGACTCGAAATTCTTTCCAGGCAGTGGTTAGAGAAGTGTGAGCTTGGTGGATTGTCCCCACAACATGCCTACTGGCAGGGAAAAAATAATTTGTCTCATAGAGGAACTGTTTGAATTCATTGGGCAGTGTTAAGTTACATGGAGGAAAAAAACAACCCAAATGGAGAAGAGTGTATTCACTCAGGGTAAAATATCCCCCTATACACTTCCATGAATGACTATCACTGAGAGACAAAAAAGCCCCTACTAGGTGAAAGTTTAAACTGAAATCTTGAAATCCCCCCATCTCAAGAAAATCACAGAAGCAGCAATTCTTTGAATTACGTTCCTAGTTACTAAAACGTTTGCCAACTTTACCCAACAAGATTATCTCCCCAGGCTGTAAAAACTCCCTTAACATAGCATACAAAAAAGGGATAGGAAACATGATAGCCACAAAAAAAGAAAGGAAGACAGTGTGATAAGAAAGTCTGGAACTCCTGGTGCCAATACCCTGATGGGCTGTTAAGGACTGGGGTTAGTCAGGGGCCTTCATGTAACACTGAGATGTAGCCTTGGCCAGAAACCTTCAGTTGCCCCAGGACCTCCTTCCAGCCACACATAATGGCTAGGCCCTCTGTGAAAGGAAACTGAATTTGAATAGAGCCAACATCCCCACCACCTGAGGATGATGGGGAGTTGACAAAATCATCTCCAGCATGTCTGTTCCCCTGAGTCTTGTAAGGGTGCAGCCACACTATTTGTCTTTAACTGGTTGACGGTGTTACAGTGTTTTGTTTATTTTTTTTTTAACTGCGAATGAGAAGCCTCAGAAATGAAAGCAAAGAGTTGGAGGTCTGTTCCTATTCACTCTTCCAATGTATCCTTTCCTAGCCAACACACCATAATGTTGCAGTCTTATTATCCGAGATATTACCTGAGTTCTTTGTCTCACAACCAAGAACATTAAGGAGTGTGGACACCAAGGGTGAAGTTGGAGCAAAAGTTTCATAAGCAAAATAGGAAAGCTTTCCATAGCAGAGGGCCCAGAAGGGTTGCCATTTTTTCAGTTGAATATAAAGGCTTTTATAAGAAACTTCCCCCATCTGTGTAGCTGTCTGTGTAACTGCCCTTATCTGTGGAGCTGCAGCATGTCTCAGGTAAGCCTCCCGCAATATGCAGGTTTCCACAGAGCCTACCATGTACATGTTCATAAAAAGGAAGGAAAACTTTTCCTGGGAGTCCACTGATTACACAGAGAACAAAAGCATTTTTGTGTTGGGCCTTGCTCCCTTATCTGTGCAGATGCAGCTTGATTTTTCAGGCTGTTTCTCTATTTAAAAGGATTCTACTGAGGACCTGCCTTAACTGTCTGCTCCACTGTTTTTTTCCTTTCTCCTCTCTCAGAGGGAGGCAAGGAAAGTACCACAGTGTTACAGTGACATTGTAAGTAGTGGTGTGAATACACACACACACACACACACACACACACACACTTCCTAACTCTGCTTTCTGAAAGAAACCAGAAACAACCATTCAGTTGCAGTGAGTACTCCTAATGCCCATCCCTTGGAATTAAATTACCTTAAAAGGAACCAGAAACTCCTGAAGAAATGGCTGATTCCAGGGTTGGGCAGGAAATCTAAAAGGTAAACAGTGAAACATCTTGTGCCAGAAGAAAGTGCTTAAAAACTGGTAGAGATATGTCAATAGAACACAGGAGCCAGCCTGAAGAGACTCCTAGCTAAATTTAGGACAATTTAAGCATTGCAACAAATATAGGAATGTGTTATAGCTCATTAAATAGTCTGTAAATCCATATTAATCAATTTATTTTTTATTTAAGGTAAAGAGAGAAAGAAAAGTGCTTCTTTACCAAAAATAAATTAACTTAATTAATATAGGTGGAATTATGGAAATATGAAATCATCATTTTATAAACATCATTATAATCATTGGTTTGGGTAACAATCATTATCAGATGCTAAATTTGTTAGCTGAAAATTGGTGAACAGAATTTTTAAAAATATGTCAAATACCATATAAATTGAATAATCAAATTCAACTTCACCAGTAGTGGGACAAACTGACTTCCTTGCCTCCTGATGTGATGCACTCAGAAGAACACACCACCACCTCTGTAGTAATTTTGTGAAAATATTGAACTTTGTTTAAATAATGAGAAAACAATGAGACAAATCCTCTCCAAAGTAACCAATATACTGATTTTAGCATATTGGGCTATTTTTGACTTTACGTGCTCTTATGTTTGTGAGATCCAGTCATGTTGCTGTATAGATATTGAATACAGGGACATTCTCTAAAACAGGTGGCTCAGACTCCTCCAGAACGTCAGCTTCATGAAAGAAAACAGAAGTCTAGAGAACTAGTCTAGATTAAAGTGATCTTAAAACACATGGCCACCATATACAAACAAAATCCTTGGCTGGAGCCTGTACTGGAAATAAAAGACAACTGTCAATGATATTATTGGGATAATTGAGAAATATGGAGTGTGGATTGCATAACAGCTGATTGTATAATGTATAAAGTTTCTGAGTGTATGTGGATATATAGGAGAATGCCTTTATTCTTAGAAAGTACATGTTGAAATATTTAGGGGTGCCAGGATTTCTTCAACTAACTTTCAAATGATTTGGAAAAATATGTGTCTATCTATATGTCCACATATAGACACACATGTATATATAGAAAGAGAAATAGCAAATGTAGCAAAATGTTAACAATTGGTGATCCAGGTAAAAAGTATAAGAATTTCCATTACATTATTTTGATAACTTTTCTATAGGTTTAAGATTTTCAAAATAAAAATTCATTTTTGGGGGACAGGGTCTTGTTCTGTTGCCCAGGCTAGAGTGCAGTGGCACAGTCACAGCTCACTGCAGCCTTGACCGCCTAGCTCAAGCAATCCTCTTGTCTCATCCTCCTGAGTAGCTGAGACTACAGGCACACAACACCATGCCTGGCTAATTTAAAATTTTTCTTTTGTAAAGACAAGGGCTCACCATCTTGTACAGGTTGGTCTCAAATTCCTGAACTTCAGCTATCCTCCCATCTCAGCATCCCAAAGTGTAGGGATTACAGGTATAAGCCATTGCGCCTGGTCTAAAAATTATTTTTAAAACAAACACCAACCAAACAAAAAATCATTACTAGCACCCCAGAAACCACTCTTGTGCCTCCTTCCATTTATAATCTCTCTCTCCTAAAGTAACCGCTATTCTAACTTCTAACACTGTTTTTGAACTTTATATATATTTTTCCTAATATTATTTTTGTGATATTTAGGCATACTACTGTATGTAAGAATGGTTTGCTTATTTTGTTTGCTGTGTGGTATTCTATACAAATACATCATGATTTGTTCACCCAACATCCTTTTGAAGAGTGGATTGTTGCCAACTTGTGGCTATTAGGAATATTAAGGCTATTCATAGCAGATATGAATGTACTCATATGTGTCTTTGAGAAACACATGTACACATTTCTATTAAATATTGAGAAACACGTACACATTTCTACTAAATATATGCCTAGTAGTAGAATTGCTGCATCATAGATACACAATTGTTCTGTCTGGGCAGTTAATGAAAAACAATTTTCCAAAGTGGTGTGTGTATCAATTTATTGGTCATTTGGATATGATTTTTCTATTCCAGTCTCATTATTCTATTGGGTTTCTGTCATTTTTCTTATTGACTTGTAGGTATTACCTTTATATTTGAATATAAGTCTTTTCTTAATAATGTGACTTCAAATATCTTCTCTTTGACCTTTAGCTTTCTTGGTGGTGTCCTTTGATGACCAGAATTCTTAATTATAACAGTCTCATGAATCAATCTTTTCCTTTATGTTTAGTGCTTTTTTTGTTCTCTTTAGTACATCTTTACCTTTACACCAGGACACAAAAATATTATTTTATGCTTTCTTTTAGAAGCATATGTTTTTGTATTCAAACTGCAATCCATTAAGAATCAATTCTGTTGTACAAAGTGAAAGTATAAACCTGTTTTCTATACAGTTATCTAGCTAACTCTGCATCAGTGACTGGAAGAACCATTCCTTCTCCCAAAACTCTGTAACACAAAGCCTGTTATAAATCAGGTGCCCACACAGGTGTGGGGTCTGTGTCTGGACCTTTTCTCCTGTTCCACTGATATACAAATTTACCCATGCACCAGTGCCACCCCATTTACTGTAGTCTTAATTACTATATAGAGTGTATCTAGTAAATTCTTCCAGCTTTATTGTCCTTCATGAGTGTGTTGCTGTTCTTGGCCTTTTAAATGTCCATTAAAATTTTTAAATCAGCAAGTCAATATCCACCAAAAAAAAAATGTAATTTTGGTTGAAATCACTCTGGGTCTATAAATAAAGATGAGAGAACTGATATTGTTACTATATTTAGTCTATCATTCCACTAATTTAGTATATCCTATCATTTTTTAAACAATATATCATTTTCAATGACATTTATAGTTTTCTATGTAGAAATCTTGTACAACTTTACTTTCATTCCTCTGTAGTGGATTTTATGTTGTAAATAGAATTGCTTGAAATTTTTCTTTCACATTTCTGTCATACAGAAATAAAACTGATATTTGTGTTTTCATCTTGTATCCAATGACCTGTTAAATTCACTTATTAATTCTAATAGTTGATCTGTATATTATTTTGGATTTTCTGCATGCACAATATCATCTGTGAATAATGACAATCTTATTTCTTCTATTCTTGTCATTCATACTTTTTATTTCCTTTGAATATAAATGGTAACTCCAGGTATCAGTTCCTTTTTCCCAATTTCAAAGAAGACCTTTCCAATATTTCCTCCTTGAGTGTGGCACTTAATATAAAGGTTTTATAACACCCTTTATCAGACTAATAATGTTGCCTTCAATAGTAGGCTGAATAATGGCCCCAAAATACATCAGGTCCTAATCTCTGGAACCTCTAACTGTCGCATTACACAGATAAGGAGTCTTTACAAATGTGATTAAGTTAAAGATCTTGACGTGGGGAGATTATTCTAGATTATCTGGATGGACCCTAGAGCAATAAATAAAAAGTATCTGTATAGGAGACAGGCAAAGAGAAATTTACAGAGAAGAAGGCAATGTGATCACATAAGCTAAGACTGAAGGGATGTGAGTACAGGCCAGGAAATACCTGCAGCCACCAGAAGCTAGAAGAAGCAAAGATGGGCTTTCCCCTAGGGATGGTGGTGGGAGTGCAGGCTGCTGACTCCTTGGTTTAGGCCTGGTGAAACTCATTTTGGACTTCTGGCCTACAGAACCTGTCAAATAATAAGTGAATAGTTTTAAGCCACCGAGTCTGGTTGTTTGTCACAGCAGCCACAGGAAACTACAACTTCTATCCACATTATGCTAATAGTTTTTAATCATAAATAAATGTTGAATTTTTCAAAAGCTGTTAGTGCATCTATTAAGGTGATTGATTATTCTCCTTTACTCTGTTAATGTAATGAATTATGTTAATTGATTTTTAAATGTTAACCTGTAATTCCTGGAATAAATCTGATCAATCATAATGCTTTATCCTTTTAGATATTGTTGGATTCATCTGTTAATATTTTGTGTAGGATATTTTTGTCTAGTTCACAAGATAGATTTACCTACAATTTTCTTCTCTTGTCTTTATCAGGTTTTAATATCAAGGTTATATTCACCTCATGTAATATGTTCAAAAATATGTTCTATGCTTCTCATTCCCTGAAAGATTGTATCTAAGGTTGATATCAGTTCCTCCTTACATATTTAGAATTCACCAGTGAAGCCATTTAAGACTCAAGTTTTCTTTTTGGGAAGCTTTTACTTAGAGAACTTCTTTAACAAATATAAGTGAATTCAATTTTCTATTTCTTCTTTGTCAGTTTTAATAAATTATGTTGTTAGGAATTTGAAAATTACATCTATTTTTTTCAAATGTATTGGCATCAAGTTTTTCATAAAATCCTTCCTTTATCTTCTTTTCTCCAGGATCTGAAGTGCTCTCCCATTTTATTATTACTGATATTGGCTATATATAAGAGACTGTTCTTTTCTCAGTGTGGGTTTTGGTGCCTTGCTTTTTCTCTCGTGATCGGTCTTGCTAATGGCTTATCAATTTTGTTAGTCCGTTTCACTGATGAACATTGGCTTTGTTGATTCTATCTATAAATGTTTCTGTTTTTATCTTCATCATGTATTTACTTTCTAAATCATTTTTAGAGACATATAATAGTTGCATATATTTGGGGGGTACATGTGATATTTTGATATTTGCATATAATGAATAATGATCAAACCTGGGTAATTTCAGTATCCATCGCCTCACTTGATCTTAGCCAAAAGGCCGAGAAGCGATGTATCCATCACCTCAAACACTTATCTTGGGAACATTACAATTCTTTTCTCATAGCTATTTTGAAAACTATAATAATTATTGTCAATTATAGTTTCCCTATTGTACTATCAGACACTAGATCTTATTCTTTTGATCTAAGTGTGTTTTGATACTCCTTAACAAAATTCTCTTCAGCTTGCCCTTCCCACATCCCTCCCCAGCCACTGGTCACCACCACCCTACTCTCTACCTCCATGAGAGTCACTATTTTAGCTCCCACATATGAGTAAGAATATGCAATATTTGTCTTTCTGTGCTTGGCTGATTTCACTTAACATAATGACCTCCAGTTCCATCTATCCTGCTGCAAACGATAGGATTTTATTCTTTTTTTATGGCTGAATAATATTATGTTGTGTATATAGACCACATTTTCTTTATTCATTCATGTGTTGACAGTCACTTAGGTTGATTCCATATCTTGGCTATTGTGAATTGTGTTGCAATAAACATAAGAATGTGGGTATCTCTTCAATATACTGATATCCCTTCTTCTGGATATATACACAGCAGTGGGATTGCTGGGTCATATGACAGTTCAATTTGTAGGTTTTAGGAACCTCTATGCTGTTTTCCATAATGGCTATATGACTTTACACTCCCACCAATAGTGGATGAGGATTCCCCCTTCTCCACATCCTTGCCAGCATTTTTAAAAAATCTTTTTTGTGATAGCCATTTTAACTGGGGTGAGACAATATTTTCTTGTGTTTTTGATTTGCATTTTCCTAATTATTAGTGATGTTGAGCAGTTTTTCATATACCTTTGACAATCTGTACCATTTGTATGTCTTCGTGTGAGAACTGTCCATTCAGGTCTTTTGTTTGATTCTTAATTAGGTCATTTGGTTGTTGTTTTTTTTGTTTTTGTTTTTTTTTTTTTTTTTTTTTTTTTGCTATTGAGTTGTTTAAGGCCCTTTTATATTCTGCTTATATGTATATGTATATATATATATATAATCAGACAGATTGGTAGTTTGCAAATATTTTCCCCATTCTTTATGTTGTTTCTTCACTTTGCTGAGTGTTTCCTTTGCTGTGCAGAAGCTTTTTAGCTTGATGTAATCCCATTTGTCATTTTCCTTTTGTTGCCCATGCTTTTGAGATCTTACTAAAAATAATCTTTGCCCAGACCAATGTCTTTGTAGTGTTTCCCCAATGTTTCCTTTCATAGTTTTTTATCTTACCTTTAAGAATTTAATCCATTTTGGTTTGGCTTTTGTGTATGGTGAAAGATGGGACTATAGTGTCATTATTTTGCATACAGATATACAGTTTTCCCAGCACCATTTATTAAAGAGACTGTCCTTTCCTCGATGTATGTTTTGGTGCCTTTATCTAAAATAAGTTGGCTGTAAGTGGATTTATACCTGAGTTGTCTATTCTTTTCATTATGTGTCTGTTGTTGTGTCAATATTGTGCTGTTTTGGTTACTATAGCTTTGTATAATTTGAAATTCGGTTGTGTGATGCCTACAGCTCTGTTCTTTTTTTTCCTCAGAATTGCTTTAGCTATTTGGGATCTTTTGTAATTCCGCACAAATTATAGGATTTTTTGTTATTTATGTGAAAATGTCATTGGTATTTTGATGGGGATTTCTTTGATCTGTGTATTGCTTCAGGTAGCATAGATATTTTAACAGTATTGATTCTTCTAATCCATGAGTACGGGATTTCTTTCATTTTTTTGATGTCCTCTTCAATTTCTTTCATCAGCGTTTTATCATTTTCCTTGTTGAGATATTTTACTTCTTTGGTTAAACTGAGTTCCAAGTATTTTGTTATTTTTTGTAGGCTGTTGTAAATGGGATTGCTTTCTTGACTTATTTTTCAAATTAATTACTGTTAGTGCATAAAGGTATTCCTGGCATTTGTATGTTAATTTTGTATCTTGCAATTTTGCTGCATTTGTTAATCAGTTTTAAGAGTTTTTAGTGGAGACTTTAAGTGTTTCTAAATATAAGACCATATCATCATCAAGAAAGGATAATTTGACTTCTTCCTTTCCAATTTTGATGTCCTTTATTTCTTTATCTTGCTAACTTGCTATGGCTAGGACTTCCAGTACTATGTTGAATAGACGTGGAGAAAGTGAGCATCCTTGTCTCATTCCAGATCTTAGTGGAAAGGTTCTCAACTTTTCACTATTAAGTATGACATTAGCTGTGTGTTCGTTATATATGGCCTTTATCATGTTGAGGTACATTCGTCTATACCCAATTGGTTGAGAGATTTCATCTTGAAGAGATGTCGATTTTTATTGAATGCTTTTTTAGCACCTATTGAAATTATCATATGGTTTTGTCCTTAGTTCTGTTAATGCAGTTTCTTACATTTATTGATTTATATATGTGGAACCATCCTTGCATCCCTGGGATGAATCCCACTTGATCATAGTGAATGATTTTTTAAAATGTGTTGTTGAATTCCATTTGTAAGTATTTTGTTGAGTATTCTTGCATCTATGTTTATCAGTGATATGGGCCTATTGTTTTCTTTTGTTGTTGTTGTGTCCTTGCCTGGTTTTGGTATCCAGGTAATGCAGGCCTCCTAGAATGAGTCTGGAAGTATTCCCACCTCTTAAATTTGTTGAAATAGTTTGAGTAGAATTGGTATTATTTCTTTAAATGTTTGGTAGAATTCAGCAGTGATTTAATCATGTCCTGGGATTTTCTTCAGTGAAAAAGTTTTTATTACTCTTTTGATCTCATTACTTGTTGGTATACTCAAGTTTTTTTTGCTGTTTCATGGTTTAACTTTGGTAAGTTGTATGTGTCCAGCAATTTATCTTTTTCTTCTAAGTTTTCCAACTTATTGGCATATAGTTGTTCATAGCAGTCTTTAATGATCTTTTGTATTTCTATGGTATCCCTTGTAATGTTTTAATTTATTCATTTGGGTTTTCACTCTTCTTTTTGTAGTCTAGCTAAAGATTTGTCAATTTTGTCGTTGCAAACAACCAACTTTTTGTTTCATTTATTTTTAAAAATATTTCTTTTTAGTCTCAATCTCTTTTTTTTTTTTTTTTTGCTCTGATCTTTATTATTTTTTCCTTCTGCTACTTTGAGGTTTGGTTTGTTCGTCTTTTCTAGTTTCTTGAGGTACACTGTTACATTGTTTATTTGAAGTCTTTCCATTTTTTAATGTAAGTGCTTATGGCTATAAACTTCACTGTTAAAACTGCTTTTACTGTATCCCATAGATTTTGGTATGTTGTATTTCCCTTTCCATTTATTTCGGATTCTTTAACAATTTCCTTCTTAGTTTCTTCATTGGCCCATTGTTCATTCAGGAGCATGTTGTGTAATTTCCATCTATTCGTACAGTTTCCAAGGTGCCTCTTGTTATTGATTTCTAGCTTTATTCCATTGTGGTTAGAAAAGATACTTGATATGATCTTTACTGTTTTGAATTTGTTGAGATTTGTTGTGTGGCCTAACACATGGCCTATTCTGGAGAATGTGCTATGGACTGATGTGATAAATGTATATTTTGTAGCAGTTGGTTTCAATGTTTTATCAATGTCTGTTAGGTCCACTTCGGCTACAGTAAAATTTAACTCCAATTTTTGTTGTTGATTTTCTGCCTTGGATTATATACCCATTGCCATAAGAGGGGTGTTGAAGTCCCTTACTATTATTGTATTGCAGTCTCTCCTTTTAGATATATTAACACCTGTTTTATATATTTGGGTGATTCAGTGTTGAGTGAATATATATTTATTATTGCTATATCCTCTTGCTGAATTGATACCTTTATCATTATGTAATGACCATCTTTGTCTCTTTTTACAGTTTTTGATTTAAAGTCTTTTATATCTGATACAAATATATAATATACACTTTAGTTACTCCTGCTGTTCTTTGTTTGTTTCCATGGACTATCTTTTTCCAACCCTTCACTTTCAATCTTTCTGTCTTTATAGGTGAGGCAAATTTCTTGTAGGTGGTATATACTTGAGTCTGGTTAATCTATTCAGCCACTTTGTGTCTTTTAATTGGAGAATTTAGCGCATTTACCTTCAATGTTACTATACTGCTGCTATTTTGTTACTTGTTTTCTAATTGTTTTGTAACTCCTGTCTTCCTTTGTGATTAAGTGATTTTCTCTAGTAGTATGTTTTAATTTGTTGTGTTTTATTGTTACTGTGTCTAGTATACATTTTTGTTTTCTGATTACAATGAGGCTTACAAAAAGTTCTGTAGTTATAACAAGTTATTTAAAACTAATATCAGAATGGGAAATGAAGATGACAGATAAGAGGTGAGACTAGCTTGCAGCTCCCACTCAGATGGACAGAGCAGCACATGGAGACTCACCTCATGAACTTTTGTTCCAGGAGCTACTACATAAACACACGAGGAAAGCCAAGAGAATTCACAAGCCCATTGAAGGAACTGAATTCATGCTGCAGACTTCCTGAGATGCCAAAAAACTGTGAGTCTGCTTGCTTTCTCAAAGGGAAGCTTCTGTTCTGGGGCAAGTTCTCAGCCCTGGTCACTGGCTGCCTCGAAATAGACTTGGTGCTGTTGGGGATAATGGTGGGAGTGGGACTGACCTTTAGGACTGAAGGCTGCACGGGAACAGGGTGCAGGGTGAGGCCTGTGTCTGCTGAGAGAATTTGCGACCACCAAGCCAGCACTACAAGAACTGCTAAAAGTCACTCTAAATCTTAAATCCTCAAAATACACCAAAATATAACCTCTTAAAGCATAAATCTCACAGAACTTACAAAACAGTAGCACAATTTAAAAGCCCTAACAAGGTATTCAAGTAACTAATAGCACAATGAATAGAATAGTACATCTTAATACTAACATTGACTATGAATGGCCAACATGCTCCACCTAAAAGATACAGAATGGCAGAATTAATCAAAATCCACCACCCAAATTTCTGCTGTCTTCAGGAGACTCACCTGACACATAAAGACTCATGTAAACATAAGGTAAAGGGGTGGAAAAAGATATTCCATGCAAATGGACACCAAATGCAATCAAGAGCAGCTATTCTTATATCAGACAAAATAAATTTAAAGGCACAGCAGTTTAAAAAGACAAAGAGGAACATTATATAATGATAAAAAGACTAGTTCAACAGAAAAATATTACAATACTAAATATATATGTACCTAACCCTGGCACATCCAAATTTATAAAAC
This sequence comes from Saimiri boliviensis, assembly GCF_048565385.1. Lineage (NCBI taxonomy): Eukaryota > Metazoa > Chordata > Mammalia > Primates > Cebidae > Saimiri > Saimiri boliviensis. Next base: position 8,936,611 of record NC_133458.1, read on the forward strand.
AATTACTATTGGACTTAAGAAATGAGATAGACAGCAACACAATAATAGTGCAGGACTTTAATACTCCACTGAGAGCACTAGATAGGTCATCAAGATAGAAAATCAATAAATAAACAATGGATTAAACTATACCCTTTGACAAATTGACTTAACAGATATTTACAGATCATTCTACTCAATAACTGAATAATATACATTATGTTCATTATCACATGGAAGATTCTCCAAGATAGAGCACAAGATAGGCCACAAAACAAGTCTCAGTAAATTTAAGAAAATTAAAATTGTGTCAAGTACTCTCTCAGGTTACAGTGGAATAAAATTGGAAATCAATTCCAGAAGAAACCCTCAAAACCATGCAAATACATGGAAATTAAATAACCTGCACCTGAATGATCATTGAGTCAACAATGAAATCAAGATGGAAATTTAAAAATTCTTTGAACTCAACAATAATAGTAACACAATCTATCAAAACCCCTGGGATACAGCATAAGTGATGCTAAGAGGAAAGCTCCTAGCATTAAATGCCTATATCAAAAAGTCTGAAAGAGCACACATAGGCAATCTAAGGTCACAGCTCATGGAACTGGAGAAACAAGAACAATTCAAACCCAAACCCAGGAGAAGCAAAGAAATAACGAAGATCCAAACTAAATGAAATTGAAACAACAGCAACAACAAAAAGACAAAAGATAAATAAAACAAAAAGCTGGTTCTTTGGAAAGATAAATAAAATTGATCAACCATTAGCAAGATTAACCAAGAAGAGACAAGATCCAAATAAGCTCACTAGAAACAAAATGGGAGATATTATAACTGATAGCACAGAAATACAAAACATTATTCGAGGCTACTATATACACCTTTACATGCATAAACTAGAAAACCTTAAGGAGACAGATGAATTCCTGAAAATATACAATCCTCCTAGATTAAACCAGGAAGATATAGAATCTCTGAGCAGACCAATAGTTAGCAGCAAGATTGAAATGGTAATTTTAAAAATTTCCAACGCAAATAAAGTCCAGGACCAGATGAATTTACATCAGAATTCTTTCAGACGTTCAAAGAAGAATTGGCACCAATCCTATTGACACCATTCCAAAAGATAGAGAAAGAGAAATTCCTCCCTAAATCATTCTATGAAATCAGTATCACCCTAATACCAAAACCAGGAAAGAACATTACAAGAAAAGGAAACTACCAATATCCCTGATGAACATAGATGCAAAAATCCTGAACAAATTACTAGCGAACCAAATCCAGCAGCATACGAAAAAGATAATCCATCATGACCAAATGGGTTTTGTAGCAGGGATACAGGGATGGTTTAACATACATAAGTCAATAAATATGATATACCACATAAACAGAATTAAAAACAAAAATCACATGATCATCTCAATCGATGCAAAAAAAAAGCATTTGATAAAATCCAGCATTCCTGTAGGATTAAACTGCTCAGCAAAACTGGCATAGGTGGGACATACATACCTTCATGTAATAAAAGCTGTCTATGACAAACCCACAGCTAACATTATACTAAACAGGGAAAAGTTGAAAGCATTTCCCCTGATAATTGGAACAAGATAAAGATGCCCACTTTTACCAGTTCTCTTCAACATAGTACTGGAAGTGTTAGCCAGAGCAATCAGACAAGAGAAAGAAATAAATGGCATCCAAATTGGTAAAGAAGAAGTCAAACTTTTGCTGTTTGCTGATGATAGGATTGTATACCTAGAAAACACTAAAGACTTATTCAAAAAGCTCCTAGATTTGGTAAATGAATTGAGCAAAATTTCATGATACAAAATTAATGTACACAAATCAGTAGCTCTGCTATACACTAACAGCGACCAAGCTGAGAATGAAATCAAGAACTCAACCCCTTTCACCATAGCTGCAAAAATAAATAAAACACTTAGAAATGTACCTAACCAAGAACATGAAAGACCTCCACAAGGAAAACTGCAAAACACTTCTTAAAGAAATCATAGATGGCACAAAAAAATGGAAACACATTCCATGCTCATAGATGGGTAAAATCAATACTGTGAAAATGACCATACTGCCAAAAGAAACATAAAAAGTCAATGCAATTCTCATCACAATACCACCATCATATTTCACAGAATTACAAAAACTAAACCTAAAATTCATATGGACCCAAAAAAGTGCCTGCATAGCCAAAGTAAGAGTAAGCAAAAGGAACAAAACTAGAGGCATCACATGACCAGACTCCAAACTATACTATAAGGCCATAGTCACCAAAACAGCATGGTATTGGCATAAAGGCACATAGACCAATGGACAAGAATAGAAAACCCAGACATAAAGCCAAATACTTACAGCCAACTGATCTTCAACAAAGCAAACAAAACCATAAAGTGGAAAAAGAACACCCTATTCAACAAATGATGCTGGGATTATTGGCAGACCACATGTAGAAGAATGAAACTGGATTCTCATCTCTCACCTTATAATACAAAAAAAACTCAAGATGAATCAAAGACTTAAATCTAAGATCTGAAACCATGAAGATTCTAGAAGGTAACATTGGAAAAACCCTTCCAGACATTGGCTTAGGCAAAGACTTTATGACAAACAACCCAAAAGCAAAGGCAACAAAAACAAAAATAAATAGATGGGAGGTAATTAAACTAAAAAGGTTCTGCACAGCAAAAGAAATAATCAACAGAGCTAACAGACAACCCACAGAAAAGGAAAAAATCCTCACAATCTACACATCTGACAAAGGGCTAATATCCAGAGTCTACAAAGAACTCAAACAAATCAGCAAGAACAAAAAAATAATCCCATCAGAAAGTACTCTAAGGCATGAATACAATTCTCAAAAGAAGATATACAAATAGCCAACAAGCATATGGAAAAGTGCTCAACATCACTAATTATCAGGGAAATGCAAATCAAAACCACAATGCAATATCACCTCACTCCTGGTGACCATAACAAGAAAAGAATTTTATTTTTTTGATTATGGAAGAATGGCCATAATAAAAAAAATAAAATAAAATAGATGTTGGCATGAGTGTGAGAAGGAAACACTTTTACACAAATGTTTTACACTGTTGTTTGGAATGTAAACTAGTGCAACCACTATGGAAAACAGTGTGAATATTCCTTAAAGAAGTAAAAGTAGATCTACTATTTGATCCAGCAATGCCACTGCTAGATATCTATTCAGAAGAAAATAAGTCATTATACAAAAAGATACTTGCACACACATATTTATAGCAGCACAATTTGCAATTGCAAAAATATGGACTCAGCCCAAATGTCCATCAATCAACAAGTAGATAAAGAAAATGTGGCATATATGTACCATAGAATACTATTCATCCATAAAAAGGAAAAAATAATGGCATTTGCAGCAATGTGGGTGGAATTGGAGACTATTATTCTAAGTGAAGTAATTCAGGAATGGAAAACCAAATGTCATACGTTCTCACTCATATGTGGGAGCTAAGCTATTAAGACACAAAAGCACAACACATTCAACTTTGGGGACTTGCAGGAAAGGGTGGCAGGTAGTGATAGATAAAAAACTGTACATTGGGTACAGTGTACACTGTTCAGGTGATGGGTACACCAAAAACTCAGAAATCACCACTAAAGATCTTATTCATGTAACCAAACAGCACCTATTCTCCTAAAAACTTATTGAAATATAAAAATTTAAATTTTTTAAAAATAAATTTTAAAAATAAATAAATAAATAAATAAAACATCTGAGATAAACTATTATCATTCTAGCATGGAGACTTCTGGTAGTCTGACTTGATCTGGGACAGAATTTGGAAATCTGGAAAAATGAATGACATAACCTTTAAAATTATGCTAAGTAAAAGAAGCCATTCACAAAGGACCACATATTACATAATTTCATTTATAGAAAATGTTCCAAATAGGCAAATCTATAGAAATAGAAAGTAAATTGGTGATTGCATAGGGCTAGGGGATTTGGGTAACATAGGGTGATGGCTACAAGGTATGGGTTACTTTTGGGAGTGGGTTAAATAGTGTTTCACCAAAATTCATGTTCATCCAGAATCTCAGAATGTTACCTTATTTGGAAATACAGTTTTTATAGATGTAATTAAAGTAGAGGTTAGAGTGGGATGTAAATCCAATGATGATAATGCCCTTATAAGAGACAGAAAAGGACACACAGACCACACAGACACATAGGTAAGGCCATGTAAAGACAAAGGTAGGGATTGGAGTGATGCAGCCACAGGCTAAGGAGTTCCAGAAACCACCAGAAGCTGGAAAAGACAAGGAAGTACCTCTTCAGAACCTTTGAAGGGAGCGTGTCCCTGCCAGTGCCCTGATTTTGGTCTTTTGGCTTCCTGAGCCATAAGAGAATAAATTTCTGTTGTTTTAAGCCACCCAGTTTGTGGCAATCTGTTATAGTAGCCCTAGAAAACTAATTAAGTTACATATTCATTCACCATTTCTTCAGTATTTTAGATGTTACAATACAAAACCACGATTTATTAAAATCCTCTTTAAGTTACTGATCTTAACACTTGGACAATATAGGATGTTACAACATTTTAAGTCCATTTATTCTCTATCTTGCCTTTTCTATTATTACTATCATGTTTTGGAAAACCCTATATATAAATTAAAGATGAGACACATTATTATTATTATCATTATTATTATTATTTATTATTATTATTATTGCTTTACACAGTCAAAATTAATGCAGACTTACATGGATATTTACTTTTTCTGTTGCTCTTCATTCCTTTCTGCATTTACACCTTCCTTCATCTGACTCATCCTTCTTTTGCCTTAAGAACTCCCCTCTTTATTTTCTTTAGTAAGGATGTGTTGCTAACAAATTATCTGTTTTTGCTTTTTGGGGTTGTCTTTATTGTATGTTTGTGTTTTAAGGATACTTTTGTTGAGTATAAAATTGTAGGTTGTCAGCTATTTTCTTTAAGTTCTTTCAAAGTGTCATTCTGTTGTCCTTTGGCTTCCATTTTTCTGTTGAAAAGTTAGTGATAGGTCTTATTTTATGTTATTTGGAAATTAATATGTCATTTTAATCTGGCTTATATTTATAGTATTTCTATAGTATATATTTAGAGTATTTCCTTTTGTCCTTTGGTTTTCAGTTATTTGTCTGTGAGGCTAGGCCTAGACTCCTTTTTTGTAAGTGAGGGTTTTTTCTTAATAGACTATTTTTAAGAACAGTTTTAGGTTCAAAGCAAAATTGAGCAGAAGGTACAGAGTTCCCATGACAAATAAACCACAGTATATTTATCAATTCACATAGTTACCTTTTTATTTATTCTAATTGGAGTTTGTAACTCTTGCAAGTTGCAGCTTTTCTCATTTCATTTGTTTTGAAAAATTATTGGTCAATATCTCTTTATGTATTACTCCACCTCTTTTCTCTTTCTCCTGTCCTTCTGGGTTTCCAATTATACATATGTTAGGCCATTTCTCCATGTCCCATATTCTCTTTTAGATTTTCTATATCTTTCACTATTTGTGTCTCTGTGCATCAGTCTGGATATTTTCTTCTCATCTGTATTCTGGTTTGCCAATTCCTGCTTCAGCTGTGCCCACTGTGCTGTTAAACTCATCTACCAAGTTATCTATTTACATTATAGAATTACCGTTTGATTCTTTTTATCATATCTAATTCTCCATTGAAATTATTAATCACATTTAAACTTATAAATAACAGTTAAACTAAAGTCTGTGTCTGGTAACTTTACTATCTGGCTTTCTCAAGAATTTGTGTCTATTTTCTGTGTTTCTCTTGATTCTCACTCGATTTTATCTTTTTGCATGTTTGGTTGTTTTTGATTGAGTGACAGATACTATATTTGAAAATGTGATATTTTGATGTTCTTCAAGAAATTAACTTTTTTTCAGAGAAATTTGCTTTTCCTCTTGTCAGGCAGTTAGAGTAGAAGCAGATTATCATAGATCAATTTGGAAATGATATGATTCCAGATTAGATGTGAGTTTTTATGAAGCTGATCTAGCCCTGCAAGGGTCAAAGCTGAAAGGATGGTGTGTTTATCAGGACCTCTTTTCTCAACAATGAGAGCTCCAATTTGTCCTCTCACTGTCTCATCTGAGCTTTTGTGCTTATCTCTTAGCATTGGCGACCCTCCTTTTATAGCAACCAGTCATACAACCTCAAGAGCAATCTTTCAAAATACCTAATTCTCCCTGCTCAGAATTTATCAGTTACTCTCCAATTTCTAAGTCAGTAGTTTCCAAAGTGTGTTCCATGGAAATTCTTCTAAAACCTCCAGTAGGGATGTGGAAGTGGTCAGGCTGCCAGGAGACTTGTGAACTCCCCCTACACGTTGCACACACACACTTCCACAGGGCAGTTTCTCATTGATCCAATTTCTATATTGCACTTGTCAGATTTTTATTTGAAGAAACGGGGGCTTGGAGCTAAAATGATTTGATAGCACTTGACTTAGATAACAGTATCTAAATAATTAACATGAGGCCAGGCAGTGGTTCACACCTGTAATCCTAGCACTCTGGAAGGCCAAGGCAGGTGGATCACTTGAGCTCAGGAGTTCAAGACCAGCCTGGGCAACATGCCAAAACTCCATCTCCACCAACAAACAAGATTAGTCAGGTGTGGTGGCATGTACCTAAAGTCCCAGCTACTTGGGATGCTAAGGCAGGAGGATTGCTTGAGCCCAGAAGGTTGAGGCTGCAGTGAGCCAAAATCATGCCACTACACTCCAGCCCAGGTGATAAAGTGAGACCCTGTCTCAAAAAAAGTAGTAAAAATTACAATAAATTATGAAGATGGTATACAGAACTACTTATGATCTCAACTCAGTCTTATTTCTTGCCTCTCATCCCTCACCCCATCCCATGGCCACCCACCATTCTAACCAGACTGAATTTTTTGTCATTCTCTATGCATGGTCCCATCCCCCCATATTTCAGACATTCTATTTCCTGTCTGGAGTATTCCTTTGACCCAAGTTTGCTTAGCAAACTTCTACTGATCCTTCACTGTTCAGCTCAAGTTACCTGCTTTGAGAAGAGATCCCTGACTCCTAGGCAAGACTTAGCACTCCTTCACTCTCCTGAATTTTGTTTTCACATCTATTCCCTTATTGTTGTTGACTGGCACATCCATCTCTGACTAGACAGTGAGCTCCTTGAGGCAAGGACTGCAGCTTTTATCTTTGTGCTGAACCCTGGGCAGTTTTTATTGAACAAATGACCATGCATACTTGTTTTCCCAGGACAATCATAATTTCAGATACTCTCTTTTATTCAAATGAATACATAAATTATCCCACATTTTTCTATACTTGAGGTCCAAATTGCATCTCCCAGAATATCTCTTTGCACCAATAAATGACATAAAGATCTTTTGTTATACTAAAAACCCTAAGTTTTCTGTTTAGACAATACTGTCACCTTGATTTTATACACTTCATGACCAACACCTGGCTGAGGACCCAGTAAGTGCTCAGTATAGACTTGCTGACTAACTTCTACTGAGTGGGTTTTGTCCCTAGCCAAGCTCAAAAGAACTCTGTGTTCCTATAAAATATTCTTCATTTCATCTGACTAGGCTTTGATGCAACAGGCTTCCCCCACTCTGAAAGCCATTAGGGACTATTGTGAGGTCCTCAAAAATGGATGACTCAAAGGTCAGCCCTATAAAACTTCAAAACCTCTTGTAAATATGAGTCAGCATCTGAGTAATAAGCTTGTTTCTATTATAATTAATAATATCATTGCTGGGGTGGGCCATGTTCTGCACAGTAAGTACTCCTGAACGTACATGGTGAGAAATCTAATTTTTGTACCTAGAACATTATTTTCAAAAGCTGTGGAGATTTTAGTCATGGGGAAATTCAATAACTTTAGTTATTAAAAATTTTAAATGGATTGAAAAACAAAACTCTGATGCCTGTTTGATATGTCTGGATTTTTCCATACTTGCATATTTGGAGTGTGCTTAAAGTAAGGCCCTCCTGTATTCCTTTACCACCCACCCCATCTCCGCTGGTTCAAGGTGACCTCACTCCTGCCCTGGAGAGCTCAGGCACAGAGACTTGCACTCTGCTGAGGGAGCCTGGAATGCCCTGTTGTTCGTTCCTGTCACTCAAAGCTCTGATCCAAGAGAATATGCCAGGGCCCTGGGATGGGTCACTGTCTAAGCTGCTGACAGTCATAAACGCCCTTGGTGTAGGCAGGTTTTCACATCAGCATATCAGAATAACTGAGACTAGGGAAGGTTCTAGAAAACTTGAAAGACAATCATGGATGGTAGGGCACTGAACCTTCCTCTGCACAGTTGCCACTTGCCCACCTTGCCTCTGGCTTTCTAATGCCACATCAGGATCTTACCTCCAGGTTGGTGGAGGGTGATGCCATCATGGTGGAAACTCAGCAACACCTGAGATGCCTGGAGCTGTGCTTCTCAGACAGAGGCACAGACCCCCTGAAAGGGAGATCCAGGGTGAGGAGGGACGTGGGAGTGATACAGGAGCGGGGCAGGAAAGTGCTGAGTAGAGAAAGGCAGGGTCCCTGGCAAAGGCTCCATCCTCAGGCCTGTGACTGCAGACCTAGGTGAGGACAGGTAATTCTGTTTCCGTGCCCAAAGGTTGCATTTTCCAACCCTGGCCCACCACAGCCACCCCCAATCCTGTGCCTATAAAAGTCCTGAGACCCCAGTGAGCACAGACACAAGCAGCTGGACATTGGGTGGAACTCACCAGCAGAAGAACACAGTGGCAGACACCAGCGGGCCATCTATGGCGGGATGACATGCTGGTCAGCCGAGGCCAGGCAGAGGAGAGCCTGGCCACTGGGCGGCCCAATTCCAGGGGAAGACCACTTTCCCACTCCATCCTCCTTCTAGCCTCTCCATCCACTTCACTGAGAGCTACCAGCACTTAATTTAAAAACCTCACACCCATCCCCCAAGCCCACAGGTGATCCAATTTTTCTGGCACACTAAGGCAAGAACCCCAGGATAGAAAGCATTCTGTCCTTGTGATAAGGCAGAGGGTCTAACTGAGCTGTTTAACACAAGCCACCTATGGATGGCTAAACTTAAAGAGCGCATTGTCACACACACCTGCTGGGGCTTCAGGAGCTGTAAACACCCTACCCTAGATGCTGCTAGAGCCTCACAACCTGCCTGTCTGCATGCTCCTCCTAGAGGTTTGAGCAGCGGGACACCGAAAAAGTGAGCCACAGCCCCCATCTCACACCCTGCGAGGCAGATGAGGGAATGTTTCCCATTTCAGGAGCAAGAGAAGGGTCTTGAAACATCGAATCAACTTTTTTTTTTTTCTCATTAAACTTTTTTAATGGGTCTAAAATTCTGTGACAAATTTTTGGTCAAGTTGTTTCCATTAAAAAGTATTGATTTTTAATGGAAACAACAGGCCGGGCATGGTGGCTCACCCCTGTAATCCAAGCACTTTGGAGGCCAAGGTAGGTGGATCACCTGAGGTTGGGAGTTTAAGACCAGCCTGACCAACATGGTGAAACCCCATCTTTAAAATAAAAAATAAAAAATAAACTAGTAACTTAAAACTGCCACATGCAAAAAAGAAAACTAAAGTGGTCCACAAAACATTCTCCTTTCCTTCTGAAGTTTTTACGATGCTCTGCTATCATTAACGAGTCTTTTACGACTAAACTTAAAGGGCCAATTGAAACGAACAGTTCTGAGACCGTTCTTCCTCCACCGCTGATTAAGACCGAGGTGGCAGGTATTTGGGGATATATTCATTTAGCCTTCTGAGTTTTCTGGGCAGAGTTGGTGACCTTGCCAGCTCCAGCAGCCTTCTTGTCCACTGCTTTGAGGATACCCACCACAACTGTCTGTCTCATATCACAAACAGCAAAGCGACCCGGAGGTGGATGGTCTGAGAAGCTCTCAACATGCATGGGCTTGCCAGGAACCATATCAATGATAGCAGCATCACCAGACTTCAAGAATTTAGGGCCATCTTCCAGCTTTTTACCAGAATAGTGATCAATCTTTTCCTTCAGCTCAGCAACCTCACATGCAACGTGAGCCATGTGGCAATCCAGTACAGGGGCATAGCCAGCACTGATTTGGCCTGGATGGTTCAGGATAATCACCTGAGCAGTGAAGCCAGCTGCTTCCATTGGTGGGTCGTTCTTACTGTCACCAGCAACCTTGCCACGATGAACATCCTTGACAGACACATTCTTGATAGTGAAGCCCACATTGTCCCCAAAAAGAGCTTCCCTCAAAGCTTCATGGTGCATTTCAGCAGATTTCACTTCAGTTGTAATGTTGACTGGAGCAAAGGTGACCACCATACCAGGTTTGAGATACCAGTCTCCACTCGGCCAACAGGAACAGTACCGATACCACCAATTTGATAGACCTCCTGGAGAGGCAGGCGCAAGGGCTTGTCAGTTGGACTAGTTAGTGGTAGGCTGCAGTCCAGAGCCTCAAGCAACGGTTTCCACTGGCACTGCCATCCTTGCAGTGACTTTCTAACCCTTCAACCAAGGCATGTTAGCACTTGGCTCCAGCATGTTGTCACCATTCCAACCAGAAATTGGCACAAATGCTACTGTGTCGGGGTTGTAGCCAGTTTTCTTAATGTAAGTGCTGACTTCCTTAACGATTTCCTCATATCTCTTCTGGCTGTCCGGTGGCTCAGTGGAATCCATTTTGTTAACACCAACAATTAGTTGCTTCACACCCAGTGTGTAAGCCAGAAGGGCGTGCTCTCGGGTCTGCCCATTCTTGGAGACACCGGCTTCAAATTCACTAACATCAGCAGCAACAATCAGGACAGCACAGTCAGCCTGAGATGTCCCTGTAATCATGTTTTTGATGAAGTCTCTGTGTCCTGGGGCATCAATGATAGTCACGTAGTATTTGCTGGTCTTGAATTTCCACAAGGAGATACCAACGGTGATCCCACGTTCACGCTCAGCTGTCAGTTTATCCAAGACCCAGGTATACTTGAAGGAGCCCTTTCCCATCTCAGCAGCCTCCTTCTCTAGTTTTTCAATGATTCCTTGTCGATGCTATCACATTTATAGATTAGATGGCCAGTAGTGGTAGACTTGCCTGAATCTACGTGTCCAATGATGACAATGTGGATAGGAGTCTTTTCCTTTCCCATTTTGGCTTTTAGGTGTAGTTTTCACGACACCTGTGTTCCGGCGGCAAACCTGTTGTGGAAAAGACTCAAATTTTTACTGTGGTCAGTAACTCCCAATAATCTTTTGAAATTAAAACAAGCATGGATGTTTTATAAAGGAGACAAGATTTACATGGATGGTTGAAGTAGGACATGGCATCACAACTCTGGCTCCCAGAGGGCCATTTCAGGTAGCGTCCAGACACACAGGACGTGCATTCACTTTTCTCTGTACGCAAAGGCTCTGGTATAGAATATTTTCGAGGCCCTGGCCTCCAGCCAGCCAATCCCAGAGGCTTGTAAGTCTCCCAGCTCCCAGCAGAAGAGGGACAGAGGTAGCTTCTCAGAGCCATGGCCCTGTCCATCCCCATCTGCAATTTTCACTGAGGGATTTGAGGCAGGAAATTGGCACTGGCTCCACGGGAGAGACTCCAGGGCCAGCTGCAAGTTCTCCAGCACTTCACCATATCTAACAGCTGCAGGGTAACGCTCAGTGTGAGAGCACTCAGACAATGTAAGTGAAGTTAAGTTTGCAGACACCACCTGGAACGCAAGGATGCCTGCTGCAATGCCTGGCCAACTTCCACCATGCCTTTGTATCTGTCAGGATAGGCTAGGTTAAACTGTGGAACGAGCAACCCCAAAACCATGTGTCTTATTACAACAAAGAGTTTCATGTTCATGCTGTAAGTAGCTTATCATGGGGTGGCTGGGGTTTCTATTCAATGTCCCCTGCCTCCAGGATGCAGGCAAATACAGTACCCACCTCCTCAAATATTGCTGGGTTACCGTAGTAGAGGGAAAGAAAAAACACTGGCCAGAAATTGTCACATGGTCCAATCCAGCCAGAAGAAACCAGGAAGTGCCATCCAGCCATGTTCCTCAAAAGAAGCCAGTTGAAAATATTTAGTGGCAGCAATGATTACCACAACCTTTTTGAAAACCCCAAGCCTAAACTTTTAGGCTGTGGTGCCTGGTCCCAAGAGAAAAGCTCAGGTTGAAGGGAGCAGCTGGAAAAATAGAGGTACATCTGTTCTGCTTTACCTGCTGGAGTATAGGAAGCTCTCACAGGGGTGCATGGATCGGTAGCCCCTACATCTACACAGTCTGCACGGAGTCTGAACCACACACTTCCTGCCTCCCTGATACACGGAGTTGACATGTGGTCTCATGCTCAGCAGCCCTTCCAGGCTCTTTCTGGGTATGCTGAAGATGCGTTATGATTTTTTTTTTCCAGGAATGCTCAGCAGGAAGGTGGAGACTGTAGGGGTTGCATGAGTATTAGAGCAGAGGTGGGGGGTGATTATTTGGACTATCATTTATCACACCACACAGAGCAATCAATTAAGACTTATACTAAATCATTACTTTATGTTGCCTGAACCTGTCTGGTATTAGGCACTACAGGAGAGACAAGAGAAATACTATATAGCCCTTGCTCTCAGGGAACTCATAATCCAAGAGGTGAGTTAGGACACTGTCTATTACCTTGTATTATAATTTTTTTCTCAGTGTCAAATGAATGGTACTGATCGTAAAAATTATGAGAGTTGAGATAATGCAGAACTTGCTGCAGGCATGCTTGGCATGGAGAGACTTCACTGGAAGAATTAGGGCATAAGCTAGTCTGGGAAAGGTGTGATAACTTTGGGTGGGTAAAAGGAGAGTGGAAATGCATGAGGAAAGGCACAGGAATGGAAACTCTCATGAAAGGCACAGGGGTGGAAACTCTCATGAAAGGCACGGGGTGGAAACGCTCAGGCCTGCTTTTGACACATGTGCACACAGGCTGACTCATAGGTAGAAATGGAGGGAAAAGCTTTGGAAGCCTCATATTTCAATCCAAAGAGGTTTATCTTCACACTTTCTGCAGAGGCTGGAGGACCAGCCACCAGACATGCTTTGCAATAGATCCCTGTCTTCGGAGGAGGACAGAGCAAGTCATCATTTCCCTAACTTGGCAGTCAGGAGAGCCCCACCTTCACCCTTACTTCAACCCGTACAAGGAACTTGTTAAAAAGAGACCTTCTTGTAAAATAAGTTTTCTCCACAATACTCAGGACCCATCCCAGAGACATTTTGATTCAGTAGATATGAGATGGGATCCAGAAATCCATATCCTTCACAAGCTTCCCCAGAGACCGATGCAGCAGTTCTGAGAGCTAGGCTTGGAAATTAGTACCTAGACACGGTCCTGGCACATCCAATTCAGCCTGTCAAAGTAGACTTTTTAAATTGCACACTAAAAAGTGTCTCACTTCTAATCACTGTATTTCTGTTGCAGGTGTACTCTCCGTCCATTTGACCCAATGACTTAGAGCTGCCCTGGAATTTTTCTTTTTTTGAGACAGCATCTTGCTCTATTGCCCAGGCCAGAGTGCAGTGGTGCGATCTCGGCTCACTGCAACCTCGACCTCCCGGGTTAAAGCAATTCTTGTGCCTTGACCTCCCCAGGAGTTGGAATTACAAGCCCTGCTCATTTTTTCTATTTTTAGTAGAGATGGGGTTTTGCCGTGTTGCCCAGGCTGGTCTCAAACTCCTGCGCTCGAGCAATCCGCCCACCTCGGCCTCCCAAAGTGTTAGAATTACAGGTGTGAGCCCTGCCCCCAGCCCTAAAATGCTTTATATCTTCCTGCCTCGATTTTTTTTTTTTTTTTTTTTTTTTTTGGCTGTCATCCAGCTCACACCCCTACTACCACCTTCTGGTCTGAAATGCTCTCTGACTATCAATATTTTGCCAACCCTTCAAGATCCAGCTCAAATTTTATCTATTCTATAAGGTCTGCCTTGTTTGAAAAAGATTACAGATCTCACATATTTTCTTCTCAGTGTGTGCTCGTTGGTTGGCTGGTCAGTCTTAGGGAATACACAGATAAGCAGTCGTGTTCCTGAAAGGCAATGCCCTCTGTAACCACGTGGGGGCCGTCCAAGGCACCCTCCTTCCCCTGCTCTGGTTTGCCTCTTTAATTTAAATTTTTATTTTTCTCTCCTTGTTTAAAAATACTATCCTTGTTATGGAAAAATAAAAACATGAATTTGAAAAAATTAGAAAACGCATAAAAACGGCCTGTGGTCTATTAAACTACTTAGGCCATGTTCATATATATGCTCCCAAACTTTTCAAAACTATAATTATACATCTACACAGTATATAATGCTATATATAATGTTATATATTGTTTTAAAACGCTAATTTAAAACAAAGGATCGTTCTCGACAGGATTTTTTTTTTTAATATCATGAACATCTGTCCCTACCAAGACCTTCACCAAAATAATTTTAAATGATGGTATTGCGTTCCACTCCTCGTGCCATTTAAAAATCTTTACTATAATAAACACATTATAGAAAATGCTAAGTGGCGTCTACTGGGGTTCACCGAACTATATTATTATTGTTGGAAGTATTTATTCCATTTCAAACACAGATGGGCATGAGTACATCTGTCCCCCCGCAAATAGCCCAAACCTCCAGGTCCAGGACCTCGGAGGGCAGAAGTGCTCGTGGGGTGCGCGGAGGGGGGCGGGGCATCCCCGGAAGAGAGGGCCGTCCTGGCCGCGGTCACCCGGGAGACGCCCTGCCCGGAGGCCCCTGCTCGCCCGCGGGCGCAGCCAGGCTGGTCCCACCAAGAGGACCCTCTGGGTAACCGGGTCCCTTGGGCCGGGCCGCGGGGCCGGCGCAGTGACTCCCCCAGAGCTCGGCGGTCGGGCAGTGGTCGCCGGGACCGCCCAGAGTCCCTGGGTCCTCCCGTCGGGCCCCGCGGGCGGGGCCGGGCGGGGCCGCGGGCGGGCGGGCGCCGCGCCTGCAGTTCGCCTCTCGGGCTGCAGGTGGGGCTGTGCGGCCGCGCTGCCTCCAGGAAGCCTCACGGGCCTTCGTCTGCCGGGCCGCAGCGCCGGCTCCCAGGATGCAGTGTGGACCCGCCGGGTGCTGACGGAGGCGACGCGACTGCGGGTGGCGCGGCGCAGGGGCGGCCAGCGAGGAGCGGCGGCGGAGGCAGGGCCGGGCGGGCGCCGCCTGCGGAGAGCACCGGGCGGCCGGGCCTGCGTGGGGCCGCGCGCGGCGGCGGCGACGACTTCCTCCGGGCCGGGCGGGACAGCGCAGGGCCATGGCCGAGGCGGTCGCGGCTCCGGTAAGGGCGACCCGCGCGCGCACGGACTCGCGGCCTGGGGGCCCCAGGCGGTCCGGGCCCGGCACACCGCGCCGCAGGCCCTGGGGAGGGGCTCCGGGGGCCGGGCCGGACCACCGGGCCTGGGGTTCCCACGAACTGGGCGCGGGGTCCGCCGGGGCCTACTGCGCCCTCCGGCCGGGCCCCCACTCCGGGCGGCGCCCGAGCGCTGGCGGAACGGTTGTCCCCGCGCCGGGGCCGCCCCACGCCAAGTTCCTTGGGCCCTCCCGGGCTTCCTGCCCCCACCCCAGCCGCTGTCCCCTCCTTCTGGATGCCCCCCAACCGCTGCTCTTTTATCTGCCTGGCGCTCGGCCTGTGGGCCCGGTGGCACCTGGAAGGTGTCCAGCTTCGAATCCGCATAACAACGACACCCACTACGTGCCCAGCTCCCCCGGGTCGGCGCGGAAGGGAACATAGAGCCAGGCACTGCACCAGCCCTGCTGAGGCATTAGTATGTCCTCATAGCGAGCCCGTGGGGTGGGTACTGTTACCTCTGTCATACAAAAGAAAAACCTGGGGCCTAGAGAAGTTAACTTGCCCAGGATCGCACAGCTGGAAAGTGCGAAAAGACACACAGCGGCTCTGTGTGTTCAAGGACCAAGCAGACAGGTACGCGGGCAGAAAAGGTGAGTGCTGGCACCCAGGTGGAAGCTTGCGCTGGGCTCCAGGGGTATGAGCGTCAGGGGGGCGCCTGGTACCGCTGCTCACCCCTCCTGGCTGATACTCTGCGCCTCTGAGATTTGAGCCAGGCTTTTAGGGGAGGCTGGGATTTCATCAGGCCGGGCTAGACCCGTAGAGCTTTCAGGGAGGGAGGAGTGCCTGGGCAAAGGCGCAGAGAGACGGGGCAGTGCAGGGTGAGGGACAGAAAGGAGTCCCATGAGCCCAAAGAGGATGCTTTTGGTTCGGAGGCAGTGGGAGAGGAGGCTGCGGAGACTAGGAAGGGGCCTGCATGCCGGGACTTGATCCTGCGGGTGGGCAGCGGGTGAGGGATCTGGCTCCTCTTACCATCAGCTTCTCTCAAGCAAAGAGTTTGGGCTCCCCAGGCAGGAGTCTAAGGACAGCCCCACATATTCCAGCCACCAGTCAGTAAGAAGCTGGGCTGGAATGGGCAGCGCACAGTGGCCACCTCCCACCGCATAGTGTGAAGGCCTCACACAGGGCTTCCTGGCCCCATCACAGTTGTAAGAAAACCGTGCATCCTGTTATCCATGTGTAAAAGACGAATATTTTCCTGATAAGTTTATGCAGCGGTCCCTTTCATGCCACACAAAGACTGTAATAATGCACTTGGAGGATGGGTAGGATTTCAGCGGATGGGGAGCTGGTGACCAGGTACAGGGATGCTTCCGGAGTAAACTCTTGGCGTCTGGGATCACGTGACAGGGACTGATCTGAGAAAGGAGAGGCGAGGGAAGGAACAGTGGCCTTAGGTGGAGGGCAGACTCAAGCCCAGAACCAAGTCGGCCCGCCCAGTTGCCTGTGGGACCACCTACTCTTTCGGAGCAAGACCCTCACCCTCATCCGGGTTTTCAACTAGAAGCAGAACCTCCCAGCCTTGGAGACCCCTTAGAGTCCTACCTTCTTGGGGTTCTGCTTCCCTCCAGATATCCAGACAGGTTCTTAAGCACCGTCCTGGACAAGTTTTTTTCTGCCCCTGCTGAAACTCTCTTTTTTTTTTTTTTTTTTTTTTTTTTCTATTTTTTGAGGTGTCCATGCGCGTTCTAGTTCTCAGTGACTTTCTCTAAGTGAATCCACACGGTTCCAGGTAGCTACTTCTTCATTTTGGAAATAGTCGTCAACCTTTTGTTGAGGAATTATTCTGCAGACTGTTGTCAGGAGGCGTTGATCCTGGGTCCCCAACATCAGGAGCTCCTCTCTGCCCTGTAAATGTGGGTGGCTCAAGCAGTCCAGCTCCCCACCCAAGGCAAATTGTGCCTATTCTTCCTTGTCCCAGCTGCCAGTCACTGATATGCCATGTGAACGTTTCCAGTGATAGAGAAGCTCATCTTCTTTAATTCATATGGCTGCTGTCCATATACAAGCCTAACTTTTTGGCATATGTCTGTTTTCCTGACCCGTCTGTAGGCATGTCACTGCTCCTGGTGTGGCTACACACATGTCTGAGGCCATCGTTTTAACCTTGAGCGGGGTGGGAATTGGGAATGAGAAAGAATCTTGTGGGGCTCATGCAATGTCAAAAACCTAACTGGCTGATGGAGGTTTGCAGTCGTGGAGATTTTAGCTTGTTGGGGAGGGGCAGATGGGGACAAAATGAGGCTGTCCTGGGGGGAAGAGGAACTGGCCATTAGATTTTTATGTTTATTAAAAGGGGACATGAGATGCTTTAAAAAAAAGAAAGAAAGAAAGAAAGAAAAAAGAAAAGTTGAGCAATACTCTTGTTTGTGCTGTTTCAGTGAACCAGCTGTTTTTTTTTTTTGCTGGGTCATCATCAGTAGTCAGTTCCTGTGTAATCATGACGGGAGGGGCAGGCTGGGCTCTAGTAAATCTGCAGTTTACCATTTCTCCACTAAAATGCCCAGCAATGCTAAGTCACTGTTTACGTAGCAAGATTGCACTGGGTACCGACCATGTGTCAAGGACTGTGGCGTGAAAAGATGCAGTACCATGTTCAGGGAGCCCACAGTGTAGGCGTGGGGAGGAAATTACCGTGTAGAGTGGTAAGTGCCATGATAGAGGTCTACATTGTGCTGCAGAGGCCTGGAGCAAGGGCTCCCACCCAGACATAGACCTAAGATACCCAAGCAGTGATTGCCAACTTGAGATCTGGCATATGGTACGGGATGGCCCCACTTGTCCACACACGTGAGTTCCCAGCCCAGCTCCCCTGGGCTTAGGGAGAGAGGGGATCAATGAAGACAATGGGTGGAATGAATGATGTTGTTTCTCTTCTGTTTCTGAAAGATTTCTCCGTGGACAATGGCAGCCACGATTCAGGCCATGGAGAGGAAGATTGAATCACAGGCTGCTCGCCTGCTTTCCCTAGAAGGTCGAACCGGGATGGCTGAGAAGAAGCTGGCCGACTGCGAGAAGACAGCCGTGGAGTTCGGGAACCAGCTGGAGGGCAAGTGGGCCGTGCTGGGGACGCTGCTGCAGGAGTACGGGCTGCTGCAGAGGCGGCTGGAGAACGTGGAGAACCTGCTGCGCAACAGGAACTTCTGGATCCTGCGGCTGCCCCCGGGCAGCAAGGGGGAGGCCCCCAAGGTAGCCCTGGGACGCCCTGGGGTGTGGGAGCCTGAGGGGCTGAGCCTGTGAGTGAGTGAATGTGACACTTGTGGTTTCAGGTGCCCGTGACCTTTGATGATGTGGCCGTGTATTTCTCCGAGCAGGAGTGGGGCAAGCTGGAGGACTGGCAGAAGGAGCTCTACAAGCATGTGATGAGGGGCAACTACGAGACGCTGGTCTCCCTGGGTAAGGCCTGACACCCACTTCTCTGTTAAATGGGATTTTGCAAATCCTCAAACTTCTCTCTCCACATAGTTGTTTCATGGCAGTGATATGTGAATCACCAGAAACGTTGTTGACCTTGCAAGTCGTTACCACCTGTGAAAGATGAACCCTGGGTGATGGAATCAAAAGCTCCCTTCTCCCTGTGCAGAGGATCCCAGAATGCCAGGCTGGGAGAGTTGGTGGCATCTCTTCTCCGCAGGCCCAGGGTGTGGACCTTTCTGTTGGTGCTGACTTGGAGCAGGGAAGGCCCCTCCTGCTCTCAGATCCAGTATGTAATCCACTCACATTTGAGAAAGACTTTCTTTCAGCCTTCTGCAGAGATGCGTGGCCCTTACGGCGCCATGCCTCGAGGTCAGTGGAGACCATGGGCAGACGGTGCTGCTTGCAGCAGACATTTTCTTCGTGCCTCAGAACTCTGCTTCCCTCAGCCCCTGGGGCTACTGCTGCTCTCATTTGATCCTGCCCAGGAAGGGCCTGGACTCTGTTTCTTCCTGGGCTGATTTCCTCTTCCCGATGGTTTCTGTGTGACCCCGGAGCTGAGGGCAGTGAGGCCTGATAGAGAGGACGGGAGCAAGTGCAGTCGTGAGGTGACATTTCGTCAGCACAAGTGTGCCACAGTTTCACATGCACGCTCTGTGGCAGTTTCTTCACTCTGGCGCTGCTGACATTTGGGACCGGGTGATTCTGTGTCGGGGCCATCCTCTGCATTGTAGGATGTTCAGCAGCAGCCCTGACCTCTACCCCCAGATGCCAGTCACCTCTCCCCAAGCCCTGGGCACAGCAATCAGAATTGTGTCCAGATGTTGCCGAACGTCCCCGGGGAGCAAAACTGCCTGTGTCTGAGAGCTCCTGCTCTGTGACAGTCAAGAGATTTCCTTTTTAGACCATTGCTGGTTTTCCGGGCTGACTGTCCCCAGCTCTGACTGGAACGAGGCAAAAACTAACCTTCTGTCTTTCCTCAGACTACGCCATCTCCAAGCCCGAGGTCCTCTCCCAGATTGAACAAGGGAAGGAGCCCTGCAGCTGGCGCCGCCCCGGCCCCAAGATTCCAGATGTTCCTGTGGACCCCAGTCCAGGTAAGGGCTGGGAGAAGGCCAGGGAGGCATCAGGTGATCTGCGGGAGACAGACGGAAAGGCCAGGAACGGTGTGCTCTTTCCAGAGAGAGCCGAGGAGACACGTCAAACTTACTTGCTTTTAGTCTGAGTTTTTTTATGGTAGAGTTTTAACTTCTGATTTACTCAGCTAATGCTCCAGAAATGAACACTTTCTATCAGGGAAACAGGTAACAAACCTGTTCTTGTAGGAAGAGACAACGCCAGGGCACAGATGGCGGGAGGGAGAGGAGGAGACTGAGAGGGAAGGCAGGAGAATAGTCGACTCTTGAACAACACAGGGGCCAGGGGTGACAGACCCCGATCCCAGGCAGCCCAAGGTCTATGTGTAACTTTTGACTCACCTGAAAGTTAACTGCTAATAGTCTCCTGTTGACCAGAAGCCTTAATGATACTATGAACAATCAGTAACACATATTTTATATGTTCTAGTTATTGTATACTGTATACTTAAAATAAGCTACAGAAAAATGATTAGGAA
This sequence comes from Saimiri boliviensis, assembly GCF_048565385.1. Taxonomy (NCBI): domain Eukaryota; kingdom Metazoa; phylum Chordata; class Mammalia; order Primates; family Cebidae; genus Saimiri; species Saimiri boliviensis. Next base: position 8,957,024 of record NC_133458.1, read on the forward strand.
AATAAGGAAAAGGAAATATGTTTACTACTCATTAAATGGAAGTGGGTCATCATAACGTCATCATCCTCAGCGTCACCTTCAGACTGAGTAGGCTGAGGAGGGAGAGGAGGGGTTGTTCTTGCTGTCTCAGGGGTGGCAGAGGAGAAGAAAATCCACTTGTAAGTGGGCCTCCGTAGTTCAAACCCATGTCGTTCAAGGGTCAGCTGTATATTGAAGATAACATTAATTCAAAGCTTTATAAAGAGAGCCTTGTCTCTGAAAACCAACCTGAATTTAAAGCAGTAGCAGTTGTAGAACATACATCCATTGGTCAGCCATATGGTTCCGTTGATTAGAAGCACACATTTATTTAAGGTGAATCTGGTTACCAGATACCAGTGTCTCAGATTTCCCTGGAACTACTCAGCACCTGTGAAAGTCAAGAGAAAGATGGACACAGGAAAAACAAAATTCCTCAAGTGAAGTGAAGACCTGCTGGGTCATTTGACCAGGGAGACCACACCTCTAGCAGGCTGGACCCTGATTCCTCCGAAGACTCGCCCTTGACCATCCCACCTGCCTTGGTTTTCCCTTTCGTCTTGACACTGAGAAAGGTGGTGTTACGCAGGGGCCTCCTGTGCTCCACTTGTGTGAAATCAAACGCGTCTCCCATGTTTGTCATCTCATCTCGATTAGATTGGCACTTTCCTAAGGGCAGAAGCATGTTCCGAGCTGGCCGCTTTGCCAGTGGTCATCAGTTCATTCACAGTTTAGTTCCACAGATGCATTTTGGGAATCTTCTAGGTGTCAAGGACAGTGCTGAGCACTAGAGGACAGAAAGATGGCTGAGAACAGATAGCGTCAGGCTGGAAAAGAGGGTTACAACCCAGGCGCATCCAGCCTCCTAGCCTGGGTGGGAGGTTCTGAGTGGGTAGGTTTCGTTGTGTTTACGCTGTGTGTGGAGGCTTCCCTCGCTTCCACGTCATCATTAAATGAGAGTAAAGAAGTCCCCCAAATTATGTTGGTTGCTGGTAAGACCCCGCCACACTCTGTCTGCACCGTACGATGTTCAGCAGCATCCGTGGCCTCTACCCACCAGTAGACAAGATGAGTAGAGACAAACTCCACTGTCCACCTTGAGCCTGTCGGCAGGGGTCCCGTGTGGCCTTTATCCCTGTCCTCTTTGTCCAGGAAACCGGGAATCACAGCTCATCCCTCACCATGTTTGGCCTGGCCCATCCGCTTGTGAGACCTCACCTGCCCTTCTCACCTCCTGCATCCCCCTCCACTGAGCCTTATGGGACTCAGGGCTCAGCAGACCTGCCAGGCCCTGAGTGTTCCCTGCTCGGACTGAGCTCCAGGGAACTGCAGCCGTCCTCTTCCCTGCCTCCCTCAGCCCGGGCCTACTGGGGACAGGGTCATCACCCCTCATGATTGCGCCTCTGCCACCCTCACTCCCTCTCTGGAGACCCTGCCTCTGGGTCTCATTTCTCGTATTTTTGCTGCCTCTGCAGACCTTCCCTCTCTTGTCATTCTTCCTGCTCTCAGTTGTGGCCATGGCAGCCTCCATGCGGATAGTTCTGTGCCCGCTTCCCCTGCCCCATGGCCATCCCTGACTCTGATGACAGTGACTGCACCCTCCTCCCTGATCCTCTCTATCTCCAGCACACCACTCCCGGGCCGCCTCCCACCACCCCTCCACTTCCCTGTCTGGTGTCCTGATTCCAGCAGTTTTCTAGCCCTTCAAGACCTGCAGGCCATCGATCTTGCTGCCTTTTCATTGCCTTGCTCATCATCTCCCCCCATGCCCATCATTGTGGTCCCTGCTTGCACACAGCCTCAGTGCCCTTCCCTTCTGTTGTTCCTTGCATCCACCTGGTGAAATCCATCGGTGCTCTGCACCTGCAGCCAAGCAGCTGTACGTGGTTGCAGAGAACCAGGCAAGCTGGCTGCTGGTGTCACGTGACATCCACGACCAGCAACTTCAGTGGGCGCTCTGCCACCCAGTCACACTGCGTCTCCTTAGCCCAGGGGCCGCCGAACTGTGGCTGAGGACCACACCTAGCTTATCTGTTTCTGTATGGGGCACAGCTAAGAATGGTTTTCTATTTTAACCCCCCTTTTTTAATTCAAGAGAAATACACCACTCACACAGCCCTCCCCATGCCATCGCCTGCACCTGTGCGCCCTCCTCTGCCTTCTCTCCTGTGACTGCTGAACTGTCATCCCTCTAGCCAAAGCCCCCCTTTAACCTGGCACCAGATCCCACCTCATGCCACCTTCTGAAGGGCAACATAACCAATCCTGCCTTGACACCTACCCCTGCAGCCACTACCCGCTTCTCTGCTCCCCTTTGTGTCAGAGCCCTTTGGGGACATCTGCACTTCCTGTCTTCTGCCCCTTCTCTCCCATTGTTACCCCTTGCACCAAAACCTCTCCATCCTCAGTTACCAACACCCTTTATGGTGCTGAAAGATCTGTCTTCTTACTTGGCCTTGTCCCCTCCACTCTGCCACCCAGGCTTATTGTCTCTTGCTAAGTTGCCGCCAGCCCCTCTGCTCCTGCCCTGATCCCCCAGAGTCTCATCTCAGCCCAGCAGAGAGTGATCCTTTTTAGGCCCAAATGCTGCCTTTCCATCTGACCTGCACCGTTGGCTCCCATCCTCCACTTTTCGCCCAGCTGCACCATCCCCAGTGCTGTACCCTCTGCCCTGTGCAGGGCCTTCACAGTGCCTCTGCCAGGAGTGCTCAGGCAGTTCCCACCTGCAGGCCTTTCCCATTACTGGCGCTGCAGCCTCTCCTGACCCAGGACTCCAGGCCTCCTTTCCTGCTTTGGGTCTTCCTGTCAGACAGGGTCATATAATGTATATGTTTCCTATTTATAGATTCATTGTATATCAGGTCTCCCCCATTAGAATGTCAGTTTCAAAAGTACAAAAATTTGTGTCTGTTTTCTTCACATAATCATTCTAGGAACCTAGAAGATTGCCTGGCACAGGGCAGGAATTCAATAACTATTTGCTGAATGTATGCTGCGTTTCAAAATTGAAAATGTGTGTGCGTGTGTGTGTGTGTGTGCGTGTGTGTGTGTGTGTATGTGTGTGTGGTCTGTGTGTGTGAAATAATGTATTTCTTATACTGTTTAAATCCCTTTTTAAATCTCCCAGGCCTCCCTAGGGCAACCTCATGTCCTGAATTTTCTGTTTATTCTTTCTATCCACATTTAAAAACATCTACTGTGTACTTTGGTAGCTGTAAACAATATACACTATGGTTTTTTGTATTTTCAAAAATTTCATAGATGTCATTATACTTATCACTCATTATTCTGTATTTCAGACTTATCCATGTTGATACATGTAGATCAGGTTCATTCCTTTTAACAGATGCTTAATATTCCAGAAGCAACTATATCGTAATTTATTTTCCATTCCTCCACTGATTGGCACGTAAGCTTTTACTGATTGTTCACTCTCACAAGCGATAGTTTAGTGAGTGTTCTTGCCCTTGTCTCCTTGTGCCCCTGTGGGGATGCTGCTCCAGGGAACAGACCCAGTGGTGGCCTCACCATGTCATGGCCTTGATTTCATCTCTGCCATTGCTGTATGGTCCTCCCCAGGGCTACCCCAGTGCCAGCAGGTGCTTCCAGAACTTGCTTCTTAACCTCTTTGCCCAGTTTTCATAATTACATTTTTGCCAACCTGATGGGAATAAGATGGCATCTCATTTCCACTTGTAGTTTCCCTACAGTTAGTGAAGTTGCGAGCCCTTTTCATATGATTATTTGGCTGCTTCTCCAGTGAATTGTCTTCTGTTTTTCTGTTGAGATATTCTTCATTTTCTTATCAATTCATGACTTCTTTGTATGTGTTCTAGATACGAATCCTTTGTCTATTATTTGCATTACAAACATCATCTCCGTGTCAGTGGCAGGTCTCTTTTTTTAGACAGAGTCTTGCTCTTGTTGCCCAGGCTGGAGTGCAAGGGCATGATCTCAGCTCACTGCAACCTCCACCTCCCGGGTTCAAGCAGTTCTCCTGCCTCAGCCCCCCAAGTGGCTGGGATTACAGGCATGTGCCACTACATCCGGCTGATTTTGTATTTTTAGTAAAGATGGGGTTTTCTCCATGTTGATCAGGCTGATCTCAAACTCCCGACCTCAGGTGATCTGGCCTGCCTCAGCCTCCCAGAGTGCTGTGATTACAGGCGTGAGCCACCGCACCTGGCCGCAGGTCTTTTAACTTTGTAGTTCTTGAATAGAAGTTTTCACTGTTAAGAGTCAAGCATGTCAGTCTTTTCCTTTATGATCTTTGCTTTTTCTGTAGTAAGATAGCCTTGCTTACCTCACTCAAGGTCTCTATTTTCTTATAAATTTTTTTTATTGCATTTTAGGTTTTGGGGTACATGTGTAGAACATGCATGATTTCTTATAAATTTTTTTAAGTTTTGCTTTTCAAATTTAAGTCTTAAATTCATCTACAATTAAAATTTGTGTAGCTTTCGAGGGAGGGTTTCAGCTTTTTCTCCCACAACGATGGTCTGATTTTCCAACAAAATTTGCTGAATGTGTTAGCTTTTCTCCACTGATTGTGATGCGGTTCTGCCCCGAGCCTGTCTTTGCATGTGCGGGAGGCTGTTCCTGGGTGCTTTCTTCTGTGTCGTTGGTCTCTTTGTCAGTCTCTGCACCAACACCGTGCTGTTTAAGCTTCATAATCAGCCTTGATATCTAGTAGACCAATCCTTCTCTACTTGTTATCCGAAAAATTGTCTTGGCTATTCTTGGATCTTTGTTCTTTTATATGAATTTTGGGATCTGTATGTCAAGTTCCTAAGAAAATCCTGTTTGAAATTTGGTTGGAATTGCATTTACCTTACAGTCTAACTCCTGGAGAGCTGCTCTCATGCCATTAGCCTTTCTACTTACTGGGATACTCATTTATAGAAGGCTTCTATGTGCTTGAATAAGATTTTACAATTTTCTCCTGATAGTTGTTTTTCATTGTAAATGGGATTTTTTTTTTTTTTTTTTTTTTTTTTTTTTTTTTTTTTTGAGACAGAGTTTCGCTCTTGTTACCCAGGCTGGAGTGCAATGGCACAATCTCGGCTCACCGCAACCTCTGCCTCCTGGGTTCAAGCAATTCTCCTGCCTCAGCCTCCTGAGTAGCTGGGATTACAGGCACGCGCCACCATGCCCAGCTAATTTTTGTATTTTTAGTAGAGACGGGGTTTCACCTTGTTGACCAGGATGGTCTCGATTTCTTGACCTCGTGATCCACCCGCCTCGGCCTCCCAAAGTGCTGGGATTATAGGCGTGAGCCACCACGCCCGGCCTGTAAATGGGATTTTTGCAATTTATTACATGTCTTAAATAGTTATTGCAGGTGTACAGGTATGCTGTTGACTTTTGTTTATTAAAAAAAAAAATCTTGCTCTCATGTCTAATGGTTTGTTTATTTATAGTCTCTTGGATTTTTTTATGCAATTATATCCTCTACATATCACACAAAGGTTTTGTCTGCTTTTTCACTTTTTATAACTTTAGTTTTCTTGTTTAACAGTTTGACTAGGATACTGTTGAATAGCAGCAGTGATAGTGGCATCCTGTCTGTGGACAAGATATATTTCTAGGGTTTCAGCCTTAAGTATGATTTTTGCCTTTGGTTTTTGAAAATACTGTTAAAGACATTTCCTTCTAATCTGGCTACCCAAAAGTTTTATGGTATCAAATGCTGGTTTTTTCCTTTTTAAAAATATAGTGTTTTGTTTCTTTTAAAACAGCAGTCCCCAACCTTTTTGGCATCAGGGACCAGTTTCATGGAAGACAATTTTTCCATGGATGGGGGACCGGGTGGATGGTTTTAGGATGAAACTGTTCTATCTCATAAGAGGGTGTGACCCAGATCCCTCGCAAGCACAATTCACAATAGGGTTCATACTCCTATGAGACTCTGATGCCGCCACCAATCTGATAGGAGGCGTAGTTCAGTCAGTAATGCCAGCGATGGGGAGTGGCTGTAAATACAGCTGAAGCTTTACTTGCTCACTGTCTGCTTACCTCCTGCTGTGCAGTCCAGGTTCCCTGGGGAATGGGGACCCCTGTTTTACAACATTGTTACTGTGTGTTATACATAACAATAAACAAAATGCATACAGAACAAAATTCATGTGAAGTTCAGAGAACAGTAGTAGATACCCATATTCCCAACACCGAGCATGAGAGAGAGACCACAGCTTGAACCTCCCGGAATCCTGTCCCTCCCTGATCACATCCCCTTCCTTCCTCTTATAGTATACAAAAACTGAAAATTCAGAAATAGAGTCCCTTGCTTTTCTTTGCATTTTTATTCCCTCTGTATATATCCTAGATAGCACATTTAGTTTTACCTGCTTTTGAACTTCTTATAAATGGAATCCTACCACATATGTTCTTCCTTAATCTGCTTTTCTCATTTGCCATTATGTTTTTGAGAGTCATCCCTGTTAATGTAGTATAGCTGTAGTTAATTCATTTTCATCACTTGATGGTTTTGTATTTTATGAGCGAAACACAAGGTATTTATTCCTTCTACTGTTGGTGGGTGCTTGTGTTGTTTCTAATTTTCTTTTTGCTTTTAGGGACAATGCTGTTGTGAACATTCTTATGCATGTGTAAAAGTTTATCTAGGTGTAGATCCAGGAGTGGAACTGCTGGGTCATAGGAAAGACACATAATCAACTTTTCCAGGTGATATCAAGTGTGGATACCCACTGGTATTCCCAGGAGGGGTTGGGGGTTCCAACCACACCTTAACCTCACCAGCCTAGGAAATGCTATTTTTATTTCTGCCGGTTTGGTGGGAGTGAAATGGTTTAAAATTTATGGCTTAAAACTTGGATTTTCCTAATTAATGAGATTGAGCATTACATCCTCTATTGGTTAGCCATTTGTCCTTCCTCTTCTATAAAATGTGTGTTTTTGTCTTTTGTGCATTTTTTTAAGTTGTTTTTTGTTGACAGGGTCTTGCTGTGTTGCTCAGGCTGGAGGGCAGTGGTGCAATCTCGGTTTACTGCAACCTCCACCTCCTGGGTTTAAGCAATTCTCCTGCCTCAGCCTCCCAAGTAGCTGGGACTACAGGTGTGTACCACCATGCCTGGCTAATTTTTGCATTTTTAGTAGAGACAGTGTTTCACCATGTCGGCCAGGTTGGTCTTGAACTCCTGTCCTCAAATAATCTGCCTGCCTTGGCCTCCCAAAGTGCTGGGGTTACAGGCGTGAGCCACTGTGCCTGGCCTGTAAGTGTTCTTTACATATTCTAAATATTAATCTTTTTGTCAATTATGTGTGTTGCTGTTATGTTCTCCATTTGTGGTATATTTTAAAGAACAGATGTTTTTCATTATAATGTACTTGGATTTACTAGTCTTTCCTTTATGGTTTGTCCTTCTGTGTCTTAAACAATTAACAAATGTTTACGTTACTCTGTGTTGTAGTACACCTTCACATATTTCCTACTAAAGCGTTTAAGAGTTTGTCTTTCACGTTCAAGTTCTTCATCCTTCAGAAATGGATTTTTGTGGTGCTAAGAGGTGGAGACCCTGCTTTTTCACTGCATTTTGGCTCTTCTTTTGCTTTGCTCTTTCAGATAAACCCTCAAATTGCCTTATCAAGTTCCATGAAAAATTCCATTGGGATTATGGTTGGAATTTTATTCAATCTATTAACATTTTGAAGAGAATCGATACTTTTACCATATTCAGTCATGTTATCTGTGAATGTCCTAAGTCACTCCATTTGGCTTGTTTGTAATGTCACAATGAAGTTTTATATTAAGGTCTTGCACATATTTTATTAGATGTATTCCTAGATTTTTTTTTTTAATCACTCTTGTTAGTAGTATATTTTTTTAACTTGCATTTTCTGTTTGTTGCTGATGGAGACTTGAGGGCAGAGAATACCCCTCTCTGAATGCTTTTTCCCCCATCACAAGAGCTCATTCCAGTGTCTCTGCCCTTAATGCAGAATTATGTCCTGAATTATAAGTAATAAAATTAACTTGACCTCACCTGTTTTCCTCTTTTGTTTCTGTGTTAAGATCCTTGATAAGAAAGAAAAATGGTTAATTGATAGACTTTCTCAAAAACCTCACAGTATTAATATATAAAAATGTAATTGTCCTTCATTTACTGATAACAGTCTAGGGACCATGCTAAAATTTTCGTTAATGCTAATAACTTTTCTATTAATTGTGTAATCATTCTCAGATTTTCTGAAAAGTTAATCATATCTATGAGTAATAATAATTTTTTTCTTTTTAAATCTTTCTGATTATTTTTTTCTTGTTTTATTGTGTTAACTGAGAACTCCCAGAAAATCCTTAAATAGAAATGACAATAACAGGTATCCTATTGGTTCATGATTTTAAAGAAAGCACTTTTTAACTTTTCATATTAAGTATAATATTTGCTAAAGATTTTGTTTACAAATATCCTTTATCAGGCTAAAGAAGTTTTCTTTATTGGTTGGCTAAGTGTTTCTAACAATAATGACTTGAATTTATATAATTTCTTTTGGTATCCATTGAAATAATTATACATTTTTTTCTCCTTGACCTAGTAAGGTAAATTATGTTACTTTCTAATGTTGAATCAACCTTGCAGACTTGGAATAAACCTAGCTTTGTCATGATCGTTTATGTACATTGCTGTATGCCAATTATTTTGTTTAAGACTTTTGAATCTTTGTTTATGGGCGAGATGGGCTTGTAGTTTTCTTTTCTCAAACTGTCTTTGTCTAGTTTTGGTATTAAAAATATGAGCTATGATGCATTCATTCTGTTTTTAATTTTCCAAGAGTTTTTGTAATGTTGGAATTATCTATTCCTTGAAAATGTTTAGAAGAAAACACCAGTGGGGCCACCTGAGCCTTAAGTTTTCTTTGTGGGGAAAATTTTTTACTACTGATTTAATTTATTTTAGTTATAGGACTATTCAGTTTTTGTTGTTGTTATTGCTGCTTTTTTTTTTTTTTTTTTTTTTGAGATTGAGTCTCACTCTGTTGGCAGACTGGAGTGCAGTGGTGTGATCTCGGCTCACTTCAACCTCCATCTCCTGAGTTCAAGTGATTCTTCTGCCTCAGCCTCCCAAGTAGCTGGGACTACAGGCATGTGCCACCACACCCAGCTAATTTTTGTATTTTTAGTAGAGGGGGGGTTTCACTATGTTGGCCAGGATGGTCTCGATCTCTTGACCTCTTGATCCATCCACCTTGGCCTCCCAAAGTGCTGGGACTACAGATGTGAGCCACTGCGCCCAGCCTGACTATTCAGGTTTTCTGTTTCTTCTTTAGTTTCATCAAATTGAAATTTTTCTTTCTTCCTTTTCTTTTTTTTTTTTCTGAGACAGAGTATTGCTCTGTTGCCCAGGCTGGTGTGCAATGGAGCAATCTCGGCTTACTGCAACCTCTGTCTTCCAGATTTAAGCAATTCTCCTGCCTCAGCCTCCCAGGTAGCTGGGATTACAGGCACGTACCACCACTCCCAGCTAATTTTTGTATTTTTGGTAGAGATGAGGTTTCACCATGTTGGCCAAGCTGGTCGCAAATTCCTGACCTAGTGATTCACCCACCTTGGCCTCCCAAAGTGCTGGGATTACAGGTGTGAGCCACCACACCCAGCCTAGTTTCGGCAGGTTGAAATTTTTCTAGGAATTTGTCCATTTCCCCAGAGTTTCCAAATTACTTGAAATAATATTCATAGTATCCTCTATATCTTTTAAATCTCTGCTGCATTTATCATTATGTTTCCTTTTTCATTCTTCCTATTGGTTATTGGTGCTGTCCCTCCTGTTCTCTTGATAATCCTGCTAGAGATGAATTGGTTTAATAGTCCCTTCAAAGAACCAACTTTGACTCACTATATTCTATCTTTGTCTTCTCTTTTATTAATTTATAATACTCTTCCATGTATTATTTCCTTCTACTTTTTAAAAGGTTCTTAAATGTTATTTATTTTCTAAAGTCTTGCATTGTCTGCTTAACCTATTAATTTTTTACCTGTGTTATCTTTTTTAATATAAACATACAAGGCTATAAAATTTCCTCTAAGTATCATTGTAGTTGCAGCCCATACATTTTGATAGATCATATTTTCATTAATATTGGGTTTCAGATATTTTCCAATTTTCATTGTGATTTTTTTCCTTCGACTCAGATTATTGAGAAAGCTTAAATTTTAAAATTTTAGTATGTATGGGGAGTTACTGATTTCAAACTTAATTGCATTGCAGCTAGAAAATGCAGTGTGTAAAATACTAGTTATTTAAATTTTGCTAAAGTCTGTTGACCTAGAAAATGTTCATTTTTCCTTAACATTCTGTGTAGCTTGAAAAGCTTGTGTCTTCTCTGTGTTTGGAATCTACTTCGCTCCCTTTGATGACGTTTGTTAGTAGAGTTGGTCAAATTTTCTGTAACCTTTAGTTGGCTAGATTTATCAGTTACAGAGAGATATATCAAAAGATGTAAAAAGATACATGTAAAGAGGAGTTTTCATTCCTCCCTAGAATTCTATCAATTTTGCTTTATTATTTTGAAGCTTTATTATAAGCTTAAAAACTTAGAATTATTTTATCTTCCTGGTTAGTTTACTATTATGTAGTAATTTTTTATTTCTATGACTGTTTTTACTTTTAAAATTTATTTCATGTGATATGGTATAGCTACATCATTTCTTTAAATTGTTCTGGCTTAGTACATCTTTCATTCTTTTACATTGCTTTCTGCATCCTTCTGTTTAGGCATGTCTCTTGTAAACAGCAGATAGCTGGGGGTTTCATTTGGTTTTAGTCTGATAATCTTTACCTTTACCTTTTAAATATCCACAACAGTAGCCACTATCCACATGTGGCTAAAGAGATAAAATACATACCACATTTCAAAAACTGTGTACGAAGAAAAAGACGTGTGCAAGAGATGCATGTGTAAAATAATACGAATCATTTTCTATTGATTATATATTGAAATAACCTTTTCGATATATTGGGCTAAAGAAAATGTACTGTTAAAATTTATTTCACCTATTCTTTGACTACTAGAACACTTAAAATTAGATATGTGGTTCACATTCTTTTTCCTTCTTAGCGCTGGTCTAGACCATTTACATTGACTATGGTTATTAGTTTATTTGGATTCTTTTCAACCATCTTAAATTGTGCTGTTAATCTTTAGTTCTGCCCTTTCTGTATTTTTCCCTGCCCATCCTTTGGGAATTAGTCATTTAGGTTTTTGTCTTTTCAAACTATTGTTATTTGTAAGTAATTTGACAGTTATACATTCTATTGTTTTCGAGGAATCTTTGGAAATTTTTTCTTTCTTTGGAAGTTATTTTTGTGGTCTGATGATAATGAACCCTCAGTTTGTGTGTGTGTATATGAGTTTATATGTGTCTGAAAATATCTTTATTCCATCTCTATACAGTGAATCCTCCATGTGTTCCACATCTGTGGATTCACCTAACTGCACATTTGAAAAAAGGTGTCTAGTAAACATATACAAAGTTTTTTTCTTATCATTCCCTGAACAATACAGTATAACAACTATCTACATAGCATTTACATGATATTAGGTATTATAAGTAATCTAGAGGTGATTTAAAGTATACAGGAGGGTGTGTGGGGGTTATATGCAAATACTGTACCAGTTTTTATAAGAGACTTTAGCATTGTGGATTTTCGTATCTATGGGGTGCCCTGGAACCCTGGAACCAATCCCCCACTGACACCAAGGGACAACTGTAGTGAAAAGACATAATTTTAGCTTGAGTGTTACTTTCTCTTAGCTTTTGAAGATAATTTGCCCCTTTTTTCTGGCTTCTGCCGTTGCTATTGAGAATCTGCCATCAGCCTAATCATGGTTCCTTTGTGGATGATCTGCCTTTTTTATTTGCCTGCTTTCAGGTCTCTGTCTTCGGTGATCTGCAGTTTTACTGCAATGCATCTAGGTGTGGATTTATTTTCATTGATCCTACTTTAATCACTAATTGTTTCATCAGTTTGGGAAAATGTGTTGTCTTCCCTCTTGGAATTTTGCCTTGCCCCCTTTCTCTCTAACCTTTTATTCTGGAACCTTTTCATATTAACATTTATAACTTCAAACCCTTCTTTATATTTTTAGCTCAGTCTCTATGTTGAGGTTAGAAAAATTTCTTCTGTCCTCTAGTTAGTTCACTATTCACTATTCAATGATTCCCATTCTGTTATTTAACCTATACACTGGATTTTAAAGTTTCATTTACTGCCAAGCACTATGGCTCATGCCTGTAATCCTAGCACTTTGGGAGGCAGAGGATGGGGGATTGCCTGAGCTCAGGAGTTCAAGACTAGCCTGGGCAACACAGTAAAACCCCATCTCTACTAAAATACAAAAAAATTAGCTGGGCATGGAGGAGTGCACCTGTAGTCCCAGCTACTGGGGAGGCCGATGCAGGAGAATTGCTTGAACCCGGGAGGTGGAGATTGCAGAGCCGAGATCACACCACTACACTCCAGCCTGGGCAACAGAGTGAGACTCCATCTCCAAAAAATAAAATTCTTACCATTCTAAAGTTACATGATTCTTTTTCAAAGTTTGGTCAGTCTTAATAGTCTTGTTTCTCATACTTTAACTCCCCCTTTTTATTTCTGTAAATAATTGAATTTTATATTCCTTATATGATAATTTTTAATATCCAAAGTCTGTAGGTCATATTCTCCAGTTCATGATTTCTACTGAGTTTGTTTGCAGTACTGATTTTCTTGGGATGGTGATGTGTAATTGTGAGTGCGTTAATTATTTGAAAGCTGTGTTTAAAAGGCTTTCCTCCTGAGAATGTGTATGCATTCCTTGGCTGGTCATTTGATGCCAGTGCAGACTTAGGGCCACTTCAAGCTAGAATTTTGACCTGGAAGTTTTTGGGCCACAGGGGCATGCCCCCATGCCTGGCCATTTTTTTTTTTTTTTTTTTTTTACTTTTCTTCTGTCTCTGTGGAGACAGAGTCTCCCTATGTTGCCTAGCTGGCTTTTTTTGTTTGTTTGTTTGTTTGTTTGTTTGTTTGTTTGAGACAGCATCTCACCCTGTCACCCAGCCTGAAGTGCAGTGGTGCAAACATGGCTCACTGCAGCCTCAAACTCCTGGGCTCAAGAGCTCCTCCCACCACAGCCTCCCAGAGTGCCAAGATTACAGATATGAGCCACTGTACCCAGTCTACTCAGCAATTTAAGATATTCCACATTGGGAGGAATTGCTGTTTCTCTGCACATCTAGCCAGCTGTATGTCAGAAATAGAAGAGCTAAATGCTGTTTTTACATCTGTGAGATGATTATATTGTTTTTGCTATTAATCTTAATTTTGTTTGTTATTATATTTTCTAGTGTTATCCTTGAGCTCTCAGGATAAACCCAACGTGTTGATAATACATTATACTTTCTTCTTTTTTGAAAATATATTGCTGGATTTGATTTGTAATTCTTTCATTTAGAATCTTTGCATATCTGTTCATATATGAGATTATTTTATAAATTTGTTCACATACTATCCCTCTTGTTTGTGTAGTGAAAATTGTATTAGCCTCATGAGTTGACTGATGTTTTCTCTCAACATTTGAAGATACTCCATTATTTTCTGATATCCTAGTTGCTGAAGGAAATCTACACTTAGTCTAAATGCCTTATTTTCTCTTTGGTACCTTTTAAGATTTTTCTCCTTGTCTTTGCTGTGGTTCCATTTCATATGAATGTTGTCCAGGTTTGTTGGTTTGTTTTATCACCTACTTGGGAATTGTTCTGTTCCTTCAAACTGTGGACTGACAGTGCTTTCAGTTTTGGAAAATTCTCAATCATTATTTCTTTACCTATTTCTCTATTCTCTTCTTCTGGGATTTCTACCAGCATGTGTTGGAATTTCTCATTCTGTCCTTCATGTCTTTTAGCTTTTTCATATTTTTCATTCTTTATCTTTCAGTGTTGTACTCTGGATTATTTCCCTGTATCCGTCTCTCAAGTCACTAATTTTCTCTCTAGCTATGTTCAGTCTGTTGTTGAGCCATCCATTGAGTTTTTCATTTCCACAACTGCCTGAGTCATTTCTAGAATGTTGAGTTCTTTTTCAAGTCTACCTTTCAAAAAATAGTCTTTTGCTGTTCTTGACTTAAAGATTCTGTTCTTTATCTCTTTGATGATCTTAAATATACTTACATTACTGTATCATTCAGCCTCTCCCTTTTTTCTGTAGTTCATGGGAGTGAACTCTGCCATGACTCTCATCGCTATTTGGCTCCTCTTCTGTTTTGTAAGTTTTCGTTTCTCTTCTGGTTTTAGTTAGTAAGGGAGCCCCCTGGGGCCTGCATTGTGTGGGTGCCCCTCTGGGGTGGATCTGCATTTGCCCATGCTGGGGCCTCCTGAGTTGCCATGGCTGTCAGCCAATTTTTCTGTGAATTTCTCAGTTTATGGTGTCTGCCTGTGTGGGTAGTGTGAATTCTGTATGGACATGGGATTCCAAGTTTTTAATGGGTTTATTTCCCACACAGCCCTGGACTAGTACGCTGCTTCCTGGTGGTTCCCGCAGACAGTTGGGAGTTTTCCTAGTCCCCGTCTCACAGCCAGGCCAGAGCCTTCAGTTCCTGGCATCAGGCAGGCGACTCAGCCACACTCCCAGCCTCACATGGGCATGCAAGCCAAGCCCTTAAGGCCTGTATCCTACTCCAACCACTTTCTCGGTTGCTTGCCTTCCACCGTAGCTCTTGAGTGGACTTTGTGTGTTTTCTGTCATTCATACCTCTAGGATCTTTTCTTTTGTACTTACTTAAATACATGAAGGTGGTAAGGTTTTGTGGGGACTTGGGGTTCACTTTTGTTAAGCATTTCTGTGTTTCAAGTGAGGGCAGGCCATCCCCAGGGAAACTCAGTCTCCCCCTAGATGGGTATCGTAGCCCTGAGAATGTACTTGTGTATTCCTCCCCTTCCTCACCTCACCCTTTCCTATCCTACCCACATTCCCAATACCATGTGACCTTAGGCTCTGCCCGAGGCCCCCATCCTGTTTGCTGCTGCCTCCCTTCCGCCAGGCTCTTTTGCTATTGGACCCTTGTAAGGACTCTGTGTCCAGCTCTCTGGCTGGGTGCGTGTCTGCCCCAGGGCCGAGGGGCTATGATGCTGTATCCTCACACTTGCTCCCTTTCCTAGGCTCGGGACCCCCAGTTCCTGCCCCTGACCTCTTGATGCAGATCAAGCAGGAGGGTGAGCTGCAGCTCCAGGAGCAGCAAGCCCTGGGTGTGGAGGCATGGGCAGCCGGGCAGCCAGATATCGGGGAGGAGCCCTGGGGCCTAAGCCAGCTGGATTCTGGAGCAGGAGACATCTCCACAGACGCCACCTCTGGTGAGTGGCTGAGACCGGGGACATAAGGAATGAGTTGCAGGGATCTCAGGAGGGACAGGGGAGGGCTCCTGGCAGCATGGGGGAGCTGTGGGCCCTCAACACTTCTGGACTGACATTAGAAATTTTCCCATCATGAGGTGGGACTGTACTAAAGGACTTGCCTTGAGCCTCTCTCAGGTTGCTGATGCTGTTCCTGGGCATCTCTCTGGCCCTGTTCCAGTGGCCCCTACATCACCGTGCTGCTGCCCCTCTTGCCCCAGCATTGGGCATTGAAGTCACTGGCTGCTGCTATTTGAGAGGCCTGTGTGAAACACACTGGTGATGTCTGAGCTTCCCAGTACCTCAGCGAAGGGGACGAAAGACACTGGGTTCAGAGAGGCTCAATCAGAAGAACCCCCAGTGTAGGAGGACTCCGAGCTTAGCCCACTCTCCTCCCAGACAGTCTTCAGCCATCCCTCCCCTAACCCACAGGCCCTGCCCTTTCCTTACCACAGGTGTCCATTCCAACTTTACCACCACCATCCCGCCCACCTCCTGGCAGGCGGATCTCCCTCCCCACCATCCCTCTTCAGCATGCTCGGATGGGACCCTGAAGCTCAACACAGCAGCCTCCACGGAAGGTACGGGGGTGGGAGAGGAGGAAGGGAAGGGCCATGCCTGCCTGTGGGGAGTACCTCCGCCCAGGCGTCCCATTTTCATTGGTAAACTGCTCTAACCTTCCAACCAACAGACAGTAGGGGCCTGCACTCTGATGACACCTTGTACATTCTGTTCTTTATCTCCTTCCCACATCATGGGCGTCAGCAGCCCTTCTTGAGGACATCCATGTTTCAGTCTGTTACTTTTTCATGTGGTGTTAAGTGGTCTGTTCTAATAAGCTGATCGCTTGAAGGATATACCTCCTTCCCAAGCTCAATCAACTGTGACTTCCCTCTGGCAAGGAAGAAAACAAAACCAAACTGAAACGACTCCTTAGGTACTGGTACTACCAAAGACAGGTGTCTGAAGGCCGATTTCAGAAGAACCCCCACCAAATTTATCTGTTAGTTTTCTGTTTACTTCTGTTTTGAGGACCAGTAACATTTATTACTTTATTACATTATTACTTTGAGTAATACGTCATATTTTAGCACCCAAAAAATGTGCTAAAAGCCAAGATCCCTGATATAAAACCTCAGAATGTGAAGTTCAAGTACACTTATATAAAATCAAACACATTCTTATTCACTTGTATTTTGATCATTAGCTAGTGTCTCCATTTGTTGAATGCTGCTGCATATCAGATAGCTCACTAAGGCACTTTCAGACATGTTTTCTGGTTTAATCCTCACACCTGTGAAGTGGGCATTCACAGATGAGCTGTGGGTTAGAAACTGCCTGCAGCCCGCAGCTGGTGTGTGTGTCTAGCAGAATTGTCTGAACCCCCATCCCCTGTGCTGTGGTGGGGCACAGTGCCAGCAGCAGTCTGAATTCCTTTCTGAGGATCAGTTCATGCTTAGCCTTAACAGCCAAACTGAAAAATGGAACCTAGGTAGCAGATAGAATGGTGGCTTTTCCTGTGCCAGAACACCGGTGACCTCAGGTGGGAGGCAGCCTCACGACCACCAGGCTGCCCTGCTGAGCTGCCATCTGGGCTCGGCCACATGGGGCCTAGGTGAAGTTCCTGTGGCTGAGCAGCTGCTGAGCAAACGATGATGGCTGATCGTGGCTCCCTCAGTAGGTAAGGGATAGGTTGATACCTGTCTTTCCATCTTTCTCAGCAGATGTAAAAATTGTAATAAAAACAGAAGTCCAGGAAGAGGAGGTGGTGGCCACACCTGTGCACCCTACTGACCTAGAGGCTCACGGGACCCTGTTTGGACCAGGCCAAGCCACACGATTTTTCCCTAGTCCTGCCCAGGAAGGAGCCTGGGAAAGCCAGGGCAGCTCATTCCCCAGCCAGGACCCCGTGCTGGGGCTGCGAGATCCAGCCCGGCCTGAGAGGGACATGGGTGAGCTAAGCCCTGCCGTGGCCCAGGAGGAGACCCCTCCTGGGGACTGGCTCTTCGGGGGGGTCCGGTGGGGCTGGAATTTCCGGTGTAAACCTCCAGTGGGCCTGAACCCCAGGACGGGGCCCGAGGGGCTCCCTTACTCCTCCCCGGACAATGGAGAGGCCATCTTGGACCCCGGTCAGGCCCCGAGGCCCTTCACCGAACCCTGTAAATACCCTGGCCGGACCAAAGGCTTTGGCCATAAGCCGGGGCTTAAGAAGCACCCCGCGGCGCCCCCCGGGGGCCGGCCCTTCACCTGCGCCACGTGTGGGAAGAGCTTCCAGCTGCAGGTCAGCCTGAGCGCGCACCAGCGCAGCTGCGGGGCGCCCGACGGGGCGGGCCAGGGGGCAGGCGGTGGGGGCAGCGGTGGGGGCAGCGCGCGGGATGGCAGCGCCCTGCGGTGCGGGGAGTGCGGCCGCTGCTTCACGCGCCCCGCGCACCTCATCCGCCACCGCATGCTGCACACGGGCGAGCGGCCCTTCCCCTGCACCGAGTGCGAGAAGCGATTCACAGAACGCTCCAAGCTCATCGACCACTACCGAACGCACACGGGCGTGCGGCCCTTCACCTGCACCGTTTGCGGCAAGAGCTTCATCCGCAAGGACCACCTCCGCAAGCACCAGCGCAACCATGCGGCTGGCGCCAAGACCCCGGCCCGCGGCCAGCCGCTCCCGACGCCATCTGCACCCCCTGACCCCTTCAAGAGCCCTGCCTCCAAAGGACCCTTGGCCTCCACAGATCTTGTGACCGACTGGACTTGTGGCCTCAGCGTCCTGGGACCCACTGATGGCGGGGACATGTGAGCTCCCCCAGCCCCGCGGCCCCAGTCGCACGTGTAAAAAGCCCAGTGTGCAGGCAGCAGGGCGGCGTGGAAGCTTCAGGCAGATGCAGGATGGGGAGAACGAAAATGTCCAAGTTGCTGAACTGATCACTGGAGAAGGAGAAACGATCCACCAGGACAGCTGCCACCTCTAAACCAAGTAGAATTCTGTGAAATCTGAGCGCTGTAGAATTTGAAGTAATTTAATTACAAACCTGTTTCTTTCTTTCTTTTTTGTAATTCTTGAGGAAAAAGCTGGAAAATAGTAATAGGGCCACTTAAATTTTGTAGGTACTTTTGGTTTTCAGGGTGTGTGTTTCTGTCACTATCTCACTGAGTCTGATAGTGTGCTGGAAGGTTGGCCAGCTGGGGACCCCTGGCCCCACTGACTCCTGGGGTGGGGTCTTGTAGGCTCCCCTGCTCTGCCCAGGTGGGCTGGGTGGGCTTTGAGTGCCAAGCCCCTGGGCAGGGAGGGCCACTGGGTCCCTTGGAGCCACCTCAGAGCAGCAGGAAGGACCCCTCCAGGAGCTGCGTTTGCATTTCCCAGCTTGCCTCTACTGAAAGGCCCCCCAAAAGTGCTGGCCCCAACTTTTCTCTATTTCAGGCCATCTGTGGTACCCGTCCCAAGGGCACTTGGTGGTGTCCCCTAGTGTGACTCCTTGGCCTCATAAGGGCGAGTTGTCTCAAATCACAGCGTTAGGTCTGGAGAGGTGGAGAAGCCAAAAGTAGGAAGCTGCACTGCAAATGTCTAACTCTCACAGAGCCGGGAGCAAAGCCTGGCCACCCAGCCCACCTGGGGCTGCCTCCCACTCCATAAGATGCTTCTGTCTCCTGTTCCTTTGTGTGGTGGTTTCCCATTTTCAAAATGCATCTCATTTGATCATTACTGTGACCTTGGGAAGCAGCAGGACAGGGATTTCTTTTCAGAGGTGAGGAAACAAACCGCTCAGAGGGGACACCTCTCAGCCTCTCACTGTGGGTACACATGGTGTGCCGTGAGTGGGGAAGAGCAACAGGCAAGACGCTTCATCCTACTGGAACATCGGTGTGGGGGAGCAGAGGGTTTTGGCTTTGCCCTCTTAAAATATTTGTCCCACACCGTCAAGAGTCCAGTCACCAGGCCTCAAAGGAACTTTGCTTGTAGCAGCTGCCTCCCCTGTGCCCCAGTCTCCTTAGGGTGTGCACTCTCAGACCCAGTAGGGGCACGTGGAGGACACAGCTCTCGAGGCTGGGTATGGGGGCCAAGTGGCTTGTTCATTCCAGCGTCTGACATCAGAAAGGTGGGCCCAGATTTCTTGATTTGCCCACAGTGCTGTTCCTGCCACACAAATATCCATTCCTGTTTTGTTGAAGCAGCCACTGGTCGTCTTGTCTCCCCTGCAGAGGGAGGGACCTGGTGACGCCCATTCGTTCAGCTCCCTCACGCATACTTTTATTAGGCGATAGACTAGTTAAGAAAATTGTTTCTATGTACTGTATATTTTGTACCTGTTTACACTTCTAATATTGATATAACTGATATTTTGAAAAATAAATGAAGAGAAAACATCCTGTTAAAATAAAACCTAACCAGCACCAAGGCAGTTTGTTGCGTTCCATTCCTAGGCATGTGTCTTTGTCACTGATCCCCCTAAACACACCCTCCAAGGGGCTGTCCAGTCAGCTTTCTTAGTGCCCTCCTCTGTGCTTGGTCACCTTGAACCCAGACAGGTGACTGACCTTGAGAACTAGGAATGGAAGATTCCAGAGAAATTTGACTCTGTGAAGAGAAACTGACATTTGGAGAGAGAATCAAAATGCATCAAATCACTTTCCAACAGGATATAAACATGGTTTATGTCATTAAGTTGTATGTGATTCGAAATGACAGAGATGAAGATAGGAAGGTCTGGGAGAAAAATTGCAGAGTATCAAAGATAAATGGATGTTGGATGCTTTCTTCTTGCATCTTTTCGGGGTTGTTTTGTTTTGAGATGGTGTAGTGTGGTGCAATCTCGACTCACTGCAACCTCCCCCTCCTGGGTTCAAGCAATTCTCCTGCCTCAGCCTCTCACGTAGCTGGGATTACAGCCACCCGCGACCACATCCAGCTAATTTTTGTATTTTTAGTAGAGACAGAGTTTCAATATCTTGGTCAGGCTGGTCTCAAACTCATTATCTCAGGTGATCCGCCCACCTTGGGCTCCCAAAGTGCTGGGATTACAGGTGTTAGCTACCACACCCAGCCTTTTCTTGCATCTTATCTTGGCTCCCCAGGAAGTGAAGAAAGGACCATGATTCCTGTAGTTGTAATCCAGGTCTTGGAGCAAAGTCCAGCTGATGCCAGTTGAGCCAGGCTAGCTCCCATATTCCCACCAGAGTTTTTATCTCGTGTTTTCAGTCTTTTTTGTTCTGGTCATAGTCTTTCTAAGAAGTAGATCTGCCCTGGCTGCCGTGAGGGTAGCTGTGGATGGGAACACGGCTGCCCTCCTCGCCAGCCCTGACCTCTCTGCTGTGCTTCTGGTCCACCTGCCCCACCGGATGTGTCTCCAGCAAGGGGAAGCTGACTGCCCAGCTTGGGGCACCTCTCCACTCCATACCCTTCCCAGCCGTCTCGTGCGCTCTCACCCTCCATCTCATCCACACACCGCATGCAGACATCTTGAGTATCATGAGCGGAATCCTGGATCGTCGTTCCCTAAATAACAGACTCCTTGGTCTCTGGTTTGGGTGCCACTCACCAAGACAGAACATAGGGAGGAGCAGGCGTGGGCAGGGGAGTTGAGCTCTGCTTCGTACATCCAGAGGAGGTGTCCGGTCAGTTGTGAGAAAGACCAGACAAGTACCAGCAAATGAGGGGGCCACCACTCCCTATGGGCTTCCTGGGAACCCTTGCACTACCACTGCCCCAAAGCCTCCTGCTTGGCCAAGTACGGGGTTCCCTTCCTTTAGTTTCCTGCTGCTGCTGTAACAAATGATCACAAACCTAGTGGCTGAAGCCAGCACATGTTTATCTTCAAGTTGTGGTGATTAGAGTCCAGAGTGAGTTCTGGAGCTAAAATCAAGGTGTCATGAGAGCAGAATTGCCTCATGAGGAAAATTCATTTCCTCACCTTTTCCAGTGTCTAAGCCTCCCTCCCTTCCTTGGCTTGTGGCCCCTTCCTCCAACAGGAATCACTGACCTCTGTTTACACTGTCACATCTTTTTCTGACTGTCACTGTCTTCCTTTCATTAAAGACTAGGGACTACACTGGGCTCACTCAGATAATCTCTCTCTCTCTCTCTCTCTCTCTCTCTCTCTCTCTCTATCAAGATCCAAATTTAACCATGTCTGCAAAGCCCCTTTTACTATATAAGGTTAACACATTCACAGGTTCTGTGCATTATTCAGCTTACCACACCTCCCAAAACTCAGGACAACCCTCGTTGCTTTTCTGAAGCCAGGCCAAATACTCCCTGGAACATTCATATATGTTCTGGCACCGAAATAACTTGTGCCAAAATGAGAGCATTTGAGGTTCATCCTTCCAGCCATTCCTTCATCTTGGCCACCCTCTGTTGCCCATCAAAAGGTGCTCATTTGCCACTGGCTCCTCTTGACATATTTTCCTTCATCTTTTTACAGTTTTGTTCTCTTATTCCCGATGCTTCTGAAGATGGCCCCCTCCTTCCAACTCTTTCCATTGTGACGTAGCAATGCTACATCATTGTCATGTGCACAGGCAGGTTGAAGACAAGATGGGTCAAGCTGCACTTTAACCATCTCAACAGCATCAAGATCTTTGAAGATTGCTCTGCCTACTTGTTAACTATTTTACCCTTATTTCCCTGGCATTCGTCGATTATTCTTCCACATTGAAGGCTTGTTAGAGGCCTCCGGGCCTTAAGTCTGTAACTCCTACCCCTACCCTGCCCCAGTCCATCCTTCATACTGACCCGGGGGAGCCTTTTTAACTGGGATTCTGTTCACTAGGCTCCCTGATCTAAAGTGCTCCAGTGGCTCCTCATGATCTGCTGGCTAAACTCCCACTTCAGCACAGCACATTCAGCCCTCATGAGGGCACTGCTTCCTTGTTCACGTCTCCTGCTCCTCTGCTTGCATCTCACCCTCTACACAAACTCACTGCCTGCCTTTCCCTGACACCATGCTGTTCCCACTGCGTATCGTGCCCTCCTTCCCCTCCTTCTGGGCCACTTGGTGTGTTCCCACTTTCCCCCAGGTCTTGGCCCAAAGCATCACCCAGCATTCCTGGATGTCTGCAGGTGGAACTGATACCTCCCCTGTTTTTCCACAGACCCCTGCTCAGACTCCCTCTGTCACCTTATGAGACCATCTCTCGCTTTGTGTGTAAAAGTTGTTTGTTTAAAAATGAGGCAGGCTGGGCGCAGTGGCTCATGCCTGTAATTCTAGCACTTTGGAAGGCCAAAGCGGGAGAATCACCTGAGGCTGAGAGTTTGAGACCAGCCTGACCAACATGGAGAAACCCTGTCTCTACCAAAAATACAAAATTAGCCCAGTGTGGTGGTACATGCCTGTAATCCCAACTACTCAGGAGACTGAGGCAGGAGACAGGAGAATCGCTTGAACCTGGGAGGTGGAGGCTGCAGTGAGCTGAGACCGCACTATTGCACTCCAGCCTGGGCAACAAGAGTAAAACTCTGTCTCAAATTTATTAATTAAATTAATAAAAATGAGGCAAGGGGCCGGGCACAGTGGCTCACACCTGTAATCCTAACACTTTGGGAGGCCAAGGCAGGCAGAACACCTGAGGTTAGGAGTTTGAGACCAGCCTGGCCAACATGGTGAAACCCCATCTCTACTAAAAATACAAAAAATTAGCCAGGCATGGTGAGGGGCACTTGTGGTCCCAGCTACTCCGGAGGCTGAGGCAGGAGTATCCCTTGAACCCGGGAGGCAGAGGCTACAGTGAGCCAAGCTGGCACCATTGCCCTCCAGCCTGGGCAACAGGAGTGAAACTCTGTCTCAAAAAATAAAAATTTAAAAATTAAATTTAAAAATGAGGCAAGAAACTTAGAAGGAGGCCTTTATTCCTTGACAGCTATAAAATGAAGTTTCTAATTTTGTTATAATTGTCAGATTTCTTTTAACCCAGAGTTGTACAATTTGTACCTGATTATTTAGAAACATTAAAAACGCAGTTTAGATATGAAATATATAACTTAAATAATTTATGTTTTTTAAAAAATGTGGTCAAAGAGTAATAAATGCAAATATTGTGGATTGTATAACCCAAATACACTGCAGTTACAAACATCTGGAAGTTCCAGATAGGACCTAATAAATATAACTTTAAATATAGAGCTAAGATAGAATGAAATAAAAGGAAACTCCAGTGTGCCCCAAATGAAGGCAAAAATATACCCCACTTGTCAGCACATGGGTCACTGCTGGGCCTACCTGGAGTGGGGTGAAGAGAAGGATATGTAGGCCTTGGCCTGACAAAGGTAAAAACTGGCACCTCCACATGAAGCCCCTTGAAGGCCTCATTTTCAAAGGCCTCATCTTCATCAAATACATGATTCGGAAAAAAATCCATCCCAACACCAAAGGATGAGTGTTAGTTGGATCTCTGGGAAGCAGACACTGATTGGAGTTCAGGAGGTCTACTGGAGAATAATGCCCATAGAAGATAAACGGAGGAGGAAGCAGGGTCTTTCAGGCAAGTCTCAGGCCACAAGGCAGGGCAAGCACCTGTGAAAGCAAAGAGGCAAGGAAGCAGGAACTGAGCAGGATGTGGACCTGACTTCAGCCAACCTGATGATGGGCTCTAGAGCAAATATTGCCTATCAGAGGAGTCCTGTGTTGCGCAGAAATAACCAGGACCTGTGACCCTACCTGCTCAGGCATGGGCTGGGGCTGCCTAAGAAAAGCATGAAAACCAAGGCATTTCCTCAAGGAGTTCACTGCTTGAGCTGTCAGTTAGCAGGGCTCCTTGCAGCTGAATGGAGATGTGAGTGGCATAGCTCCACAGCTGTCACAGATGACAGACGGCTTATCTGTTTCAGGTTGGACTTTGGGTTATAGCACCAGAGGGGGCTGTATCTTCCTTGAGAATTCAAAACCACAGCTAGTACCTCACACAGGTTTGTGATTCAAATGTACATTATCCACTGGGCTGATCAACATAAAAATTGGCCCTAGCCCAATTATAGCACTTGAGGTTTCTGGCTGAAGCAAAATCAATAACAGGAGGAACCATCCCATGATCCAGACCGCAATCCCTGCTCAGTGTAAGCACACAGTCACATGTTGCAAAGCCCAAAAGGAAACAATCCACCATCAGTGAGTACACAAGCAGTGGATTAAAATCTAAGAGGTGGAATTCATGTCAAGATAATCCAGAAGAGAATATAACATGTGTATTTTTGTAATATGTAAGACTAATAGAGGGCACAAAGTAGAAAAAGCAGAGTGGGAAAAGCATAGAAATAGAAATCACAAACCCTAAGATAAATCAAGATACTAGGAGTGTAAAAGTCTCTATTTTTTTTTTAAATAAAGATATTATAAAAAAGAAATATTTGCAAAAGAAACCAACAGAATTTTTAGAAATAAATATATATGCATTGAAAATGTTTAAATGTACTGGTCACCTGCAGAATTAGATACAGCTGAAAAGAATTAGTTAAATCAAAGATAGACAAGAAAAGTACCCAGAATGAACGACACAGAGAGAAAATGTACAGAAACATGATATGTTAAGAACATAGGCTGGGAATATTTACCATACCTCTATCTAATCAGATGCTATCATCTAAAAAGTAATTATTAGGACATTTGGAGAAAAGAGTTTTTTAAAAAATAGCTAACAATTTTTTAAAATTGATAAAAGATAGAAATCCTCAAATTTAAGAGGCATAAGTCCTAAATAAGGTACATAGAATATAAATCAAAAATAAAGTTCTAAGCTCCCCAACTGACTGATGGACCCTTTTCTCGGCCAAGGGCATTCCAAAGCTAACCTGAAAAACCAGTTCAGGCCATGATGGGAAATGGGGGTTACACATGCCTCATTATACCCTCCTCCTGTTGGAGTTCAGGCACAGCTGACCAGCACTAACATTAAAACAGACATCTTAAGACTGCCAGAAAAGACTTTTTATAGCAATAAGATACCAAATTCTAGCCTGACTCTAGTATTTTATTCCAAAATATATTTCTTTGACATATTTTGAAATGGTCCTGCCAACCTCTCTTCGGGGGAAAATCTACATTCTATAGAGAATCCATGTTTCTTTCCAGGTCTTTTCCCTGACTCCAGAAGAGAATTAACTAAGAGTCTGGCATCTTTTTAGGTCTGATAAGAGCTCTGAAGCCTGCTACCTGGAGGTTTCATCTGCATGACAAAACCTTGGTCTCCACAACCCCTTATCTTAACCCAGACATTCCTTCTTATTGATTCCAGGTCTTTAAATAAGAACTCTTTCAGCCAATTGCCAATCAAAAAATCTTTGAATCCACCTATGTCCTGGAAGGCCCTGCTTCCAGTGTTCCTGCCTTTCCAGACCAAACCAATGTATATCTCACATGTATTGCTTGATTTCTTGTGTCTCCCTATATAAAAAACCAAGCTGTAGCCCAGCCACTTTGAATTCCCTGGGGCTGTGTCATGGGCCCCTGGTCACTCTTTTTTTTTTTTTTTTCTTGGTCACTCATATTTGGCTTAGAAAGTAATCTCTTCAAATATTTTATAGTTTGACTATTTTCATCAACAAAAGGTGAAGTCACATGTAAAAATATTGTGATAAAACTATCAAACACCAAAAACAGAGAGGAAATCCTGACAACAACCAGAGGAAAAAAACAGATTGGCTTCCAAAGAAAACTAATTAGATTGACAATTGAATATTCTATTGTAAAAAATGAAAGTCAGAAGACAATGGATTAACCTCTATAAAGTGATAAGGGAAAATAACTGTCAATGAAGATTTTATACCCTGATCAACTATCATACAACAGCAAAACCAAATAAAGATGTTTTCAGAAAATAAAAACTGAGATATTCCATTCATATTCCCTCACTGGAAAAAAAAAAAAAAACCTATTAAGGATTATCTTTTGGGAGGAAAAAACTTGAACCCAGTAGGTAAATTCAGTCAGAGAAGGATATAAGAAGAAACAATGGTGAGAAAAAAGAATCAGTAAATGTGGGTAAATCTTAACATGAATTGACTTTATAAAACAACACAAATTTGAGGGATACAAAAAAAGGGAACAAAACTACTAGAAAACAATCACATGTAGGTGAATGGAGTGATTAAAATAAAAGATTATATGGTCCTTGTGATTTCATGAAAAATGCAGACATATCAATTACATATAGACTTTGTGACTCAAACATCCACGTTTAAAATGTTCATTAAAACTGCTAGATGAATAGAAGTAGAATGGTGCCTAGCAGAGGGAGAAGATTTTAATGAAGAGAGTTTCATTAATCTAACAGAAAGTGGCCGGGCGCGGTGGCTCATGCCTGTAATCCCAGCACTTTGGGAGGCCAAGGCAGGTGGATCACCTGAGGTCAGGAGTTCAAGACCAGTCTGGCCAATGTGGTGAAACTTCATCTCTATAAAAAAATATATATATATTAAATTAAATTTAAAAATCTAATAGAAAGTAAGGAAAGGGAGAAAGAAGTGATGAAAAGGTCACAAAATAAAATGATGGAAAAAAATCCAAATATATCTGTATTCACTACAAATGTAAACAAAATAAAATTTTCTAGTTTAAAAATAAGTTGTCAAATTATAAAAGAAAAGTCCAGCTCTATGCTTTTGTTTTATTAGGAGTATTAATTCATCAGAGCATAACCATAAAATAGTTTTCCTTTTTCCAATGACTACCCTGTAATTGTGCTACATCAACCCTTCCTTGACTTCCAGCTATTTGGTGCCATATCACATCTTGTCGAAATTCTAATACTATATTTCATCACTTTCTGCTATAGGAAAAGTCTCATTTCAGTCTTAGTGTGAGGCACATTTGAACTTCGAGTAAAACTCAACACGGAACTCAGGTCCCCTCAACTCCAGTTCAGGCTAGATCTACCTGGAGCACTAACAGCTTGGGGTGAAGAGAACATGTGGTCCGCTCTTCAAACCCCATCATGCTTCCTTCACACAGACGTCAGTCTAGGCCTTCACACAGCTTCACTTTTGGCTTTATGAGGTCAAAAAAGAGGTAGAGGAGAATGTGCTTACATCTGTTGATGGAGAACCTTCATTCAGCTTGGTTCCACCTGTGACTGCAGGCATCTGCTGGTATGGCCACGTCCAGGTAAGTGGGGTCATGCTCAGTTTCACCCTCACTCCCTCTGACACTGAGAACCACTCCCAAGAGAGGGATCTGGAAACTATTTCCCCTAACTCTTTCTCAGGGGCAGGCATCTTATCCTGTGGCCTGTGGCTCACAGCAGCGCAGAATCCCTGCCTCTCCCACTCATCTCTGTGCTCTGTCCCAGGAGGGCAAGGAAGCTGATGAGGTCTCATCACACCATCAGGTTAAGAGAAACTGGGATAGAGTGGGAGTAGCCCCACCTGTCCCCTATGATGCTTTAAGCCCTACTCCGATGAGTTACTTCTTCAGAAATCAACATAAAATACTATTTCCATGATTCAGTACATCCACACGCTTCAGGAGACATATACCAAAGGCCTCCTCTTCTTCCCTATGGTGGAAGATGGAGACTGAAAAGTATCATGAGTCAAGTCCTGGGGCCCCACAAAAGGAGACCAAGACTCTTTCATGTGGTGGAAAAGGGAAGGAACAGACAAGAATCTCCCGCTCCTGAAGTCTTCTTTTTCTGTGTATTTGGGGAGGGGTGTCAAGTTGTGGGCCAATCCTGAGTGGTACCTCCTGGTCAGCTCTGTAAGTGACTGTCTCAACTCCTTTGGGCCACATGAAGTTAAAACGTGGGGTCCCTTACATCTTTTGTCCTTAGTTCTGAGCCTTAGCCCCAATCCCCAGGCACAGGCAAAATGATGCTTGACATCCTGTCACATCATGCTTGCAAGCCATATACCTAAAACACAAGGACACAAAATAGTTGAAAGTAACTCACTGGACAGAAAAAGACATATCAGCAAACATTAACCCCAAAAAAGCTGGAGCATTAATATTACTGGACAAAACAGGCTTTAATGCAAAAGCATTACTAGGATAAATAAGATCACAATATTATGAAAAAGACATAAGGTTCAATGTTCTTAATGACATGGCCTCAAAATACATAAATCAAAAAATGACAGAAGTACAACAAAAAAGGGAAAAATCACAATGGGAGATTTCCACACACCTCTCTATAATAAATAAACAAAAATTAGTAGGGGTATGGAAAATTTGAAAAGCATATTCAACTAGTCTTATCCAAACAGTTAGAGATTTTGTTCTTTTCAAGTATACATGGATTATTTACAAAAATAGGTTGCAAAGCAAATTACAACAAATTCCAAATAACCTATTTTATTCAGGCTACTCTTTAAAACCACAACCCAGTAATTAGAAAGAAATAAAATAATACACAAAATGTTTTTTAAAAAGAAGAACCATTTACTGAAGAAAATGCAAAACATGTTTTGCTATCGATTTAATACTGTTTTTGAAACAATTCCTTTTGTGATAAATTCATAACAAAATTTTGCAGCTGGTGACACAATATTTACTATCAATGTGCAAATATACAGTTGGTAATCTTGTGGGGGGAAATAAACCAAGAGTAAACACAATTATAGGAATAAATTCACATAAGTATGTCATTTTAAGAAATGAAATATGTACTACCAAGAAACACGAAGGACTGAACTACAGAAAATGTAACAGTATGACTGAATCTCAAAGAGTATGCTGACTAAAGGAACCTACATACAGAAGAGTGCGTTATGTATGATTCCATTTATATGAAGAGGCAAAAGTAATCTACCATGGCAGAACACAGATGCATGGATTCATCAGAACTCAGAGACTGGAAAAGAACATGAGGAAACTTTCTTCAGTAATGAAATTAT
This sequence comes from Saimiri boliviensis, assembly GCF_048565385.1. Taxonomy (NCBI): domain Eukaryota; kingdom Metazoa; phylum Chordata; class Mammalia; order Primates; family Cebidae; genus Saimiri; species Saimiri boliviensis. The sequence continues at coordinate 8,986,237 of NC_133458.1, forward strand.
ATGTGTAGAGTTTTTGCGCTGTTGCCCAGGCCAGGGTGCAGTGGTGCGATCTCAGCTCACTGCAACCTCCACCTCCTGGAATCAAGTGATTCTCCTGCCTCAGCCTCCCAAGTAGCTGGTACTATAGGCACACACCACCATGCCCTGCTAATTTTTGTATTTTTAGTAAGGTAGGGTTTCATCATGTTGACCAGTCTGGTCTCAAACTTCTAACCTCAGGTGACCCACCTGCCTCAGCCTCCCAAAGTACTAGGATTACAGGTGTGAGCCACCGTGACTGGCTGAAATGTTTTACATCTTAATGGGAAGTATGCAGTACATAAGTCTTTGGATTTGTCAAAGCCAGACAAACCATAAATTTGAAATCTGCGCATTACATTGCATATAAATAATACTTTAAAATTTTTTTAATGTTTGTGCAACACTTACCATGAAACATGTTAAAAGACAGGCTGGGAGAAGTTATTTGCCATCTGCACATCTAACAAGGTATTGTGGAGATTATAACATACATAAACATAAAATGTATGCTAACAACAGTATAAAAGATGGTAAGGATAACCTGTTGTAAGGTTATCGCACCATGAAGTGGTATAATTTCTGTTGACTGTTAAAAAGTTAAAGATGTGTATTGTGAAACTGAGGACAACCATTTAAAATGATGTGTAGTAAGAAAATGGTGGAAAATAGAAATTACTAAAAAACAGAATACTAATACAAAAATGGAATTTAACAAAAAACCTCAACCCCAAAGCTAGCAAAACACACACACACACACACACACACACACACACACACAGAGAGAGAGAGAGAGAGAGAGAGAGAGAGAGATATCACTGAACACCTGGAGCACATAGAAAATAACTAGTAAGATGGTAGATTTAAATGCAATCGTATTAGTAATTACATTAAATGGTGATATGATTAGGATCCAGAATAGATTTTTAATGAAATATAAGCCAATAAGAAAAAGACCTCACAACAAAAACATTGGCAAAGGATATGAAGAGGAAATTCATAGAGAAAGAAACCAAATGTCTAGTAAACATCAAAAGATGCCCAACTTCATTAATCAGGGAAATACAAATACAAATTAAAATAATGAGCTGCCATTTGACACTCATCATGTCAGCAAATGTTCGGAGTCCATTATCTGTAAGTATGAGCCAGGATGGGGAAAGAGAAAATTACACGATGGTGGGTAAGTGGGCACCAGCCCTTTGGTGAGCAGTTCAGGAAGCCAGGGAAAGATGAAGGTGCTCTTGCCATCCAGTGTCCCATGTCTAGGCGTCTCTAGAGACGCACTTTAGCAGTGCACAATGAGACACGCATGCAGATGTCACTGGCAGCAGGTTTGTTCTCATTCCTCTAGGAGGAATGGAACGTTAAACAGGAGTTTATGTATTCAGCGAAATACTACATTGTGGGTAAAATGAATGAACTAGATATTCTTGTTTAAACATGTCTGCATCTCAAAAACGTAATGGCCCATAGAAAAAAGCAAGTGGCAACAGGCTCGGGACTGGATAACATCATTTGCATAAAATGTAAAAATGCCAAAACCCGTAGTGTGCATTGTTTACGAATGCAAGCAGGGTAGGGTAGAAAATAAAGACCTGGGTGAGAACTCTAGCCTCCGGGAAGGGAGGGGACAGGATGCATAGCTCTGGCCTTACCTCTATCCATAACTTTCCATTTTTAAAGAGAGATTGGAGCTGCCAGCATACTGAGTCCTGTTGCCTCCCAAGACCAGCTCCACTCCTTGGGGTTCCATTAGGTGATCACAATGTCCTCTGCTCCCCTCCCCCCTTAAGTTAGTTCCAGTTGGGCTTCATCGCTAGCAACCAGGACGCCTGCCTCTAATTTCTTCTTTTTTTTCCTTTCCAGTTGATCCCCAGTTCCCGCCACCTCGTAGGTATCCAGTTAATACATGTTTAAGTGGACCTGCCCAGGAAGGGGAGTCCTCAACTCTAAGCTCCCGCATTTCTTTTGGGACTTCTCCTGGTTACAAAGAGCATTCATTCATACTGTGACTGAGGGTAAACAAGTCGCTGCCCACTCGGCCTCAGTTTCCTCCTAAATGACCGGTCTGGCCCCTTCCAGCCCCAGCAGGGTCTGATTCCAGGAATTCTGTCCTTTCATGTCGAAAACAACACTCGGGCATTTCACAAAAGCACCCAACCCCCTGGCTCCCCTTGGAAGCACAGCCCGCGTCCCTGGAACCCGGGCTGCACTGAGCTGGTCACATGAACTCCGGGCTTTCTCTGGTGTGACGGGTTTCTTAGATCCCTTTGTGAGCGCAGGTTTTGAAAGGGAACGACCCCGGGTTCTGGGTGTGAGAGGCGCAGGGGATCGGCGGGAGGAAGGCTGTCGGAGCCAATCAAGCCGCCTCCAGACCCCAGCACGTCGCCTGGGCTGCGCGCTCCGACTTCGCCTCCGCCCGCGCGCCTCCCGGCCTCGCCCGAGGGTGCCCGGGCAGGCGAAGACCCCAGGTGAGAGGCCGGAGGGTCCCGGAGGGTGGCAGGCCCCGGCGGTTCGGCCCGGGCTCCACGACGGGCTGGCCCGGGCTCAGGGCGTGTCCGTCGCCACCGGGCGGCTCGCTCGACACTGTTCGCTCCTACCGGCTGTAGATGGAGCTGTCTGGGTTCCGGCAGCCTCCGACGAGCCTCGGAGTGTTTCTCTTTAAACGGCCTGAGAGGGACATGCCTCCCAGGATGCAGTTTGTAGCAACATGGCAGCTGCTGTGCAGCTCCCCTGCTGAAGAGGCGCCGGGACGGCAGCGCAGCTCGCAGCCCGGGCCGGGGCCGGAGCCGGGGTCCCAGCCGCGGCCGCAGAGGGGCGGCGCGCGGGCCGGGGGCCGCCGTTGAGGGCCGGGGCCCAGCTCGCGGCCGGGACGCAGCCGGCCGGGCCGCCCGCACAGCCGCGCGCCCCGCTCCGACGCCGCCGCCCGGGCTCCGCGGCCCCGCGCCCGCTCCCCCCGCGCGCCCCGAGCAGGCCGGGGCCCGACGGCCGCGCGCGAGCCCCGGCGGGGGAGACAGGGCCGGGCCCGCGCCGCCTGCGGAGAGCGCCGGGCGGCCGGGCCTGCGTGGGGCCGCGCGCAGCGGCGGCGGCGGCGACTCCGGGGGCGCGGGCCGGACAGCGCAGGGCCATGGCCGAGGCGGCCCCGGCTCCGGTGAGGGCGGCCCGCGCGCGCACGGACGCGCGGCCTCGGGGCCCCGGGGACGGCCTGCGTGTCCCGGGCTCGGCGGCCCGGCCTGGGATCTCGGTAAGGGACAGAAACGCTGCGACGTTGGCGCGGAGGGTGGGGGCGCCCTGAAGGTGTTCGCGCGCCTGGACCGGGGCGGTGGGGGGGGGGGTTGGCTGCGGGCCCCGCCGCCGTCCGTGAGAGGCTGCGCGGACGCCCGGCCCGGCACACACGCGGCCCCGAGGTGGGGCGCCCGGAGGCGCGCTCGCTCCCTGCGGGACCCGCGCTGCGTCCGTCGGGGTAGCAGCCGGCACGTTTTCCGCAGAGCTCGGCCCCGCGGAGCCTTCCCCGGCCCGGGCACGGCGCTGACGCGGCTCTCCCATTTCGCAGAGCGGAGTCACTGAGGCACAGACACCTGGCGGCGATCCACCCTGCCGGCCCCAAGGTCACGTAGCGAGGCATCCGTGGCTCCGTGCGGCTGCCCCAGAAAGGCCTGTCCAGCGGGCCGCGGCCCTGGACGGGGAGGGGTTGGCTCTGGCGGCGGCCACCCCTGGGTGAGGGGCCTGGGCTGGCTGGGCGGCAGACGCGGCCCGTCGGGGGCGGCGGGGGCGGCCGGGCAGCGCCCAGTCGGGCGTCTCCGAGATGGGAGCAGGTGACCCTCTGGGCTCCAGCCCTGGCCTCCGGCCTCTGCGTTTGGAAGGCCGCGGGCCAAACTTTGGGTGTCCTGACAGATGGTGTCTGGGGAGTGAGCTTCTCGGGGATTGGAGGCTGATGCTCCTCTTCGGGGAGCCACTCTGAAAAATCAGCCCTCAGAGCCCCGCGAAGTCCTGCTCTTTGAGACATCCTGGCCATGCTAGTGAGAGGATTACTGCATGGGAGTCAGTGCCTTTGAGCCTCAGTTTCCTATTGTGTACACAGGAAGGAGGCAGGATGTATGGCTTTCTAAAAAGCTCTCCAATTCTTTAATTAAAAAAAAAAAAAAAAAAAAAACAAAAACAAAAAACCTCCTGAGAAAATAAAATCAAATGAAGATTTTTTCATGCCTTTCTCTGGGCTCAGGCCTTCGGGGCCCTTGAATGGCATATACTGCTGGGTGAACCACACTGGGTCATTAAAAAAAAAAAATGGCACGACTTTCTTAATAAGTCAGATACTGTGGTTATGGATGCTTCTGCTAATGTGGCATGAATCCTGGAGACTCAGTCCACTCCTGATCCTCGGGGGAGGGAGGGACGGTTAAATCCTATGAATATGGTTTAGAAGAATTCTCCCTCTAACCCCCTACCAGCCTTTTGAGAATTTGAACTTATTACGTTTAGATATATTTACAGTTCCTCTCTCTCTTCGGCCATTTCTTTCTGCTTAGGGTAAGATAAGCCACAGGTTTACCTGGATGGATGGAATAATAGCAAAGAGCTTTTATTTGGAGGGCGAGGGAGGGAAAACGCTCCTGTGGCCCCTCTACAGTCCTCCAAATCTGGAAATGGACAGAGACAGTCGAATGATAGGAAAGAAATAGTATTTTCCTTTGAGCTCTGATTTGTCTAGCTGGTAAAGATGCCTTGGTCTGCTGGCTCTGTTTGCTCTACTGGAGGGTTTTGGTTTTTGTTGTTGTTGTGGTTTTTTTTTTTTTTTTTCCATTGTTTCAGTTAAACCCCTGCATTGCTCAGAGAGACTGACTTGCCCCCCAGGGATTTTTTTCCCTTCTTTCTAGTGCTAGGCAGATACCCTAATCTCCCTCTGAGGCAAGGGCTGGAATGTGCCTATTGTGTTGCGTTAGGAAGCCACTTCTCCTGAGAGCCAGGTGCCTAGCCCAGAGGGTCCCCTGCCCTGCCTTCCCCCTCGCGAAGAATTGAGAGTTGGCTTAGCTTTTGATGAGCTTGCAGGTTTAGGGGTCTGTGAGTTCTTGGGAGACGTTTGCTTGTCCCCTTGTGTCTGTTTTGAGGACAAGAACCCAAAACTTTCATTAGGTTTTCAAAGAGGTCCCTGACCCCAACTCAAATGATAATATCTTTAAAAGCAAAGCCTTCCTCCCTACCCCTCCCAACCCTGTCGAACCTCCCACAGGCCTTTGTGTATTAATAATATCCAGGCCTCTGGATTTTTGAGGTAAAACGATTCAGAACACGCACCTGCCTGGCCAGCTGCTTCAGTGGACAGTGAAGGCCTCAAGGTCACCTGCAGGCTGTGGAACCAGACCACTGTGGGACCTGGGGCGGCTTGCTCAGCCTCTCCTGCCCCCATTGTCTTCCTGTACTAAGTATGGATAGTAACTCTAGTACCTGTTTCATAGATTTTGTGAGGATTAAATGAGATAATCCTTTAAAATGCTTAACACAGCTCATGGCACATAATAAATGCTGGATAATTGTTAGCCATTCCCAGCTGATTAGTGCTCATATCTGGTTAGTGGCAGAGGCTATTAAACAATGCTACCTCAAAGACCTTGTGTGAATAGAGTCTTGAATCTTCAATCCTTGGCTTAAAAGTGCGATGCTATCATAGTTGTCACCTATGAATGAACCAATAAAAGAAAAAAAGCTGAGGAAGATATGGAATAGCTTTAGATACGTCTCTGATAGGTGACTAAAGGAACTTTATGATTTATCCTAATAATTCTTTTGTAACTCAACAATTTACTCTTCAGCAGGCATTTATTGAACACATACTATATGCCAGACTGAACACTGGGGATATGCTAATTTTCAAATGAAGAAAATTGAAATTTTAATTAAAGACCACTTGGATATAGAGCACAGTAACTGAGCAGATTCTGGAGGAAGAGGATGAGGGAGTGGACAAAAATTGTTACAGGAGAAATTGTGTTCGGTTCCAATAAAGATATTGATGATCTAGGTAGGTAAGTACAGAACTAGGCACTCACAGAAGATTGTGGCTTCACCTCCCCAGTGATTCAAGAATTCTCTCCATGTGAGTATGGCAAGCTGGGGGACAAGGAGAGCGTGGGTCATTGAAATCCCAGAAGGACTCCAAGTCTTTATGGTGGTCTGGTCCTCCCAAATCTGGCTACAAGTCACCAGTCCAGCTGACTTCTGCTCTGCTTCCTGTCCTTCCAGGCCTTACTGCTTCCTCATTCCCCACCTCGGAAACCCCAGGGTGGAACCCAGACCACCTGAGCATACCTACTGCAGCGAACCGCTGCCCACTCCTAGGAGTGGCTGAATTACCTGCCTCGATCTCTTTTTCTGCTTATAGCAGAAGCCAGGCCAGAATGCCCAGAAACCCATTCAGCCTCTACAGCAGGGGCTGGGCACATGAAAGGTGGTTCCAGGTCAAACCTATATCATACTGACTCATTGAGATGAGTCTGTAGTGCAACTGGTATCAAAGACTAAGAGTCTGGGAAACTTCAGATAATGTTGTGTCCTTACTCTTGGACCGAGCAAAGAAAGGAGCCCAGGGCACCACACAGGCCTAATGCTGGTAGAAGTGGTGGGGGCTGGATGCCAAGTCCACCTTTGAGTCAAGAATGTTAACAGTACTGGCCCCGCCTGGTGAGCCCCTACCCCCATCCCCACTGGGAGATGTGGGATAGTAGGTGCTTGGCTTTTACAAAATTCTGCTCTTTCGTTTCTTCTTATGTGCACTGCTTCAACAACTCAGTGAGGGAGTGTGTGTGTCAGATATTGTTGTCCTCGTTTTATGGATGACGACACAGGACACTAAGAACAGCGAGGTCAAATGACCGATCAAGAGTGACAGAGGCGGCAGTAGGTGTAGACAGGGCCAAAATCCAAGTGTTCTCACAGGAGTCCAGCACCCTTTCCCCTCTACCACACCGCTGCTCATAAGGTACCTGTGCCACGTATGTTGTGTAAAGGGAGATGGCCCTGTAAGAAACAAAAGGTGGCATAATCATCTTTTATTGGCTGTTCATAATAGTGTCATAATTGATATCTAAATTGGTGCTATGGTCTCCAGAAAAGAGTCACATTTGAGGGGTACATGTCATTGCTACCCAAATGGAAGCACTTTTTATGTGTATGCTTGTCTTTGGGATTTCTTTTGCTAGCTGGAGATGGTGGCCTGAACTCTTTTCCTTCCTTCCCTGAACACAGGTTCAGCAGCTGGACATGGAGAACCAACGCTCATCACCTCTGTCGTTCCCCAGTGTTCCGCAAGAAGAAACCTTACGTCAGGCCCCCGCTGGACTCCCCCGAGAAACTCTGCTCCAATCCCGCGTTCTTCCTCCCAAAGAAATTCCTTCTTTGTCTCCCACCATTCCCCGACAAGGCTCCCTGCCCCAAACTTCCAGTGCTCCCAAGCAAGAGACTTCTGGCCGGATGCCTCATGTACTCCAGAAGGGACCCTCACTCCTGTGTTCTGCCGCTTCTGAGCAAGAGACTCCTCTCCAGGGCCCCCTGGCTTCCCAGGAAGGGACCCAGTATCCACTCCCAGCTGCTGCTGAACAAGAAATCTCCCTTCTCTCCCACTCTCCCCACCACCAAGAAGCCCCTGTTCACTCCCCTGAAGCTCCTGAGAAAGACTCTTTGACTCTTTCCCCAAAAGTTCCTGAGACCGACATGGACCCCCTGCTCCAGAGCCCAGTTTCCCAAAAGGACACCCCCTTCCAGATCTCTTCTGCAGTCCAGAAGGAACAGCCGCTCCCCACGGCGGAGATCACCCGCTTGGCCGTGTGGGCTGCCGTCCAGGCAGTGGAAAGGAAACTGGAGGCCCAGGCTATGAGGCTACTGACCCTGGAAGGCAGGACCGGGACAAATGAAAAGAAGATAGCCGACTGCGAGAAGACAGCCGTGGAGTTCGCGAACCATCTGGAGAGCAAGTGGGTCGTGCTGGGGACCCTGCTGCAGGAGTACGGGCTGCTGCAGAGGCGGCTGGAGAACATGGAGAACCTGCTGAAAAACAGAAATTTCTGGATCCTGCGGCTGCCCCCTGGCAGCAATGGCGAAGTTCCCAAGGTAAGCACATCCCAGTTGGGGCTTCCCGAGGAAGGGGTCCAAATTGGAGTGTGGTTTAGGAATGTGGTGTAATATGAAAGAAAGGGGTGGTTGAGAAAGGAAAAAAATATAGTGATCTCAGTTGCCAGGATGTGCCAAAATCAAATTATTTCTCCTGTTGATGAGAGTATGGGCTAGTATAGAAATGCCCCTGGCATCGGGGTTGTCAGTTTAGAAGGGTGTTCAGCAGAGCTGTCCCTCATGTGAGAGGATAAGAAGTCAAAGCAAAGGCCGGTGAGAGCCATGTAGAGGCTTTACCGTCAGTCACTGAGGGTGCGTTAGCTTCACAATCGCAGCAGAGGAAGGAGCTTGGGTTAAACATCACAAGGATCTGTCCTGCTCCACATTTTTATTAGTTCACGTATAAGCCATGTTAGTGCCAGGAAAACTGATTTCAAGAGATTTCCTTTAAAAAGCTAGAGAAGTTAGGTTTGTATATTATTTTCGAGAAGGTTCCGAAAGAGCTTCGGTGTGGACTGGCTTGCTTTGTCTTCTTCAGTGCTGCTGCCCTCTTTCACGGCCATATGTAGAGAGAAAACGGACTCAGTTCTCTAGGCCAGCACACCTCAAAGTTTACTGTGCACGTGGATCTCCTGGGGATGTTACTGAATGCAGCAGCTGATTTAGTAGGTCTAAGGTGAGGTCTGAGAGTCCGAATTTCTAACAAGTTTCCTGGTAGCACCATTGGTGCTGGCCCACAGACCATACTTTAGAGCTTTAAGAATTATGTCCTGAAGGGGAAGAAAAGCATCAGACAAGACAGGCCCCTCACTCTCTGGGGCCAGGACAGTGGCCAGACTTCTAGAGAAGTCCTAGGTGAGACCCAGAGCCAGGGGTTTGGGACTTGGGACTGGCCAGCCAGGGGCCTCTGACTGCTTCCAGCAGGTCCAAGCCGAGTCTGTTGTGTGGTTTCAGGTTCCTGTCACGTTTGATGATGTCGCTGTCCACTTCTCGGAGCAGGAGTGGGGAAACCTGTCTGAGTGGCAGAAGGAGCTCTACAAGAATGTGATGAGAGGCAACTACGAGTCCCTGGTTTCCATGGGTAAGGAGAAGGCTTCACCCATGGGGGGCTGCCTAGATGCAAGCTCGAGGTGCATTCATAACCTTAGGGAGTTCTGAACCCCAGCAGAGCCAACAGTTGTAAGCAAGAAAAACAGAATTTTAGAGAGCACAACAAATTAAAACCAACACCCTCATATACCCACACACATCAGTGCAGCCCAGGCCAGAACGGTCTGTAAATTGAGACGCCACTCGGAGAAGCTGCTGGGGCAAGAAGGAGGAGAAAGATCTAGGTATCGATGGTCTCTCACTGTCATCATAGTTTACCCCACAGACTCCTTTTTAAATAAATTAATTTGTCCAGCAAACTATAATTAAAGAAGGAAAAAAGAATGAAAGAAAAGTGTGCTGAGTGCCTACTGTGTACCAGCCACATTTGAAGTGCTGTACGAGAATCACTTCCTTGGACCCCCACAGCCAAGCTGTTGGGGTGGCAACACAGGTGTTCACACTCCTGCTTGATGATTCAGGTGCCTGAACACCGAGGCTGTGATCAGGGAGGTTAAATGCTTGTTTCATGGAGATCTATCTTACCTCAGAGTCTGTGGATTCTTATGATTTTCATTAAGACTATTTAAGGATGAAAACCTGGCGAAATGTACTTTACTTTTATATATCTGTTTCTGTGATACGGAGAACTCCTTGGGTATATACAAAAAACATTATCTTAAATATTTAAATGTGTTGTCACATAGAAACTTTGATTTCAGCCAGAAGTGATAATTTTATACATACCTTCCCGTGGGATATATTCTCTTGCTTTTAATTTTTTGACTGGGCGGGGTGGCTCATGCCTGTAATCCCAGCATTTTGGGAGGCCAAGGCAGGCAGATCACGAGGTCAGGAGTTTGAGACCAGCCTGGGCAAAATGGTGAAACCCCATCTCTACTAAAATACAAAAAATTAGCTGTTCATGGTGGTGGACGCCTGTAATCCCAGCTGCTCGGGAGGCTGAGACAGGAGGATTGCTTGAACCTGGGAGGCAGAGGTGGCAGTGAGCCGAGACCATGCCACTGCACTCCAGCCTGGGTGACAGAGCGAGACTCCATCTCCAAAAAAAAAAATTCTTCTTTTTTTAATTGTGAAAATTCAACACTTTAAATGATTTCTATGATTAAGAGCAACTACCACCCATTCACCAGCCCCACTCCCCAGAGGTAACCACCATGAACCCTTTGGTCCATGTTTTCTCTCATCTTTTTTTACATGTGCAGATATAAGCATGTTACATTCACTGATGCACATGCAGTTTGGCTTTGCACAGAGGGGTCCGTTCGCTGATTTTACCTAATGTGGGGATGTAGAGAGTGTTCCACATAGGCCTCCTTGGAAAGACGGCGCAGTGTTCCAGATGAACCTTTAGGGCTTTTGACCTTTCTGCTGTTGCTGAACAGTAGGTTGATTCCGTTTTTCTCACTGTTAAAAGTGTTGTGATAAACATCTGTGTATTTGTACACTTCTGTGTGTTTCAGTAGGACAGATACTAAGAATTGCGATTGCCAAGTAAACAGGATGCGCGTTTACAGTTTTATGGCTACTGCCTGGTGCTCTCCAGCAGGCTAAGCCAGTTGATATTTCTGCAAGGGTGTGTGGAAATGCCATTTCATACCCTGGCCTGAGCTGATGTTCTTCTCTTTTAAATATTAGCATTTTTTACAGGTGAAAAATGATACTTAATTTATCTAAATATGTATTCTTTGATGATTAGTGAACTTGTGCATCTTTTTATATATTTATTGACCATTCATATTTCTTCTATGAATTACCTATTTATAGCTTTGCAATTTTACTAGTTATAAAAGTTCTTTATGTATAACTAGGGATAGTAACCCTTTGCCATATGACATACATATGTGTGTGTGTGTGTGTGTGTGTATTTCCTCCAAGTTTCTTTTTTCTTTTCTTTTTTTTTTTTTTTTTGAGATTGAGTTTTGCTCTTATTACCCAGGCTGCAGTGCAATGGCATGATCTCGGCTCACCGCAATCTCTGCCTCCTGGGTTCAAGCAATTCTCCTGCCTCCCGAGTAGCTGGGACTACAGGCATGCACCACCACACCCAGCTGATTTTTGTATTTTTAGTAGAGAGAGTGTTTCACCATGTTGACCAGGATGGTCTTGATCTCTTGACCGTGTGATCCACCCGCCTTGGCCTCCCAAAGTGCTGGGATTATAGGCATGAGCCACCGCGCCCGGCTTCCTCCAAGTTTCTTAATCTTTTTGCTTTATTTTCAAAGAACTGTGAACTAATTTTATATAAGAAAATCTATCAGTATTTTATTTTATGGCTTTTAGATTTTAATCAGGATTAGTTTTTTGTTTTTCTTTTTTTGAGATGGAGTTTCACTCTTACTGCCCAGGCTGGAGTGCAGCGGTGTGATCTTGGCTCACTGCAACCTCCACCTCCCAAGTTCAAGAGATTCTCCTGCCTCAGCCTCCCAAGTAGCTGGGATTACAGGCATCTACCACCACGCCTGGCTAATTTTATATTTTTAGTAGAGATGGGGGTTTCACCATGTTGGCCATGAACTCCTGACCTCAGGTGATCCACCCGCCTTGGCCTCCCAGTATGCTGGAATTACAGGTATGAGCCACTGCGCACAGCCAGAATTACTATTTTACTTTACAAAATTTCAAAATACCTTCTGCCTTTGTCATGAAACCTGGGCAGGTTTTGACCACCTCTGAACAACATGATCCCCCTACACCCCCGCGCCACACACGCACACTCACACCCACAGTGGGCTCTCAGGAAAAGGGGAGGAAGCTTGGCGGTTTTCCATTACTGGCCCCCAGTGGAGGAGCTGCTCCTGGAATCACACGCCCACAGATGATACCTTAACAGCATCCAGTGCAACCTCATCCCAGAGCATTTTTTTTCTTTCTTCTGCCCAGACTATGCAATTTCCAAACCAGACCTCATGTCACAGATGGAGCGCGGGGAACGGCCCACCATGCAGGAGCAAGAAGACTCTGAGGAGGGCGAGACGCCGACAGATCCCAGTGCTGGTGAGTGGCTGAGGGTGGTCCGCAGCTCTGCATTCTAGATCATTCAGTACTGAGGAAGCCCCAGCATGCAGCAGCACAATCCAAGGTAGGCCCTGCCAGGAGCTGTCAGCAGGAAGGAGGCCTGCAGGTGCTAGGACCTGCTTTGGAGCACCGTGATCACCAGCGGCCGAACTTGTTGATTAGTGGGAATCCGTTGGGTTCACTGTCTCAGGAATTTTTTGACATGACCAAGTGTCACCTCACTCGCTGTAGGAAATAAAGCAAGAAACTCAAAAAAAGGCAATCACTTGTCAAGCAGTCACTAGTGCTTGAAATTCCTGGAGCTTTTGAGAGGAGGGCCACACCCCGAGTCCTGCAGGTGGTGAGTGGAGGGATAAGGGGCAGACATGGACTTTACTGGGAACAGGCTATATGCACAACTCCAGCAGGACAGCGTGTAGGTGGACTCTGCTGATAGGCACCCAGTGAGGCCGACCAGAGGCCATGTGGTTCACGTGCAGATTCTGGTGTGAGAAGGCCTATATCTGAGGACAGTTTTTCTGTTTACTGGTGGTGGGATTTCAGTTGCTTGATCGTTTTAGAGTCTCAGTTTCCTCATCTGTAAAATAGAACTGGCACTAATATTTAACCGTAGGGCCTGGCACGTGATTGGCACGTAGCAATGGCTCAGTAAACGCCAGCTGCTATCAGTGTGCCCGGAGGGAAGGTCGCCCCATTCACAGCGGCTGGGTCAGTGGCCCACACAACCATACTGCAGGTGCTCTCGTGGTGTGTGGTTGCTCTTTGAAGCCCCTTCTTTGGAACTGCCCTTGGACTTGCATCACTTACCTCGATGGTCATCATCGGAAGCTAATCCTTGAACTTTGTGGCAGGTGTGGTGTGTGAACATAGCTGAGTGTCACTGGCGATCATGTCTGCTGAAAGACGATGATCCACCTGGAGAACTCTGTTCGGAGCCAACAGCCAAGTCTTGTTGCGAATTAATGTCATTGATTTGGGGACCTATCAACTGGCTCCAAACAGATATTCTAGGAACATGAAGTAATGTCAGCCCCATGTACTGAGTGAGAAGGTGACTTCTGGGAGAGGCAGAGCCTGTGAAAATACAAGTGCTGGCATGTCCCAGAGAAATCCAGCAGCACTGCTTTCTACACAATTGCCTAAACTTTAACTCGAGGGGAGGGGCTAACCCTGAGTTCATTCTGGAAGACAGAAAAGAGGAATTTAAAAGTCGATGAGGATGAGAGGTTGGTGACATTGTGGCACATGGCAGGGTGAACTTGGTTGAGGAAAATCAGCCAGAGATCCAAAGATGATTCAGATGTCAACCCTCCACATACTCAGAAAAGAGGCTCCCATTCATTTATGGCTCTGGAGAAGCCAGGCACCATCTTCACTTAGCAAATTAGCAAAGAGTAATTAGCAAATTACTGCACCTAGCAAATTAGAAAAGAGGCTCGCATTCATTCATGGCCCTGGAGAAGCCAGGCACCATCTTCACCTAGCAAATTAGCAAAGAGTAAAGCGAGCCAGAAGGCATGGCTGAAATCTGTGTGCTCAGACATTGCCACTCAGAGAGCTCATCATTTCAGTCTCTCAAGACAGCAATTTGAGGCTTTCTAGTCTTAAAATATATATGAAATTTTTATTTTTTAATTATATGTGTGTGTTTGTGTATACATATACATATACATATATATGACATGATCCCAGCTCACTCATGTATATATTTTGTTTTCTTTTGTTTTGTTTTTGAGATGGATTCTTACTTTGTTGCTCAGGCTGGAGTGCAGTGGCATGATCTCAGCTCACTGCAACTTCCACCTCCCAGTTCAAATGATTATCTTGCCTCAACCTCCTGAGTAACTGGGATTATGGGCATGCACCACCACACCCAACTTATTTTTGTGTTTTTAGTAGAGACAACGTTTCACCATGTTGGCCAGGCTAGTCTCGAACTCCTAACCTCAAGTAATCCACCCACCTCAGCCTCCCAAAGTGTTGGGATTACAGGCGTGAGCCACCACACCTGGCTTATTTTTAAATATATTTTAAATATTTTAAATGTTCATACATTTGACCTAAAAATTTACTTCCTGAGAGTCTAACATTAAAAAGAAACCAAAATATAACGTTAAAAAGAAACCAAAATATAAAGATTAAGATGTATAAATACAAATCACAGTATGATAGACTGTTACACACTAAAATCACATTTAGGGAGAGTTTTGAAACCATAAGTTTCACTCGTATGTTTATTTAGTTCATCAGATCTCTTAGGTAGCAGGTACTATGTCAAGAACTACATTAACCCTGAGGCTGTTGCCCTCAGGATTAACTCCCGTGGAGAGACGTTAACAACCAAAACACCTCACACAGGTGAAAGCACAGGCACCAGCGGTGACAGAGCTGGGACGAAGAGCATCCAGGACTGCGGGACACATGACAGAAAAGGTGCCCTTGAGTTTGGGAGATCAGAAAGGCCTCTTTGAGGACGTGGAATTTCTAGTGGAAACCTGAAGACCGAGTGGGGTTCTGGCTGCTCCGCAGAAAACTAACTGGAGTGAGGAAGGTCTGGGAGCTAAGAGACCACTTGGAGGTTCTTGTTTTCCAGGTGGGAGACCTTGGCATCGCCCTGAGAGAGAAGCGGCTGTTGGCAAGATATATTTTGGCCATGGGCTAGGAATGACTTAGGGATTGGTGGGAGTTGAATGGGAGGGACAGGGAGGTGCTAAGGATGGCGCCCAGGCTTCTGGCTTAAGTAAGAGTAGAGGGAGGGCAATGTGAGGTTCAGATTTGGAGAAACACCGAGAATTCCATTTTGAACACATTAGGTTTGAGATCCCTGTGAGACATCAAAGAGAAGGTGTTGAGAAAGCAGCTGATTAAAGGAGTCTGGAGTTGAGAACGGAGGTCTGAGGTAGAGACATCTGGCCTTGGCACATTTGGACAGTTGGGTGTCAGCAGCAGAGACAGATTAGGTTGCTTAGTCTGTAGAGAAGGAGAGAACATGGGCCATGCCCTGCAAAGCCCTAGCTTCGGGGGCAGTTTCGGGGATTTGGAATATGTTGTTCATCATTGGGCCCAAGTGTTAGTATTTTTTTTTTTTTTTTTTTTTTTTTGAGACGGAGTTTCGCTCTTGTTACCCAGGCTGGAGTGCAATGGCGCGATCTCGGCTCACCTCCGCCTCCTGGGTTCAGGCAATTCTCCTGCCTCAGCCTCCCGAGTAGCTGGGATTACAGGCACGCACCACCATGCCCAGCTAATTTTTTGTATTTTCAGTAGAGACGGGGTTTCACCATGTTAACCAGGATGGTCTCGATCCCTTGACCTCGTGATCCACCCGCCTCGGCCTCCCAAAGTGCTGGGATTACAGGCTTGAGCCACCGCGCCCGGCTGTGTTAGTATTTTTTATCTTCCGAGGTGATTTTCATATGCAGCCAGGATTGAAAACCAGTCGCAGGATTTGGAAAAAGAAGGAGGAGCCAGAGGAATCAAAGGAAACAGAAAGAGTGGCCAGAAAGGTAGCAGGAAAATTAGGATAGTGCCTTGTTGGGTATTTCTAGAGAAGAATGCTTCCAGAAGGAGAGAGTATGCCCAATAGTGTTGTATTCTGTGGTGGAGTTTAGGAGCAAGAAGACTGAAAAGTGTCCATTGGATTGCAAGCTGAAAATCATTAGTGACCCTAGGAAGACAAACACTGGTAGATTAGTGGAGGTGGTAGCCTGATAGTCAGTGGGTGAGGAGCGGATGGGAGGCAAAGAAGTAGAGATGGCACGTGCTGACAGTCATTTCAAGAAGTTTAGTTGTGGGGGATTGGAAATATGGGGCAGTTGGGGGAATTCTTGTTTGCCTGAGATGGGGATTGCTAAAGCCTGTTTGAAATGTTGATGGGAGTGATCCAATATAGGAGGATTAAGGGTACAGAAGTGGGAAATATAAGTATAGTGAAGTAAGCAAAAGGAGATAGAAAAAAACTGGATGGAAACATTCTAAAGCCATATTTTTCTGTTTTATAAAATGTTCTGATGTGAGCATATATTACTTTTTATTCAGTAAAAGATATTTTTTAAAACAGTGCATAGTGAAAGACGTTGAGTCGAGCAGGGCAGATTGAACGTGTATTTATTCCTACCTCCCTGAATCGTTCTAAAACAAGAGTGAAGGAACTTTTAAAAGGAAAGGAGAAACAGCAACAAATTTTTCAGCCCTGAAGCAGGTGATAGATGTGGTGAGCTGAATCTGAAATTGGTACTGGGGAAAGCTGAGAAGAAACACAATTTGCACCCCGACACCTGCTCGGGACTCAAGAGTTAATAGTACCAGAGACTCTGGGGACCCCTGGAAATAGGGATGTAGTGAGACTAAACACAGAGAACTGGCTGAACATCTTTTAAAGAGGCCACTTAACACTCCCTCAGCTCCCATTGCCTCCCTCAGTCCTGTCTGCAGGCATCTGCCTCTCCCTAGCACAGGTATGTGTCAGGCTTATTCTCTAGAGAGGGTGAAAAGGAGGCTCTCTGGACATGCACACCAGGCACAGCCGTCGGTATGGCACCATGTTGAAAACAGGAAGAAGGAGACTTGGAAGTGCAGATACTGAGATCTCCAGACTTCTTCCCTAACTCGACTCCCAAAATGTTGCTGACACCCAGGATTAAACCCTTTGGGCAGGATATTGGAAGAGTCTTATCTGGATGCTTTTGGGACCAGCCCAAGAGGTTTCTGAGTAAAATGACTTGGGCCAAGCACCCTACTGGGAAACAGAGACCCATAGTTAGCAAGCCCCACCCTAATGCACTCAGCTTTCTGTTCTCTTGAGTGTCCGCTTTTAAGACTCTGTGGACAACCAAGAACCAGGAGACATTTGGAAAAAGCCTGAGGTATACAGAGACAAATAAGAAATCAGAAAAATATACTTAGAGGAGCAGAGACAATGCAGAGAGGAAAAAATATATATATGAATACTTGCATATAAAGTCCTTAGATAAAATAAGTGAATGCATTCATGACACAAAGTGTAATTTAATAAAAAAAAGAATAAAAAGGAACTCTTGGAAATTAAAAATGTCATAGTACAAATTAAAGAGTCAGTAGCAGTGTTGGAAGATAAGCACACATCCCAGAAAATTAAGCTAAAAGAAAATAAAATAGGGAAATCATAAAAATAAAGGATGGAAGGAAATAGGGAAAGAATAAGAAAACCGAAGGATGGAAGTCCAAAATCCAGATAATAGGAATATCTAGAAAAAAAGAGTAGCAAAAACAGGTGGGAATTGTCAACAAAATAGTTCAAGAAAAATTCCCACCAATTAAAGACATAATTTTCCAAATTGAAAGAGCCCACCAACTGCCCAGAGGCGGGAAGAAAATAGAGCTACACTTTCAGCACAAAATTTCAGAGCAGCTGAGAACAAGGAAACCTTACAAGCTTCCAGAGAAGAGAAGCAGATTCATGCACAGAAACAAGAATTAAAATGCCTCAGACGTTTTTAACCACATTGGGAGCTAGAAGACGATAGAGCAATGCCTTTCAAATTCCAAAGGAAAGTATTTTCCAACTTACAATTTAATATCTAGCCAAACTATTTTGATTAAATATGACGGAAACTGAGACATTTTGAGATGTTCAAGTCTCCACAAATCCTTTACCTCCCCAAATCCTTTATCAAACTGGGGGAGGTGCTTTGCTGAAACGAGGAAGTAAACCAAGAAGGAGGCATTAGAAACCCCAGCTTGAGAGAGAGGCAGATGCTCTCCCAGGGGCACGGCACAGGGGCATTCTGAGAAGTCAGCGGTGCACCTAGAGGCAGCCAGTCAAGTAGGGCACCTCTACAGGTCCCAGAATTTTGTCTTCAAGTAGATGAAATGGACAAGATATTTGAATATTTTGAGAGGAAAGTTACACACAAGGTTGGGGGACTTTGGAGCTGAGTTCATGATAATTAGTAGTAAGCTGGGCAAAAGAAGAAAGTGTCAGATCTATGTGCGAGAAGGTTTACAGGCACAGGAAGCATTCATTGTATATTACAGAGTTTAGTTATGAATAACATTGATATAATCTGGTGATGGAAACACCCAGTATTGATCCAACTAAAATTTTAACTAAACTATATTGGCAGGATCAATTCAGAAGAGATGGTCCTGACCTTCATCTCTTGGAAATCAATGGATGATACTTAAAACTGAAAATTCAAGGAGTAACAATATAATTGTTACTTAGAGTTATGGAGGTAAATGACAAAAGAGTCAGCTGAAATCATTGACGTGATTCCCAAGGGTAGCAGAAAATGGGGCAGAGGAGTGGAAAATAACTTTTTAAAAAATAAGTTTTGGGCTGGGTGTGGTGGCTCAGGCCTCTAATCGCAACACTTTGGGAGGCCGAGGCAGGTGGATCACTTGAGGTCAAGAGTTCGAGACCAGCCTGGCCAACATGGTGAAACTCCATCTCTACTAAGAATACAAAAACAAAACAAAACAAAACAAAAATTAGTTGGGTATAGTAGAGCATGCCTGTAATCCCAGCTACTCAGGAAGCTAAGGCAGGAGAATCACTTGAACCCAAGAGACGGAGGTTGCAGCCCCGTCTCAAAAAATAAAAAAATTAAAAAAGTTGTGAAAAACTGTTTACACTGTGTAACTTAAAAAAAAAAAAAACTTTTTAAAATCACATATCAAATTTTTAAAAAACCTAACAGAAAGTATAGCCATGAGAAGATTGGAAAGTCAGTGTCAACCAATATTTACTTGCTTTGAGCTAGCAGAGAAAGTTAATGTGGCAATACTGGTTTTTAATTTCAACAAGAAAAAATACAGAGAGAAAGTCCTTCATAATTTTATCTCAAGAGTCAGCAGTTTATTCCTTCAAATTTTATGTGCATATGATTACATACACACATAGCCTTAATCATATAAGTAATACATAGACATGCTATCATTGTAAAAAAAATTCAGACAATATAGAAGTATTGGCAAGTTTCTTTTTCAATGATATATCGTTGACATTTTTACATGTCAGAATATATAAATTTGCCATGTTCTTTTTCATAGAGAGTAGCATTCTATGTATTGATTTCATAATTTATTGGAATACTCTCCCATTGATGTGCATTTAGGCTGTTCACAAGTTTCAAGTGCTTCAGTAAAGATGATTATAAATAGATCTTCATGCGCTTGTCTGGAACTTATTTAGAATTGGATTTTCTGGGTCAAAGGATACACCCACTTAAAAATTTAATGGATCCTGGCAAATCCTTCAAATCACTTGTGCCAATTTACACGTCTTCATTTGTCTAAGCATGAAAATGTTTGTTTCTACACACTCTTGCCAGTAGCAGGTATTATTTATCTTTTTCTCATTTGCCAAAGTAATAGGTAGAAAACAGAGTATTTTGATGTTTTTATTTGACTTTCTATAAGGGTGATGTTGAGCATATTTTCATACCTTTATGATTACTAGTATGTCTTACTACTCTGGCAATAATTTTTTTTGTTATTCTTTTGGATTACTCATCTTTTTATTATTGATTAGTAAAAAGCTTTTGAAATAATTAAGGATATTAGCTCTTGTCTAGCAGTATGTCTGTGAATACTTCTCCAGTTTGTGGTTTACTTTTTTTTTTTTTTTTAAGACAGAGTCTCACTCTGTTGCCCAGGTTGGAGTGCAGTGGCGCTATCTCAGCTCACTGCGACCTCCGCCTCCTGGGTTCAAGTGATTCTCTTGCCTCAGCCTCTTGAGTAGTGGGGATTACAGGCGCCTGCCACCATGCATGGCTAATTTTTTTGTATTTTTAGTAGAGACGTGGTTTCACCATGTTGACCAGGCTGGTTTCAAACTCCTGACTCAAGTGATCCACCTACCTTGGCCTCCCAAAGTGCTAGGATTACAGGCATGAGCCACCATGCCTGGCTTGTGGTTTACTTTTATATTGTGTGTGTGTGTTTGTGTGTGTGTGTGTGTGTGTGTGTGTGTGTTTGTGTGTGTGTGGTAGCAGTTTTTAACTTTTATGTGTTCAAATTTATCAGTAATTTTTTTTTTTTTCAAACAGAGTCTCACTCTGTTTCCCATGCTGGAGTGTAGTGGCACAATCTTAGCTCAAAATCTCCGTAAACTCCACCTCCCGGATGCAAGTGATTCTCTTGCCTCAGCCTCCTGAGTAGCTGGAATTACAGGCATGTGCTACAACACCAGCTAATTTTTGTATTTTTAGTAGAGATGGAGTTTCACCATGTCGGCCAGGCTGGTTTCGAACTCTTGACCTCGAGTGACCCACCTGCCTCAGCCTCCCAATGTGCTGGGATTACAGGGGTGAACCACCATGCATGGCCCTCAGTTATTTTCTTTATGGTATCTGG
The DNA here is from genome assembly GCF_048565385.1 of Saimiri boliviensis. Lineage (NCBI taxonomy): Eukaryota > Metazoa > Chordata > Mammalia > Primates > Cebidae > Saimiri > Saimiri boliviensis. Next base: position 9,006,823 of record NC_133458.1, read on the forward strand.
GTTTTGTATCAAGGGCAGAAATATTTAATCAAGCTATTTTATTCAGTAAACACTATGATCACAGATCTTAAGTCTGTTAGGATCTCAAAAAAAACCTATAAAAATATTTGAAACCCAAAATTTTTCTGCCCTAGAAAACAAAAAGAAAATTGTTAGGTGTAAGTAATTAAATGCTTATTTTAACAAGCATCTTAAAATATAGCATTATATCAGTTCCATTAACTAATAAATTAGGTCTTCACAAATGTTTAATACATTTGAAAACAATATAGGATTTACCCCACCTCATAGGCATTCTTATGAACATGCATTATTACAAAGATTAAAAACCAATCACAGATTAAATGTTTCTTATAGCCAAAGCTACAAAAATCCTTTCAAAATAATTTATAGCAAAATTTATAGTTGATATGAGTTGGGCACATTTCATATATTTGGCATGAATAGCCAAACATCCTCCAGAATCAGTATCAAGTCTCATATGGCTACGAATAGCCTGTTCCTCAGCTTCAAGTTGTAAAGCTTAGGTACCTGGGCTTTTTTCTAATACTAGTATGAATTCATTATTTATACATAGATGTTTTGTTCATCAGGAGTTTGATGTGAAATATATGAAGGTAGCTTTTTTCCCCTTCTAGTCAGGAAGCCAGTTGTCTCCATTCGTTTTAAACTTTTCCCCACTGGATTGAAATGTTACCTTTTTCATAAACTATATTTTCACAACGTATATGTCTTTGATTACTTTTTTAAATGGAAGAACAAATTCCTGCTTATAAATAAATGCAGCTTGGTTGTCAGTACTCTTTCAAAAGTTGTTTGGGGTGGGGAGAGGTTTTTGGTGGAAAACACTGGCATTCCCTGCTCTCTAGCCAGTGGAGGGGAGGGTGAAAGTGCATACATACTGCTTGAGAGAGAGAGAGAGAGAGAGAGAGAGAGAGAGAGAGATTGAGAACGAGTACATGCCACAGAGAGGAGCAGGTAAGTGCCTGGAGCTCAGGGAGGAGCACAGCCTCGTCCAGCTGAGAGCACTGAAGAGGCTTGATGGAGTGGTAGACACTCGAGTTGAGTCTTGAAGTAGGGACAGGTGTTGGAGGCACTTGTCTTCAAGCTGCAGAAGTGTTGTGAGTGAGCTGCAGCGAGCCATGATCTCACCACCGCACTCGAGCCTGGGCAACACAGCAGGACCCCATCTCTTAAAAAACAAAATAAAACAGGGACTTCCTGCCCATCTCTGTCTTACTATAAAGCATTTCTCAGAGGCACAAAGCCCCCAGGTCAACAAACAGAGAGAATATTCAGAACTTTGGGATACATGTCCTGAAGCACGTCACTCTGGGGCCTGGATGGCAAGTTCTCTTGCAGCTTAGGTTCTTTGCAATATTTTGCCTTTAACAAAATTGAAAGAGAACCTAACCAAGTTTTGAACTGATAGGTCATTAGAAACAATTTTTGATGATATGTTGGCCGTGTGATCTTTGTCGCATATAATTCAGAAGTTTAGAATTGACAGTTCCATAAAAAAGCTGCTTCCAGCTCATCTACATACTTATGTAAATGAGGCTTCCCAATGTAAATGAGGTTTCATTTATAAAAATGAAAAACAGACTAAAATTGATTCTGAGCTGTACATTCTACAATAAGAATATTTATTTCCAGATAAGTAAACTAATTGGAAAAAAATTTCTATTCATCGTTATAAGAGATACGTTTCCCAAAGTTTCTTTATTTTCTGTCTTGGATAATTATTTATCATTTTATAGTGATAATCACTGAGGATAACTTAAGCCAGGAAAAAAAATGAACACTTAAAGACCTGTGGTTATTGGAAACCAAAGCAAAATTAAACTTTCAATTTACATACACATTTCTGTGGCAGAGTGGTAGATGAAGTGATGAGTAAAAGGCTTCTAAGCATACAAATATGTTCTATTAGGATAAAATTCTGTGGACAAAGTGGGAATAGAAATAGAAGTTCAAGGTGAAAAGGAATGATATAAAAATTCCAACTATCAAAGAAGAACTTGTTCATGATTTTTTAAGTGAATAATGGTGGGTTTAAAATTGCTGGGGTTCTTAGATTCCATTGGCAACATTAAAGGGTGATGGAAGAATTTATTTCAAAGTATCAATATTTACAATACTCCAGAAATTACATATTTTGCAGTTACTGATACACTTTATATATTTATTCAAAAAGGTGCAAAGGTGTACATAGTTTTAAAAATTATTTTAAGATGTAAGCAAGCAAAATATATATATATTTTTGAGACAGAGTCTTGCTCTGTCTCCCAAGCTGGAGTGCAGCGGTGTGATCTTGGCTCACTGAAAACCGAGTAGCTGTGATTACAGGCGTGCGCCACCACGCCCGGCTAATTATTGTATTTTTAAGTAGAGACAAGGTTTCACCATGTTGGTCAGGCTGGTCTTGAACTCGTGCTGGTCTCGAACTCGTGACCTCGTGATCCACCCACCTCGGCCTCCCAAAATGTTGGGATTACAGGCATGAGCCACCGCACCTGGCCAAGCAAGCAAAATATTTTAAGTAGTTTGTGAAGTCAGGGAGGAAGTTTTCCTGATGCGAGAGTCATGGTCCTGTTTGTGGAGGGATCATAACGATTTGGCACAGAGACAAGGATTGAAGACAGAGGAGAAAAGGCCCACAAAAAATGCAGCAAGACTCCGGGGAGAAAGAAATGGGCAGGGCTGAGGAAACAAGCCGAGGATTTCAGTGACAGGAGGAAGGAAGAGAGACATGACTTTCCCTGAGATTGGAGAGAAAAGGGAAGTGAAGATGGGGACTTTCAGCCACTGCAGGAAGAAGTAGAGGATGGAAGTTTGGATGACTTTTTCTTTTTCTTTTTTTTTTTTTAAGACGGGGTTTCACCACATTGTTCAGGCTGGTCTTGAACTCCCAACCTCAGGTGATCTGCGCGCCTTGGCCTCCAAAGTGCTTGGATTACAGGCGTGAGCCACCATGCCCGGCCTTCTTTTCCTTTTAATGGAGAATAGGACACAGACATCTTTGGAGAGAGTGGGAGCTCCCACAGTTCTGAGGGAGTGTAGCAGAGGTCTTCATTTAAGGCTGTGAGGGGTAAATGAGAACAGTAGAGCTGCTTTATATTCCATCTGCTCCCAAACCAGTTGGGCTGGTGAATCAGAGAGGCATTAAAGGAGTGCTATGCATCCGAAGAAATCCAGTGTAGGTCGTTTAGCCCCCATTTTTAGCCTGATGAGTTTGATTTCTTAGTAAGGGAATAAGTGGATTTGGGAGAGGAGCACAAGAGCCTCAGAAGGGCAGGACTGAGGCTGCTCGGTTCATTTGTCTCCTGGTTTCTTTTCTCTTTTTCTCACAGCACTTGTCACCTGCTAACATACAATGTAATTTATTTATTGCGTCTGCCACCTCATGTAAGATCTGTGTTTCTTTCACTGATATATCAAAAGCCATTAGACCACATGACATGTAGTTGGTGCTCAGTAAGTATCTGCTAGTAAACATTCAATGGATGAATGAATATGTTTGTGTATGATATATTCTGTTGTTACTGCAGTAAACATTTGTTCACCATAGCAAAAGTCTGGGAACGAAAAGTGAACGTTCTTCCTTAAGGAAAAAATGAATAAGCTAGGGTTTAATCCTGACCAAGGAATATATACAGCATTGTTAACAATGTGTTAGCACTATAGAAATTGGTTTGAGGCCGGGTGTGGTAGTTCATGCCTGTAATTCCAGCACTTTGGGAGGCTGAGGCTGGAAGATCACTTGAGGCCAGGAATTCGAGACCAGCCTGGCCAACATAGTGAAACCCTGTTACTACTAAAAATATAAAATATTAGCTGGGTGTGGTGGTGCATGCCTGTAATCCCAGCTATTCAGGAGGCTGAGGCACAAGAATCACCTGAATCTGGGAGGCAGAGGTTACAGTGAGCTGAGATTGCACCACTGCACTTCAGCCTGGGCAATAGAGGGGAAACTGTCTCACAAAAAAAAAAAAAAAAAAAAGCCGGGCTCAGCGACTCATCTGTAATCCCAGTGCTTTGGGAGGCTGAAGCAGGTGGATCATGAGGTCAGGAGTTTGAGACCAGCCTGGCCAACATGGTGAAACCCTCTCTCTACTAAAAACACAAAAAATTAGCTGGGCACGGTGGCAGGCACCTGTAATCATAACTACTCAGGAGGCTGAGGCAGGAGAATCGCTTGAACCTAGGAAGCAGAGGTTGCAGTGAGCCGAGACCACACCACTGCACTCCAGCCTGGACAACAGAGTAAGACTCTGTCTCAAAAAGAAAAGGGCGGGAGGCGGGGAAAGAAATTGGTTTGAAGGGATTTCTACAAGATATTTGAATAGAGGAACACAGAGGAGGACCACAAAGTGATTTTCCTTTTTAACACCAATAGTGACCCAAAAAAACCATATAAATGTATATTTATATACGTTGTTAAGAATAACAACATAAGCACAGAGAAAAATCCAAGCTAATTATAGGAGTTACCTGGGAAGTCATAACAGTGAAATGGGAAGTGAGAGAAGGGGAAGGCAAATTAGAAGGAAAAAAGTGCTGCACTTAAAAAACAAAAATGTGTTACAATCCCATTTATGTAAAATGACACCTATGTATGTAATGATACATTTGAAATTAGTCTACAGACCTATAGGCAAGTTTAAAAACATAAATTTCAGGGCAGTGTGTAATAGGATACTGTTTAACTAAAAACAAACTCAAATCTGGGGAATGTGAGTCTGTCTTTTGGACACCTCAGGGTATGGGGCTGAAGGGTGGGAGTGGTCAGGAGATGGTTGGCCTTTTCTTCATCACCCTGATTGGGAGGGAGTAGATGATAGAGAAACTGTGTACCCCTTGGCTGGTCTGAGAAAGGGAATGAACATCTCTTTAAAATAAACCCTGGCTGGGCACAGTGGCCCATTCATGCCTGTCATCCCAGCATTTTAGGAGGCTGAGGTGGGAGGATCACTTGAGCCCAGGAGTTCAAGGCTGCAGTGAGCTATGATCACACCACTGCACTTGAGCTTGGGTCACAGAGTGACACCTTTCTCTATTGAAAAAATAAGAGTAATAATAAACCCTGACAAATGCCGAATATATTTTTTAATTATGGAGTTAATGGAAAATAAACTTTGCATCTATTTTAACTTGACTACAGTTTGTATTGGTATTCAAAGCTACAGGGTCTCCAGAAAATTCTGTGTCTACTCATTTCCAACTCAGTATTACGTTTTTTTCATGGTCTCCAAGATAAGACTTATTGAGATGTAAATTGTAGGGCTGCAGAAACCTGGGCAGCTGGCATGAATGTGTTCTGGGTTCTTTTCTCCTCCTCCCCTCTCTCAGCACATGACGGGATCGTGATTAAGATCGAGGTACAGACCAATGACGAGGGCTCAGAAAGTTTGGAGACACCCGAGCCCCTGATGGGACAGGTGGAAGAGCACGGCTTTCAGGACTCAGAGCTGGGTGACCCCTGTGGGGAACAGCCAGACCTGGACATGCAGGAGCCAGAGAACACGCTGGAGGAGTCCACAGAAGGCTCCAGCGAGTTCAGTGAACTGAAGCAGATGCTGGTGCAGCAGAGGAACTGCACGGGTGAGTGCTGGGCGGGGAGAGCTGGGGAAGTGTGGCCATGAGGCCTCCCCGAGGGCCCCTGCCCCCTGGGAAAGCGGTGGTTTCTCCAGAGAGGTAGCTCAACACTGATGGGTCAGCAGATGTGAAGGAATTACCAAGCACAGCCTCAGGTATAGGCTTCCTGACTCGGGACTTAATAAGAATCCATCTCCGACCTAGGAAAGAAGTGGTTACATCTAAAGACTGGTTAAGGCAAGGAATGAAAGGGATCTCAGAGATCACCTATCCCACCTCTCATTTTACAGGCAGAGGTCAAATAGATGGGCAAGGTCACACAAAGTGGCAAAGCTAGACCTCTCCCAACATGTCCTTGATTGTCTCATGCCACCCTAGAAGCCTCAACTACCTTGAAGATGGCAGCCTTGGAGACCATGGTTTTGAAATAACGATGGCACTGGCATTCTCTGGTCAAACCTAGTCTTCATTTTGTTTAATTATAAAACTTCTTCATCACCGTGCTGCTCACTCTTGCTCCTTGTGAGTTCAAGAACAGTAAGGCGCTGGGGCTCACGGTGGCCTGATCCTAGGACGTTTTTCATGATGGATTTTCTGACGCTGAGCCATCCTGGCAGGCCCGGGAAAAGCCCTACTTGATCATCATGATGTATTTTTTGAATTCACTATTGGACTTAGGTAATAAATATTTTACTCAAGTTAGACAACTGTATTCATAAAGGAAATGAACCTTTTCTTGAATCATTCTCATCTAGTTTTGGAAACAGTATTCTACTGGATGTATCAGATGAACCGGGCAGCTTTTGCCCTTGTTCTGTATTCTGAAACAAAATAGGAATTGTGTTCCTTGAAAAACTGGTAGGACCCACATGGACCTTGTTTTTGTTTGGATGTTTTGTTTTTGTGAGTCATTCACCATTACATGTTTGTATAGTAATTTTATATTTAGAAATATATCCACATCCACTTATTTATGTTTTTAAACGTATTATATTGATTTAAAATGTTTAAAAATTATCTGTAGATAATTCCTCTATAATTTGCCTTTTTGCATCTAATAAAATACCATGGACGTCCCTCTTGGTCAAAAGATGTGAATCTAGGCCGAGAACAGTGGCTCATACCTATAACCCCAGCACTTCGGGAAACAAAAGCAAGAGGACTGCTTGAGCCCAGGAGTTCACGGCCAGCACAGGCAACACAGGGCACGGGATCTCTGCAAGAAATTAGAAAATTAGCCAGGCATGGCGGCGCATGCCTGTAGTCCCACCTCTTCGGGAGGCTGAAGTGGGAGGATTGGTTGAAGCTGGGAGGCTGAGGCGGGAGGATTGGTTGAAGCTGGGAGGCCGAGGCTGCAGTGAGCCATGATTGCATCATTGCACTCCAGACTGGGTGACAGAACAAGACCCTGTCTCAAAAATATGGACACATATGGATCTAACACCTTATTTTTAAGTAACTGCGTGGTATTTCAGAAGTATTTTTGACATAACCATGTTGTCTTTTATAAAAGAATAGTGAAAAGATATAAGGCAAATTCTGAGTTTGTTCTAAATTGGGACTGTCATTGTATAAACTCGATTGCCTTTTTCACAGCCCCCATTAATTCTAGTAGACCCTTTAGAAAACCACTAAACAGTAGTTTGTGGAATTTTGAGTCTTGAATTTTAGGGTCAAATGTTTGGTGTTTATCATTCCATTAAGAAAAAAAGCACCTTTGGCCAGGCGCAGTGGCTCACGCCTGTAATCCCAGCACTTTGGGAGGCTGAGGCAGGTGGATCACTTGAAGTCAGGAGTTCGAGACCAGCCTGGCCAACATAGTGAAACCCCATCTCTACTAAAAATACAAAAATTAGCTGGGCATGGTGGCGGGCCGCCTAATCCCAGCTACTCAGGAGGCTAAGACACAAGAATCACTTGAACCTGGGCGGCGGAGGTTGCAGTGAGCCGAGATTGCGCCACTGCACTCCAGCCTGGGCAATAGATCCAGACTCTGTCTCAAAAATAAATAAATAAATAAGAAAATAGAAAAAGGCACTTTTGATGCTCAAGGAGTGTTTAGCTCTTCTCAGGATCGATTTTCCCCTCTGCCTTTCAGACATACTCTGTATTTTCGGGATAAACACCAGGGCAACTAGTTACCACATGCTGCAGCTCCTTGATCTTTTAGGCATTGTGCTCCAAGGCTGTTCTGGGTCGCTTCCTGCTAAGAATCCTAACCAGGCGTCCCCAGACTCCGGGCCACGGGCCACATGCGGCCCCATGAGGCCATTTATCCGGCCCCCCGCCACACTTCAGGAAGGGGCACCTCTTTCATTGGTGGTCAGTGAGAGGAGCACAGTATGTGGCGGCCCTCCAACGGTCTGAGGGACAGTGAACTGGCCCCCTGTGTAAAAAGTTTGGGGACGCCTGATCCTAACACTACTGAGGCAGCCTTGACTCAGCACACCTGTGTCCTAATTGTCCCACTGTAGTTCACCGGCTGTAGAGGAGGCCAAGGAAGTGCTAAGGACAAGGAGTCACTAGTAACCTTACAAGACGTTGGCTGGGCCACGAACACCGCTAGCTTCAGTACATGTCATTTGAGGTGGTGGACCAGGTGGGTCCTAACCTGCAAGCTCTGGAACAGCCTAGGACTTCATTTTCTGTTTGCAAATATCACTTGATATCTGGGCTTGGATGACCCATCTGTGAAATGGGGAGAATTCTTGCTTGACTCACCCTATAGTAAGACACCGCACTCATGAAAAGAGAGGGCGGGTATGAGTGTTCTGAAAAGGTCTTGGTTTGTTTTTAACTATTCTGCCTTCTGTGTCTTCTGTCACAGATGGGTCCAGAGAAGTGAGTGACTTTCTCGTATCACACAAAGTTGGTGACCAAAAATATAACTCCCCAGTTAGTGCCAAATAAATACAAGGCACTTGAGAAAACTCAAACAGGAGTTGGGGGCCACTTCTTTTCTCTAAAACTTAAATTCTCAAAAAGGGCCAGGCTAGGGAGTCGAGGGGGCATCTCCTGGTGGGGCACCCACTGCATGCACCTGATCCAGTTTCGAGGGTGGTGGAGTCTTCTGACTGTGCTGGTCCATCTTCCTCCCATGAGAGGCTGCAGAAGGCTGGGTTCCTGATTCCTGGGGTGGGTACCAGTGAGTACAATGGGTTCCGAGGAGGGGTGGAGTGCTGTAGGTTGTGAAGACAGACGTGGAGAGGAGAGGGAAATTTCTGGAGGAAGGTGAGGAAAGGCACCAAGAGGAGAAATCTCCAAGTGGGCTCAGGAAAGAAGTGGGTCGATCTGAGCAGAGTTCAGGCAGAGATGTCCTCAGAGGGGCAAGATGTCCTGAGATGTCTCAGATGTCCTGAGAACCTGAGGAGTGGAGACCCTTTGGTACAGCTGGTAGACACCCAACCTTTAAGCAGCCTAAGGGAAAAGGGGGCGTGTATTCATATAATCAGAATATTGTAAGTAGGCCAGCATCGGGCATGGCTGGATTCCAGGTGCTCCCACACCGCCTCTGTGTACTGGTTTACGTCTTTCCTGCCGGGTCCAGCTCTGCCAGCAGTTTCCCATCATGACCAACAGGAAGCAGTCTCCCCTGCATTCTCCCTATAAAATCCCAAGAGGACTCTGATTAACCGATTTTAAGTCCTGACTCATTTCTGAACCAAACAGCAAGGGCAGCCTGGGTTACGCCGTCCACCCCGATGGGAGAAGGGAGTGGACCAGGGGGCGCAGGGAGAGGAGAATTTTTGAAAAGAAGGAATTTGAGCCAATAATGCAATGTTTTGGTTAGGGTGAAGCGATGCTGTACCTCCATCCCGGTCGGTTAGGGGCACCAGGCAACAGCTAATGACATTCTGTCTCTCTCTGTCCCTGGAGCAGAGGGGATCGTGATCAAGACAGAGGAACAAGATGAGGAGGAGGAGGAGGAGGAGGAGGATGAGCTGCCACAGCACTTGCAGTCCCTCGGACAGCTGTCCGGGAGATACGAGGCCAGTATGTATCAGACCCCGCTGCCCGGGGAGATGTCTCCCGAAGGCGAAGAGAGCCCCCCGCCCCTGCAGCTCGGAAACCCCGTGGTGAAGAGGCTGGCGCCCTCCGTGCACAGTGAGCGGCACCTGAGCGAGAACCGTGGGTCCTCGAGCCAGCAGCAGCGGAACCGGCGCGGCGAGCGGCCCTTTACCTGCATGGAGTGCGGCAAAAGCTTCCGCCTGAAGATCAACCTCATCATCCACCAGCGCAACCACATCAAGGAGGGGCCCTACGAATGCGCCGAGTGCGAGATCAGCTTCCGGCACAAGCAGCAGCTCACACTGCACCAGCGCATCCACCGCGTGCGCGGTGGCTGCGTCTCCCCCGAACGCGGGCCCGCGTTCAACCCCAAGCATGCGCTCAAGCCGCGCCCCAAGTCACCCAGCTCGGGCAGCGGTGGCGGCGGCCCCAAGCCCTACAAGTGCCCCGAGTGCGACAGCAGCTTCAGCCACAAGTCAAGCCTGACCAAGCACCAGATCACGCACACGGGTGAGCGGCCCTACACGTGCCCCGAGTGCAAGAAGAGCTTCCGCCTGCACATCAGCCTGGTGATCCACCAGCGCGTGCATGCGGGCAAGCATGAGGTCTCCTTCATCTGCAGCCTGTGCGGCAAGAGCTTCAGCCGCCCCTCGCACCTGCTGCGCCACCAGCGGACTCACACGGGCGAGCGGCCCTTCAAGTGCCCCGAATGCGAGAAGAGCTTCAGCGAGAAGTCCAAGCTCACCAACCACTGCCGCGTGCACTCGCGCGAGCGGCCGCACGCCTGCCCCGAGTGCGGCAAGAGCTTCATCCGCAAGCACCACCTCCTGGAGCACCGGCGCATCCACACGGGCGAGCGGCCCTACCACTGCGCAGAGTGCGGCAAGCGCTTCACGCAGAAGCACCACCTGCTGGAGCATCAGCGCGCGCACACCGGCGAGCGGCCCTACCCCTGCACGCACTGTGCCAAGTGCTTCCGCTACAAGCAGTCACTCAAGTACCACCTGCGGACCCACACGGGCGAGTGAGCGCGCGTCCCGCCGCCGCCGCCCGGCAAGGTGCGGGCTGAACCCCCTTCGGACACCGCCAGGCCCGAGCCCAGCGGGTGGGGACGGGGCGCCCCCCAGCCCCTTTACTGTGAGCTCCCCTCTCCTTTCATCCCTCCTCCCAAGGACATGGGGGCTGTGAGACCAGGTCCCTTGCTGGCACGTTTCCCTGGTGCCCCTGGGGGGGAGGGCGCGGACCTGGGGAACCCTTTCGGGCTGTTAATTTCCTTGACAATAAAATGGATGAAACCAATCAGCACGGGGGGCGTGATTTGGCCGCCGGCCACTCAGAGGGGCGGTGCAGGGCCATCTAGCTGGGGATAGAACTTTATAATTACCTTTTGGATACTGTGGTTCTATTTGATAATAATAGAGTAATTTTTAAAAGACGAGCGTTTCCTGTTTGCCGTTTTTGTTTGGTTTAAAGGGGCGGGGTTGAGAAGGCCCGAGGGACATGTGCTAGTGTCAGTTGACAGGTTCTGTTGGATCCTTTTTTGTGTGTCCCTTCTCCGTTTGGGCAGTGGAGTCGCTGATCCTGCCGGTTCTGAAATGGAGAGGAGGCAGCACTGACCAGCCTGAGTCCATAGAGAAGTCTAAGGGATCTCGGGAGCCTCTGGACCATCGCCTGTGCCCTGGAGTCCGCGAGGATGCTGGGAACTCAGGACGGAATAGGTCCCACTTGACTAGCACGGTCAGGGAGAGTGACGGTCACATTTGGAATGGACTGGAAAGAAGTTCCTGTAGCAAAAGCCGGACGCTTCCCTCAGGGCCCAGGCGTTCCTGCCCAGCTGGAAATGCAGCTGGCTGAAGAGTAGCGTGGCGGGAGGGAGGCCTGGGGAAGAGGTACAGAGGCCCCTGGTGCCAGTCTTTGGGGAAGCCACAAAAGGCACCAGTCAGAACATTTTTTATTTGAATGTTGTACCAAAGCTACTCTGGACTTGCTGAATGAACTAACAAGCCCTGGTTTCTCTAGGTATTCATTCATTTCCCATCTCCCTCCAGCTCTCTTACAGAAAGGGAAACTGCAGCCATATTACATTGCCCACAGAGCAATGTACTCTGCTGATGGCAGTGGCCCAGTGAGAATTCAGGCCACTCGAAGGGACAATTCATGGAGGCTATTAGAGTGCCCAGCTCAGCCCCGCACACTGGGGAAGCTGAGCTTCTGCTGAAAGCAAAGAGACTAGCCTGAGAGGAGGGCGCCGCTGAAGCCAGGACTGTCAAGTTGTGACAGGTTACTTGAAGGGTGTGCAAAAAAAGGGGATTTGGAGGAAGAAGGTGATACACTCTTGACTTTCAGGGGACCATAGAGACCATCAACTCCCTCTCCTTTATATAAAGAATTCGTGAGCTAAGCACAGAAAGGGGAAGTGATGGTACCAGATCTCACATGTGGAGCTTCTCCATTTACACTGAACTTCTAACTCAATGGTAGGAGATTAGGGATGGTGGCCAGAGGAGAGAGCAGAGGTCTGGGCTGGTGTGAAGGACTGAGGGGCAGTGTCCACCAGGACCTCAAGTGTCAGCTGTGGGGGCTGGTACAGATACATGGGCAGGTAGTTCTGGCAGTGTGCATGCAGCCAGCTTCACCAGGTGCCAGGCAGAGGAGGCCTGCAGGACAGCTTCCCCCCAGAAGGTGGAATCTGAGCTGGGCCTTTGGGATGGGGAGGATTTCCATAGATGAGAAAAATGAGGAAAGCTTTCTTGGGGCAGGTGGTCATAAAAGGACAAGTGTGGAGAGCTGGCTGCATATAAGATTGGGAACAGTGATAGATTAAATCCACTGAGCTGGAGGAAAGGGCCTGTCTAGGAAAAACAGAGCCAAATGTTGGCTTAGAGTAGACTAGGGGTGCAGAGAGGATCTAAGACGTCAGGGCTGCGGACTTCGACTCGGACCTTGTAGGAAAAACCTTTAAAGATTGCTGAGTAGGGGAGAGATGTGATGCAAATAGCTATCCAGGGGCTGAATCTGACAGAAGGCAAAGAAACCTAACAGTCAGATGTGGGAAAACCAGCTCTGTGCCACGGGCAGGTTGCAGGTAACAGAAACTGTGGGTGGAGATTGAAGGGATGGCAGGGGAAATGGTCCTTTTGAACGTGAGGATATTCGAAGTCTCAAAGAGTTGTTGGTGGAGAAATTTGGGGAGGCATTTGGTAGAGGGCTGTTGCTGCCCCAGATTTTTACTAGCTCTGGAATTAGAGAACCAAAGAGTGAAGGAAATGTCCAGCTTGAGTGGAGATAGAGGTGGTATGGGGTAGAATCCGTGTGGAGACCCAGGAGCTTCATTTGTTACATGAAGTTAGTATGGGGTCCAATGAGAATGGTGCTTGAGAAGCTTTCTTTTTCTAGGAAATCTGGGTGGTTTTGTTTTGTTTTGCTTGTTTGTTTTCTGAGACAGGGTCTTGTACTGTCACCTAGTAGGACAATCATGGATCATTCTAACCTCAACCTCTGGGGCTCACACAGTCCTCCTGCCTCAGCCTCTTGGGTAGCTGGGGGATTACAGGTGTGCACCACCACACCTGGCTAATTTTTGTTTTTGTTTTACTTTTTTGGAGATGAAGGAGTCCTTCTATGTTGCCCAGGCTCTCAAACTCCTATCCTCAAGCCATCTTCCCACCACAGCCTCCCAAAGTGCTGGGATTACAGGCATGGGCCATTGCTCCCATCTGAAATTTGTTTTTTTTTTTTTTTTTTTTAAGGATAAATATAGTCAAAGATTGGTACTTCTTTTTCTTTTAACTGACTGAATTCATTGCATCAATTAGAACAGCCTGGTTCATGCACCCTTACATCTCTGACTATTGTAATTCCATTTAAAGTCTTTCAAGACACATTATAGTATGTCAAGATTGGTGCATCTTACCAGTAGCTGGGCTGCTGTGACTTCCCTGACATCTACCTCCCCCTCCCAGGCTCTGATCCCCTCCTCATGCCTCTTCCTCCTAAGTGCCTGGCACCCTGTGCCCCAAATCATCTCTCCCCTTGTTCTGACTTCCTGCCACCATCTTGAATCTCACTTTCCATTTGCCCTAATCTCTGCTATTGGTCAGAGACCAACATCAAATAGAGGTCAGTTCCTAAAGTGTAGATAGCCTTTGGTGTCAAAAAGACATGACTTTAAACTTCATAGTTGTATGGCCTTGAACAAGTTAATCAACAAAACATCAATTTCCTCATCTGTTAAATGGGGATAATAAAGGTCTCGTTGTTCTGAGGCTTAAATAACAATAAATACATAGCAAAGACACTGGTGGACACTAAGGTGCCATAAGAGTTTACTAATTTCAAACAGAAGTTCAAGTTGGTAGTGGGCTAGTGTTATATCCTTAAAGAATGAATCTCTGAGAAAGAAACTTCAACAGGCAGATGTAGATTATTCTGATGTAAGAAAGTGCAAACTGAACCACAACTATATCATGGTCCTGATGTAAGAGTGGACAGGATTTCAGTTCACCCCTTGGCCTCGCTCCAGAGTCTGCAGAAGGTAGTACCCCACCTCGTAGGGTTTTCTGGTCCTCTTTCCCAGTGTTTTTCTTGAGTGCCTTTAATTTAATCAGAAAGTCCAACTTTTGAACTCCTAAGTTGCCTGTTGCCATTGGCCCCATAAAGCTGTATAGCAGAAGGAATAACTACCATTTATTGAGAGCTTCTTACTTTTGAAGACTTTACATACATCTCTTTATAACTGTTATGTACGTTCCATTACACCCATTCTATAGGTGAAGAGCTCCAGGCTCAGGGAGGTTAAGTGGGCCCAAAGTCACACAGCAACCAAATGGTAGAGCCAGGATTTGAACTCAGTTCTTTGACTCCAAAGTCCATATGCTTGGCCAAAAAGTTCTTTTCCTGAGGCCAGTATGGTTGTTGAAAAAAGAAAAGCTGGCCAGGCATGGTGGCTCACATCTGTAATCCCAGCACTTTGGGAGGCTGAGGCGGGTGGATCACGAGGTCAAGAGATCAAGACCATCCTGGCCAAGATGGTGAAACCCCATCTCTACTAAAAATATAAAAATTAACTGGGCATGGTGACACACAGCTGTAGTCCCAGCTACTCGGGAAGCTGAGGCAGGAGAATCGATTGAATCCAGGAGATAGAGGCTGCAGTGAGCCGAGATCGTGCCACTGCACTCCAGCCTGGTGACAAAGTGAAACTTTGTCTCAAAAAAAAAAAAAAAAAAACCAAACAAAAGAAAAAAGAAAAGTCAGCACCTCCTTTAAATTATTCCATTTTGCCTCCAGATTTTTTGACTGAAGATAAAATTGGGGGAAACAGAATTATTAAACAGAACATGCTCTGTGCATTTGCCAAAATGATGAATGCAGTAAGAGGATGAAAAAGAACCTCCGAGGCCGGAAAAAACCCTCAGCGCTGAGCCCTGGCGTTTTACAGCTCAGAAAGGAAGAGGGGAGGCGTTGGGTCCTCCAAGGTCACAGACAGGACAGGAAGGGCTGGTAGCGGGGGAATGCTCACTGTCTTACAGGCCCCCAGTATTTATTAAGCACCACTTGTGTGCAAAGCATTGTGCCGGGCTCCATGGAGAAACACAAGAGAATTAGGAATCCATGGCTGCCTTGACAGCGCTTAGCATCTGGTGGAGACCGGCAGCCTGGTTCCCTAAACTAAGCCTCTGGGGAATCTGGAAAGCTGGGCCCATCAGAGAGGCCTGTAGGCGGCTGTCTCCGCAAAGAATCACATCCCCAGCTTTTCTTCATCCCTCTTCAGTCGGTATAGCCTGAACCAGCCAGGTGTCTGTGGGAGACTTTTCCTGAAGCACTGTGGTGGCAACTCCTCAGATTAAGGGATCAGGGACAGAGGCCCTCCAGGCCCTACTGTTGCCAGGGCAACGTTGAGTCAGGCCAGGGCCTCTCCTCCAGCGTTCCAGAAAGCGTTGCTGCTGCCGAAGCCTCTTGTTGCTTCCCAGTCATGGTGGCAACTTCTAGATTGCAATTTGTAAAAAGTCAATTTTACATCTACCATTTCTAGTTGATTTCCTAAAAATAAGGGATTTCAGTTAAAATATAGACTCTAGCCCTTTTATTTCTGTTTTCTCCAAAGGACAGCTCCAGGTTAAATGATTTTTTTCTATTAAAAAAAAATAATAAGGAAGGTGAAAGGAAGGAAAAAAGGGAAAAGAGAGACCAGGATAGAACAAAAGGAAGAAAACATTCAACATAGTACTGTGGATTGCAACCTGTTCACAAGTCAGAACTAGCCACGAGTTTATTAAGGATAATAACCAAAATCACTACAATTCATTGAGTTTTACCATGATGCAGGCACTATCCCAGATCGTAAATGCTTTCCTTTCATTGTATCTTGCAACAATCTGTGAAACTGATGTTTGTGTCCCCTTGAACGGATGAAGTTCAGAGAGGTTCAACAATCAGCAGCCATGGTCACACGGCCAGAATTTAAACCTAAGTGTGTGGAGACCCCAGTTGTGTGCTGTTAACCACTGTTACATACTGTCTCCCAATTTCAACGTGGATCCTTAAAAAAGAGCAAAACATAACGATTTCTCTCTGATTTGCAGCTGTCACTATCTGTGAGCACAACATGTGAGTCTGGACCTGTCTCAGAGCACGGTTCCCTGGCTGCCTGGCCAGCTGAGTCCGGGCAACATGGGGATAGACACTGAGGTTCACCTGACCAGCTTAGAATAGGTGTTGCCAGGCACATTGGTGGTTAGAACGCCAATTCAGCTCCTGTCTTAGACTGAGCCCTTTATACCTTAGGGACTTTGGGAAGAGCACTGTTGTGGCAAGAGGCCACCCTTCTCTGTTTATTTCTGACGTTGGGACGTAAGAAGCCATTTGTTTATCAGTCAGAGGAGCAGTTGCATGAAGGAGATTATTATAAGGAAGACATACCTGCCCCCCAATAACATAAAATACACCTTGAGTTTAATCCTGCTGGCTCAGTGTTACCTCTAAGTTCTCACCATTCCCTCCCCGCCACTACCACTTGAATGAAACTCACTGCTTCTCTTTGTAAAACAATATCCAGGTTCTCAAAATAACTCGAGTATTATAGGATAGGAGCATCTCTGCTGTCTATTAATTTAGGTAATGGAAAGTTGAATTTTAATAACAAAGTGTACCAATGAAAATTTCTATCCCTGCTATAATTTTATTTAAGGAATGATTATCAGGACAACAGATTGTTTTTAAAATCAGTATAGTCTAATAAGTATAAAACCTTTTTAAAAATTAAATGCAGACCGGTGGCTCAAGCCTGTAATCCCAGCACTTTGGGAGGCCGAGGCGGGTAGATCACGAGATCAACAGATCGAGACCATCCTGGTCAACATGGTGAAACCTCATCTCTACTAAAAATACAAAAAATTAGCTGGGCATGGTGGCGTGTGCCTGTAATCCCAGCTACTTAGGAGGCTGAGGCAGGAGAATTGCCTGAACCCAGGAGGTGGAGGTTGCGGTGAGCCGAGATCGCGCCATTGCACTCCAGCCTGGGTAACAAGAGCAAAACTCCGTCTAAAAAAAAAAAATTCAATGCAATCAGTTATTCATTTACAAGATACACAAATAATAAAATTATGCCCTCAAATAGCTGAAATAGCTTGGATTTAAGCTAAACTCAATTAAGAAAAATAGACAAGTATGAAAGGTGAAATTTGCCATTTTCCAACAGAAGGTATCAGCCAAGAACTACATGGTTCCATGATCAGATTTGCTGCTGGTAAATTATTTATACAAATTCTAAAATTTGGCCGGGTGTGGTGGCTCATGCCTCTAATCCCAGCACTTTGGGAGGCCAATGCAGGTGGATCACAAGGTCAGGAGTTTGAGACCAGCCTGACCAACATGGTGAAACCCTGTCTTAAAAAAAAAAAAAAATTCTAAAATTTAAGATTAAAAATATTTATTTCTGAGACAGGGTCTTGCTCTGTCTCAGGCTGGAGTGCATTGTCACGATCATGACTCACTGCAGCCTGGACCTCCGATATTCAAGTGATCCTTCTGCCTTAGCCTCCCGAGTAGCTGGGACCACTGGCGTGAGCCACCAAGCTTGGCTAATTTTCTTATATTTAGTAGAGACAGAGTCTCACTACGGTATCTAGGCTGGTCCCAAACTCCTGGGCTCAAATGATCCTCCTCCGTAGGCCTCCCAAAGTGCTGGGATTATAGGTGTGAACCACCAAGACTGCTCTACACAAAAAATTTCTGCTGGATGTAGTGGTTCACGCCTGTAATCCTAGCACTTTGGGAGGTCTAGGAAGAGGATCACTTGAACCCAGGAATTTGAGACCAGCCTGGGCCATGCAGTGAGACCCTGTCTCTTAAATTTATGTATGTATTTTTCTACTTGGATGATACTCACCATTATAAATCACATTAATTATTTAAAACTCTTTGCCCCCAAATGAAAATAGCATTTTTTTCTGATTGTAGAAGGAATTTCTATGTTCTAAACAATGAAAACTTAAAATTGAATGAGTCCCTTATTTCTCCAAGAGACAGTATCCAGTCTCTTCCATCACTATAAATCACAAAAGCAAAGACACTAACTTGGTTCCCATAGTTACCCCCTGAACAATGTAACAATAATGACTGTCCAACTAAAATTAGCACTATTTTTTCCCACTTTAACCCAGTGGTTCCTTATCTTATCTTGAATTAATCAATGCCTTACCAAGCCAATTTATCCAGTGATACATTCTGAAATAGGTTTGGGGAAAGAAAAAAAAACCTCAAATGTTTTAGAGTGTTGCTAAAAAGCAAGTCAATATTCAGACCAATTTAAGTCAATCTCCGGTGTATTTAATTCATACAGTAGATAAATTGAGAGAAATAGACACATTTTCCTTGCCCAAATTGGTGCCAGCTCTTCAGAGTCTTGGAATAAACATTAATTGCATACAAACATGCTTGAGTGTTCATTTTACCAAAAAGATGAACTCTCATTAGTATGTAATAATCACAAAACAGAATTCCAGAATCTTATTTAAAACTCTTCACCACAAATGAAAATAGCATTTTTTTCTGATTATAGAAGGAATTTCTATGTTCTAAATAATAAAAACTTGAATCAGTCCCTTATTTCTCCAAGAGAAGGTATCCCGTCTCTTCCATAGCTACAGAAGAAATCAATTTTATTTACCACCCAGTATGAGGACGTTTAACCATCTCTACCCCTATGAAATTACTTGGAAGAGTTCATCCCTTCTGTAGCACTAAATCTGTAATATATTTTAGAATCTCTTTCAGATTCAGGACATGAAATCTTTATCAAATTTATAATGATGAGCCAAATTTTTTGCACTTCATCTGTCAGTGTTTTCAAGCTTTTGTTTGTAGCCCCCAGAATCCCTTGTTTAAATAAAACATTTTTCAGAAATATGTAAAATAACTCGTGCCTTAGATGCTGGATAGGAGCGAAGCCAACCCACTCTGGTGCACCGCGCCCCCCCACTCCCCCCCCCCCCGCCCCAGCCCCATCTTCCCAAACTCCCTCTGTACTGAGGGGTCTCCAAGGAGGAAGCTCACTTCCAAAACCTCTCTGCCCTGGGCAAGTCAGGGTTCATTTTTTCTTGCTTCAACTTTTTCTAGCCTCAATCCAAACTCTGTATGTTTAATTTATCCAGTGACACACTCCATACTTATTTAATTCTTCGATAGAACAGTTTCTTAGGTTTATTTTTTCCCTTGTGGGATATGCATGCTTTTGTATTCTCCATAACCGCTACATTACTTGGCAGATTTTTTATCAGAAAATCGCTATAATCTCGCCAGTGAGATCCAGAGAGCTAACACCCACCGAGAATCACTGGAAGGCCGAGGAAGACAGCAGGACAGATGTCTTAAGCCCTGCGAGAAAGCTACAAGGATGTCCCCCGCACCCCAACCCCCATGTTATTTTTACAGCAAACGCTTCCACGGTGAAGATACAGGTGCAAGGTGCAGCCTCGCAAGGCCCCTGGCCACACACGCATCACGGCGAGAACCTGGAGGGTCCCCTCCGCCGGGCTTTCCCGAGCTTGGCGCGTGCTCTGAGCGTGCACTCAGCGGCCATTGTGTGTTTGATTTTCCCCAAGGGCAGGGCCGACTTTTGTTCTTGCCGCGCTGGCTCCAGAGTCTGGCGCACAAGAGGTTCTCAGTGAAAGCGAAATGAACGGATGAACAAGCCACAGGTGACGATGTGCGGGAAGAAGCACGGGCACAATCCCAAATCTCTGCCCAGCTGGGATGGAGATGATTTTTCCTCGTTAAAACGGATCCACCACCTTTAACAGCTATCGCTTAGAAATGGGTTTTATCATTCCTTCGGATATTTCAGCCCCAGTGTTCGGTGGAGTCCCCGGGTCACTGCCAGATCCGTTGCAGGTGGCGTGTGAACGCCAGACGCGCCCGCGCGCGGCGACCCCGGGCTTCCTCGCGTTCAGCGGCCTGCGCGCCGGTGCCTAGGGGACCCGGGAAGGGGCCCTCGCCTCCCCGAGCCAGGCCTTCAGCCCCGCCCAGGTCCCCTCGAGTCCCCCCGGCTCGCCCAGAGCGCAGCGGGTCCCGTCCTCGGTCTCGCCGCCGGCCTCGCGGCTCCGTCGCTGCCGCCCGAGAGGCCCCACGCGAGCCCCTGAAATCCTGCGCCCCCCGTTCGGCGCCTGTGGGGTGGGGAACAGCCGCGTCGGTCTCACCGGTGCTGTGAGTGCCGCTGCGAGCGAGTGGGGCAAGGACTTAACACCAACTATTACATATTTATTTCAAAGATGTATTTATGGGTCTCTATCCGTATTTTAAATATACACATTTGTCGATTAAATTAATTCTGATGGCTTGACCTTTAGACGTTGCTCCGCCTGGGCGTTTTCTCCCCGTCTGAGGAGACCGGGAGTGCGCGGCTGGGTGCCCAGCAGGGCGCGCCGGCGACCCACCGGCTGGCTCCGGGGCCACGTCGGGCCGCGCTACACCGCGCGCTGCCCCCTGCCGGCCAGAGCCGGGGAGGCCCCGGAGGCCGCGGCGCCCGCACCTGGCCGCCGGCGGCCGCTCTAGGAACGCGCGCGGGCTTCTCGGTGGTGGCGCGGGGGCTGCCTAGCGCCATGGACCCGCTCGCCCCAGCCCCGCCTGCCGGCGCGGGCCCTTCCTCCGCCGAGCCAGCCCTGGTTAGCGGGAGCCGCTCTCAGGTTGGTTTCTTGCCCTCTCAGGCCAGCCGGCTCGAGGCCCCGGCAAACCCCGTGCAAACACAGTTGGTGCAAACAAAGGTGCGGCCGCAGGTATCTGAGAGCACAGGAAAAATGAGACCCGCCCCACCCCGAAGGCTCAGCCCACGGCACGGGCGAGCGCAGAAGGCCCGGAGGGCCGTGGGGTCGCAGAAGGAGAGGGGACTCGGAGAATTGACCCCGAGCTTCGGGGTCGATGAAGCTCCTTCCCGGGCAGCACGCATTCCACCCGCTTTTCTCGCTGCGCGGATGAAGCCGAGGCCCAGGCCCCGCTCCTGGCCGCTCGCGGTTCGTCCCTTGCGGAGGTGGCCCTGGGGGCGCCCTCTGATGATAGGCTGCACGCACTTCCTTGATACCTTTTCAGATGTCTGCCTAGATATTTCCGAAGACTAAATTCTTTAGCCCAGCCTGCGGTGGCCCCCGAATAAAGAAAACAAATGCCATGTAAAGACTCACCTCCTGGAGCGGAACTGCCTGGCTCAAGGGCACGGGCGTTTTCTAAGGCGTTGCGGGCAACGGGGCCAGACGATTCTCCCGCAGCTGAGCCGTCTCCCCTGGTTCTGCGGGGGGCAGGCCGGGAAGCCCCGCTCCGTGGGCCGGCAGGAAGGCTGCAAGCTCGGGTGCATTGGAGGGTCGCGGGCCTCCGTGTGAGTGACGCGCAGGCTCTGCCCTATTGTGGGGCCTCACTCTTAACAGGTTGGAAGGCTGTGGGAGCACTGGGCAGCCTGGGGATCTTTTGAAAAAGTAAATTTGATCATCGTCTGCTCTTGCTTGGGCGGTTCCCCACTGCTCTTAAAGTCCAAAATCTCCTCAGGGCCCACGAGGCCCTGCCTGCCTCCTTGGCCCTGTCCTGGGTCCTGTAACAAAGTGCCACAGACTGGGTGGCTTTAAACAACAGAAATGGATTCTCACAGTTCTGGAGGCCAGAGGTCCAAGATCAAGGTGTGGTCTGGCTCGGTTCTTACCGGAGGCTCTGAGGGACACCCGTCCCAAGCCACTGTCCCATGCCCTTCTCCTGGCTTCGTCACCTGGCCTGCTCCCTGTGTCTCTTCTGATGAGGGTTAGCAGTCATATTGGACCGACGGCCCAGTCTGCTCCAGGATGACCTCGTTTTAATGCGATGACCCTATTTCCAAATAAGATCACCTTCTGAGGTTCTCGGAAGGACGTGAACGTTGGGGAGACCCTGCTCAGTCCACACAGGCTGCCGCCCAGACTCCAACACCCTGAACTTCTCTCTGCTCTTGGCACCCACTGCCTCAGGCTTCACCCATGGTGCCCAGCTTCCCAGGCCACTCATCTTCCAGCTAACGTTCCTTCCTCCTGCGCGGTGCTGTGGAAACATTACTCCCTCAGAGGCCTCTGGAACACCCCAGCTTAGGGTAACTAAGGCCTCTGGGTCTCCCCAACTTAGGGTAACTAAGGCCTCTGGGTCTCCCCAACTTAGGGTAACTAAGGCCTCTGGGTCTCCCCAACTTAGGGTAACTAAGGCCTCTGGAACACCCCAGCTTAGGGTAACTAAGGCCTCTGGGTCTCCCCAACTTAGGGTAACTAAGGCCTGTGGAACACCCCAGCTTAGGGTAACTAAGGCCTCTGGGTCTCCCCAACTTAGGGTAACTAAGGCCTCTGGAACACCCCAGCTTAGGGTAACTAAGGCCTCTGGGTCTCCCCAACTTAGGGTAACTAAGGCCTCTGGAACACCCCAGCTTAGGGTAACTAAGGCCTCTGGGTCTCCCCAACTTAGGGTAACTAAGGCCTCTGGAACACCCCAGCTTAGGGTAACTAAGGCCTCTGGAACACCCCAGCTTAGGGTAACTAAGCCCTCTGGGTCTTCCCAACTTAGGGTAACTAAGGCCTCTGGAACACCCCAGCTTAGGGTAACTAAGGCCTCTGGAACACCCCAGCTTAGGATAACTGTGGTGCCTACTCTCCACTTCCCTTTCTGGGCTCACAGCACTTAAGGCAGTTACCATGGAAGTGACACCGAGTGGCAATGGATGTTCATGTGTGCCTCCTCCACTCATCTCTGCTCCTCAAGGTCAGAAACCAGGTCGACTGGATGAACAATAACCTTAAATGCATGGCCAAAGGGGCTTACAGACTGACCCGGGAAGCCCGTCTCCACAGGACAGACCTGTGATGATGAAGACTTGTGCCAAGCCCACTACAGTCTCTCATGAAGCACTCAGAGATGTGCCCCTGCCCATGGGAGGGAGATCCAAATCCAGACTCCACTCTCCCTGAGATGGCACAGGAAACAAATGCCACCTCCTGACCCAGCTCATAGGGCCCTCCATGGCCTGACCTCACCCCACCTCCCTCACCTCCAAGTGGAATCACTGTCCTGCTCTGCCCCCTCTACTGGCCTTGTTCATGCCTCATCCTGCTCAGCCACTCCAAGTGGGTCATTCTATCCAAGGCCTGAGATCCTCTGCATCCAGAATTTTAGTTATTTTTATCTAGTTATTTTTTGAAACAGGATCTGATTCCGTCACCTAGAATGGAGTGCAGTGGCACGATCGTAGCTTACTGTACCCTCAACTCCCCAGGCTCAACTGATCCTCCAGCCTCAGCCTCCAGCGCAGCTGAGACTATAGGTGTGTGACACCATGCCTGGCTAATTTTTTTAAAAAAAATCTTTTGTACAGATGAGGTTTCGCCATGTTACCCAGTCTGGTCTCAAACTCCTGTGCTCAAGTGATCTGCCCAGCTCAGCCTCCCACAGTGCTGGGATTGCAGGTGTGAGCCCCCACAGGCATCCGGATTTTTATTCACTGGCTTCTTATCATTCAGATTTCCACTCCAATCATTGTTTCCTGACCATCCCTCCTGTCTTCCATCAGAATACCCTGCTTTATTTTCCTGTAGTGTTTTTAATATCTGTGATGATTTCATTCATTCATTATTTTGCTTGTCTGTCACCCTGCACCTCTGGGAATGTAGCCCCATGGGGGCAGGGCCTTGTTACTTTGCCTCATTCACTGCTGAGTCCTCAGTGTGTAGACTAGACCCTGGAACATAGTGTATTTGTTGAATGAATGAGTCACTTAGTCCCCCTGAATCTGTTTCTTCAGCTACAAAATGGAGCCAATCTTAATTACTTCCTAGGATATAACAATTGCACCTGCCTCAGAGAGCTATGAGGATTCTGTGGGATAGTGTATATGAGCCTCAACATAAACACTCAGCACACGTGAGCCACTGTTCCCTAGCTCAGATTCACCCATCCTCACATGGAGAGGGCAGGACTGGGAATGAGGTGGTAACTCTGTCAGATCCCAGTGATCAACTCTCTGTTCCTCCAGTTATCCAACTGTTACTAGAAAAGATGGAAGAAGTGCAGTATTGTGGGAAAAGCCCTGGACCTGGACAGAGAGGTCTTGTAATTGAATTCCTTGGAAATGTTCTGAGGCTGCGTCCTCCTATGCAAAATGGAAATATTCCTGTAAAAGCGTAAACGAGGCCAGGCATGGTGGTTCATACTTGTAATCCTAGCACTTTAGGATACTGAGGCATGAGGACTGCTTGAGCCCAGGAGTTCAAGACCAGCCTGGTCTACAGAGTGAGACCTTGTCTCTACCAAAAAAAAAAAAAAAAAAAAAAAAAAAAAAAAAAAAAAAAAATTAGTCCTAGCTACTTGGGAGGCTGAGATGGGAGGATCGCTTAAGGGCAGGAGTTTGAGGTTACAGTGAGCCATGATTGTGCCACTGCACTCCTGAGCAGCAGAGCAAGCCTTGGTTAAAAAAAAAAAAAAACTTGACTGAGTACATTGTGTGTAAATTATAAAGCACTTATTTCCCAAGTTAGCATTCCTTGGATTCTTTTTTTGTCTTAATTAAACAATTATGTATTAATTATGTCAAAAGGAAATGATATTGCTTCTAATTACTAGAAGAGATATGCTTAAATTTGTAATATTTATGAGTTTTTCTGATTTTCAAAGTGATACATTTTATTGCAGAAAATGTGAATATAGAGGAATATAAAGAAAAACGTTCTAAAATCACCCATAACCCCCGTATCGATGTTTTAGTCCTCACATGTGTGCCCTGGAGCAAACAGCGCAAGTGAAGGGCATCCTCATGGAACTGAGATGCGCTTGGATGATCCAGGAAACTGACAGGTGAGTGGCTTCCTGGAAGACCATGGAAAGGTCCTGCACCTGTTCCTTGCGCTGATGCTTGTTTGACTGAGTCCTGGGAGTGGCTTGGATGGGAGGGAGGGCACAAGAAGGGGCTGTGGACCTATATATGACATTTAACTATCGATTAAGAGCTTCCAGTTTGAATTGAGGTTCTTCTGGGAGCCCTTAAACTTAAATAATTTCAGCCGGGTGCGGTGGCTCACACAATGGCCCAGCACTTTGGGACACCAAGACAGGTGGATCACGAGGTCAGGTGATTGAGACCATCCTGGCCAACATGGAGAAACCCCATCTCTACTAAAATTTTAAAGAAATTAGCTGGGCATGGTGGCACACGCCTGTAATCCCAGCTACTCGGGAGGCTGAGGCAGGAGAATTGCTTGAACCCAAGAGGGGGAGCTTGCAGTGAGCTGAGATTTCGCCACTGCACTCCAGCCTGGCAACAGAGCAAGAATCTGTCTCAAATAATAATAACAATAATAATTTTGTAGTGGTTTAGGAAAATAAAACAATTACTGAAAATACCAAAAAGTATAAAGAAGAAATAGTCATTAACAATCTCATCATAGAACTCTTATTAGTTCAAAATATTTCCGTTTGACTCTTTGTTTGGTTGATTCTATTTATTTTTACCTTTGAGATAATTCCCCCTCTCATTTAACATCGTGATTCCCAACCATGGCTGCACACAGGAATCCCCTGACAGTGCAAACTATCAGTATCTGATATCACCCTAGATATTCTGATTCAACTGATCTGCCCCCTCCTACCTGCGTTAGTAGTTTGACAACCTCCCTAGGCAATTCTTAGGTAGCGTCAGAATTGAGAATCACTGACTTAACATGTAATTCACATTTTCTTGTGAATTATATGAAACATTTTAAATAGCTGCATAGTTTTCTATCATGAAGATATGCCACTCTAATATTAGGCGTTTCATTTTTTTTCTTTTCTTTTTCTTTTTTTAGACAGAGTCTCACTCTGTGGCCCAGGCTAGAGTGCTGTGGTGTGATCTTGGCCCACTGCAACCTCTGCCTCCCAGGTTCAAGCGATTCTCCTGCCTCAGCCTCCTCAGTAGCTGGGATTACAGGAACACACCACCACAGGCCAGCTAATTTTTGTATTTATATTAGAGACAGGGATTCAACATATTGGTCAGGCTGGTCTCAAATTCCCGACCTTAGGTGATCTACCCACCTCAGCCTCCCAAAGTGCTGGGATTACAGGTGTGAGCCACTGCACCCTACTATCTATTTGCTTAAATTTTTAAATAACACTTATGAGCACTTAAATATCTTTGAGCCAACATTGTTCGTATTTCAGGCTTTTTTGGGCTGGATTCATAAAAAAAAATTACTACGAGGCCAAAGGGAATTGTTTTAACTTATCTCTTATTTTATACTGCCTTTCCTCTCGAGAAAGACTGTACCAACGCCAGGTGTGGTGGCTCAGGCTTGTAATCCCAGGGCTTTGGGAGGCTGAGATGGGTGGATTGCTTGAGGTCAGGAGTTGGAGACCAGCCTGGCCAACATGGTGAAATCCTTTCTCTATTAAAATACAAAAAAAATCACGAGATGTGGTGGCGAGCACCTGTAATCCTAGCTACTTTGGGAGGCTGAGGCTGAGGATTTTGGCTCACTGCAACCCAGTTAGTGGAGGTTGCAGTGAGCCAAGATTGCTGTACTCCAGCGTGGGCAACAGAGCAAGACTCCATCTCAAAAAAATAAATAAATAAAAATAAAAAATTGTACCAGTTTGCAGGCCTAAAATAGTACTGGTCTTACCATACCCTTGCCAGTATGAGGATTCTATTTTAATTTTTGTCCATTTCAATACAGGAAAAAATGTTAAATGGCTTTGTTTTCATTTGCACGTCTTTGGTTTTACTAAGATTTATTTTGACTTACTGAGATAATATTTATCCTTGTCTACCAACTAATACTTCCTTTTGTGAATTGTCTTTTGATGGCCTTTGCTAATATATGTGGGAAGGATATTAATTTGTAATATTTTGACTCATACATGATATAAATATTTTCCCAACTTGGTGTTAACCTTTTGGTTTTGTGTTAGAGATAGGATGCTTGTTCCTAGGTACTGCAAGGAAAAATTTGCATTCAGACAAAAAGTTTCTCAGCAAGGCAATTTTACTTTCTGCAGAAAGGGTGCTGTCTGTCAGTAATCTTGCCACAAAGGCACAATGAACAAAAGAAAGACAGGTATATTTATTTTATTTATTTATTTATTTATTTTGAGACAGAGTTTTGCTCTTCTTGCCCAGGCTGGAGTGCAGTGGCGAAATCTCGGCTTGCTGCAGCCTCCGCCTCACAGGTTCAAGTGATTCTCCTGCCTCAGCCTCCTGAGTAGTTGGGATTACAGGCATGCATTACCACACCCAAAAAATTTTTTGTATTTTTAGTAAAGATGGGGTTTCATTATGCTGGTCAGGCTGGTCTTGAACTCCTGACCTCGGGTGATCTGCCCCCCTAGGCTGACATATTTATTCTTTATGAATTGGGTCTACAGCTGTGTCTGATCTCTGTTGGTTGGAGCTGGACCTCATAACCTAATCTAAACTTGATTGGCTAACACCTTAAAACTTTTCTAAATAGATAAAGGCAATGGAGAATAAAGGAAAAGAGGAAGTTTAAATAAGGAAGGAGAGGAAGCTGCTTTTGAAAGGACTTAGAAAAGTAATAATATAAATATCTTGGTTAAAGTACAAGGACATAGAATGTACTTGTTCTTTTATATCTAACAGTTACATAGGATAGGGCTTAACAAAGACTTACTAGTAAAAAGCAAGAAGGCCTTGAAGAAACTGTCTTTAAAAGAGACTATTATTTTTAACATTTATTATTATTATTCTTTAACAAGAAGGGAAACTTTGAAGAGGAACTTTTTACTTTCTACATTTTGTTTACATACCTGAACCTGACCTTTAATGGGTATGTAGCCGAATCTACTGGTATTTTCTGTTGGGATGTGTTCCAGTGTGTATTAGAAAGTCCAGAAATCAGTTAGATGTAATTTATACTTCCTTATGCTTTTGTTTATGTTTGATATTTTATGTGTAGTAATTTAATCCACTTGGACTTTATTTTGGTCTATAACATGAAGTTTAATTGCCACTTTAATTATTTTTCCCAAATGGCCAACTAGGTCTCCTAGTAAAACGTCTGTAAATAACTCTTCCTTTCCCCTGTGAATCTGTGATGTGGGGGTTGAGTGTTCGGACTTTGGCGCCAGACCGCTTCACTGTGCATTTCCACTTCACCGAGCACTTGACGTTGGGCAGCTTTCTCATCTGTAAAGTTAGGACCGCAATCATAGCGCCTGCCTTATGGAGTCGTTGTGAACATCGCTGCTCTGTAAACGTGAGCTTCTCTTTCGTTCAATTCGTGCGTGCACTGTGGGGTGCCCCCAGGTCCGCGTTCCAGGTGTTCGGTCCCCGCGCCGAGCCCATGCTTGTGTCCTGGCAGACGCCGATGTTTAGTGGGGCAGGCGCTCTCCCGCTGCTGTCGCTATTTGGTTCTCTTGGCCCCCGTCGCCTATTTTATTTTAGGAAATAAGTGTTCTACCTCTTCTTCACTGCCCCAGGCCCTCCCTCTGTTTTCATCGCAGATAAAGTTGAAAAAGACCATGTACCATGATCACATAAAGGCCTAGGAAGGTCTTCGTGGTTTGTCGATAGGAGAATGGGTGTAGGGGAGGGCCCCGAGTGACGTCAGAAGATCGTGGGAAGAGGACAGAGAGGGAGAATAAAGATGAGGAAAGCAAAGAGGGAAAGCGCCCGAAAGGGACGGATAAAGAAAAGGTTCGAGGTGAGGACAGCCGACGGAGTAAACGCGGTGGGCTGGGGCTGGCACCCCCCGAACTCGGCGGGGCTCCGGGTGGCCTGCGCTTTCTTGTTTAGGTAATGAGAGGGTTCCTGAACTTCTGCTGTGGGCAAAGACAGTGACCGAGGCAATTGATCCCCCAAACTCGGGGAAGAAAGTGCGTTGGCGTGTGATGGGAAGAACGCAAAGGCCGGAACTGGGCGCCGGTGGAAAGCACCGCCCAAAGCGCGGAGGCTGCAGCTGCAGCGCCTACCCAGCCTGCGTGTGGTGACTACAAAGGTGTGAATCACGCTTTCTTCCAGCGGGAGGGGGTATAGCTCAGGGGTAGAGCATTTGACTGCAGATCAAGAGGTCCCCGGTTCAAATCCGGGTGCCCCCTGTGCGGTGACTTTTAGAGGTAACCCTGCAGGCCTTCTGGAGCTGTAATATTATGAGCCCTCCTTTACCCTCACACTCCCAGAGAGTGGTTGGTGGAGTTTCCCATCCTAAATTTCTTGCGACCCACACGGGGGCTCTTGGCTCCACCCCCTCCGCCCCCCACCCCCAGAAGGTGTAGGAAAGCCCCGCGGGTTTCCTGGCTTTGGTAGTACCTCGCATCTCACACACCTGCACCCCTGGAGCCAGAGTCAGGTTCCCAGCCACCTGCATTGTTCAGGCAAGGATGATTTGGAGACGACACTGGGATGCTAAGTTATATGCTTTTTGGAAATTTTTATTTTTTGACTAACAAATTTGTTACAGTATTTAGTTTTAGTATTTTTGTAGACAAAATACTGAATAGCTATTCTATTCACTCGCAATTTTCAAAAACGCTTGTAGAAAGTGCATACTACCATAACGAAATATTTTGTTATACTAAATCAGCTCTGTCACAAAATAATTTAGTTTGTTTTCATATATGTGACGTAAAAAAAAAAAAACCCTCACGCTTTATCTGAATTGGTAGACTATCCCGGCCTGTCTGGATGGATTTGTGACTTGTGTGTACACCACATCTGGTTCCAACTACATCCTGCTGAATTTTCTTAGCATTTACTAAAGACTTCCTTGCCAATAACATTGTTTTTTATCACAGTGCTGTGCTCCCTAAATTGCACCCTTGTATTGTTGCTGCACAAAGAGTTCTACCTTCAATACTGCACTTTTAAACCGAGTACACCAGCATTCACAGTAATGGCAGCAGATTCGCCTTTTACAAAATGAGCTTCCGGCCAGGCACAGGTCTCATGCCTGTAGTCCCAGCACTTTGGGAGGCTGAGGTTAGTGGATCATCTGAGGTTGGGAGTTCGAGACCAGCCTGGCCAATATGGAGAAACCCCATCTCTACTAAAAATACCAAATTAGCCAGGTGTGGTGGTGTATGCCAGTAATCCTAGCTACTCAGGAGGCTGAGACAGGAGAATTGCTCGAATCCGGGAGGCAGAGGTTACAGTGAGCCTCACCATTGCACTCCAGTGTGGGAAACAGGAGTGAAACTCTATCTCAAAAAAAAAGTAAGAAAGAAAAGAAAAAAGAATGAACTTCCAAAAGCTTTAGTTTCATTAATTAGATGCTGGGACTACAGACCTGAAAGGGGATTGTCCTCAATAACAGACTTATGTTCACCTTTTTAATGATGGCCTTATAGTTCTTCAACTTCATGAATCACCAGCTTATCGACTCATTATTCTGCAGGATGTTTTCCTCAGAAAGCTTTATCTCCACTGGCTGGTGGTGAGGGTGCACAGGAAGGAGAAGAAAGTCAAAGGAGGGTATTCCATGCTCCTCCTGAGGTGTGAGATTGAGATTCTGGAGCAGAAATCAAAACTTTGGAGTCACGGTCTTTTTTTTTTTTTTTTTTTTTTTTTTTTTTCAGACAGGTCTTGCTCTGTTGCCTAGGCAGGAGTGTCACAGCACCATCATGGCTCGCTGCAGCCTCGACCACCTGGACTCAAGCAGTCCTCCCACCTCAGTCTCCAGAGGACCTGAGACTACAGGTGATTTCTTTTTATTTTTCAAGGACTTTTTAAAATTTTAGGTTTGGGTGTACATGTGAAGGTTTGTTACATACATGAACACACTTCACAGGGGTTTGTTGTACATATTATTACATCACCCACGTATTAAGCTCAGTACCCAATAGTGATCTTTTCTGCTCCTCTCCCTCCTCCCACCCTCCCCGCCTCAGGTAGACTACAGTGTCTGTTGTTATTTCTTCTTTGTGTTCATAAGTTCTTATCATTTAGCCCCTACTTATAAGTGAGAACATGCAGTATTTGGTTTAATGTTCCTGCCTTAGCTTGCTAAGGATGATGGCCTCCAGCTCCATCCATGTTCCTGCAAAAGACATGATATCATTCTTTTTATGGCTGCATAATATTCCATGGTGTGTATGTACCACATTTTCTTTACCCACTCTATCACTGATGGGCATTTAGGTTGTTTCCAAGTCTTTGCTATTGTGAGCAGTGCTACAATAATCATTTGTGTGCATGTGTCTTTATGGTAGAATGCTTTACTCTCAATAATGGGATCCAGCGGTAGTTCTGCTTTTGGCTCTTTGTGGAATCACCTTACTTCATTCCACAATGGTTGAACTAATTTACACTTCCACTAACAGTGTATAAGGGTTCCTTTTCTCTGCAACCTCGCCAGCATGTGTTATTCTTTGACTTTTTAATAATAACCATTCTGATTGGTGTGAGATGGTGTCTCATTGTGGTTTTGATTCTGTCACTTCACACTGATTTGGGGCAAGTTACTTCAATTCCATATGTCATTGTCATTGATGATGATGGTGGTAGTGGTGATAGTACTACCACAAATAATTTTTTAAATTATATATGTGAAGTTCTTACAATTTATTTAGAACATTATAAGTGCTCAAAAACATTAGGTATTATAGTAAATGTAGTGTCTTGGGTGTGGCTACACAGGTGAAATATGCTAAGGAGGAGTGTCCCTTAGGCAACTAGGCATAGCTGAGGGGTAGATCATTTGGCTGCAGACCATGTGGTCCCTGGTTCAAATCTGGGTGCCCTCTATTCCCATGTTTTCTCCCCTTTTTCCTATCAGGTTTTGTGGTAATGTTCCCCTTCCCATTAATGTCACTACAAATTTCAGCTGGAAAACTTACCCCTATGACACCATTAAAGGAATCTGGAGACTATAAAATTAAATTAGGTAGAAAAAAAAACAAGATGCATATGCTATGCTATCATGTGTGTTTACAAAAAAGGCAGGAGAAAATATGCACTAGTCACACATGCAAATGATCTATGGAAGAATATGTAAGAAACACCAAACATGGGCTTCCCCCTGGTGAGTGGAGTTTTGGTAGATAAACAAGAGGGAGAATTTTCACTGCTTACTTTTTCATTCCTATAGAATATTGTATTGTGTGAATTCTGTGAATTCGGCATTTATTTTTAAAATATACATTTTTTATTTGTTTTTATTTTTTTATTTTTTATTTTTAAGAGATGTGGCTTCCACTCTGTTGCCCAGGCTGGAGTGCAATGCACTGATGGTGGCAGGAAGCAGGCAGGTTTCTAGACAGGAAGGGATGGGTCCCAGATGAAACCCCACCTTCGAGCCAAGATGGACTGAAGCCTGGGGGCCAGGCTGCCAGTTCCCAGTGAAGTCTGCTACTCGGAGTGAAAAAATTTCCTTGATGCCTTTTGGCCAGTCAAGTGGTGCTTTTTCCAAGCCTACCCATGGACCAATCAGCACGCACTTCTTCCATTGGGAGCCCATAAACATCCCTGGACTCAGCCAGACTCACACACTCTGGGATTACCTGCCTGTGGAGAGGAGCTACCTACTTTGGGTTTCCTCTCTGCTGAGAGCTGTTTAGTTGCCCAACAAATCTTCTCTCTTTCTTGTCCACCCTCCAGTTGTCCAACTAGGCTTATTCTTCCTGGACACAGGACAAGAACTTGAGACCCACCACACAGTGGGAGCAAAAGGAGCTGTAACACTTTCCTGGCCAGCTCACCAAGCTGTGGGCAGTGATACACTTCCAGACTGTGGGAGGGAAGAGTGGCAACCCTTCTGAGGCCCAGACCTTGGGATTCCCTAAGCCAGGGCTGTAACACTATAGCCCTCCCATCCTCTGTCAGCAGCGACAGGAGGCAGGGCCAGGCCAGCACAGGAGCTGCAGGCCAGAGCTGGGCAATGGGACCAAAAGAGCTATGATACAAACAGGCTGAAATGCTCCCCCAAAACACCCCCACTCCATTTGCCATGCTGCAGGTGACGAGAAGGAGAGAAGAGCTTTGGGCCTCTCCAAGCCAGGACTATGACATACTGTAACACCCTTTGGGACTCTGTGGTTCCTGGCATCTCTCAGCTTTTGGGCACCAATGCGTTTCCCTCCTCCCATTGCAGATGCCTGCGGTGGAAGCTGCTTGCAGTACCTCTAGTCCAGCTACAGCCTCACACAGAGCCCTCACCTGCGCTAGTGCGAGGCAGGGGATCTGGGCTGGTAGCATGAGCTGAGTGCGTGGAATGAGCTCAGCAGGCAGGAGCAAAACTCAAACAGAGGTGCTGCTGGCCCCAGAAGTTTGTGATTGGTGAAGCGATACCAAAGTCAACTCTGAAAGATCCTGTGACAGTGTGATGAGGGCTCACTACGAAAGATCCAGTGACAGTGCCATCAGGGCTCACTTTGAAGGGTCCTGTGACAGACAGCATGATTGGGGCTCACTGCGAAGGATCCTGTGACAGCAGGATCGGGACTCACTGCGAAGGATCCTATGACAGCGGGATCGGGGCTCACTGCGAAGGATCCTGTGACAGCGGGATCGGGGCTCACTGTGAAGGATCCTGTGACAGTGGGATGGGGACTCACTGTGAAGGATCCTGTGACCGCGGGATCGGGGCTCACTGCGAAGGATCCTGTGACAGCAGGATCGGGGCTCACTTCGAAGGATCCTGAGACAGCGGGATCGGACTCACTGTGAAGGATCCTGTGACAGCGGGATCGGACTCACTGTGAAGGATCCTGTGACAGTGGGATCGGGACTCACTGCGAAGGATCCTGTGACGGGGGATCGGGACTCACTGTGAAGGATCCTGTGACAGCACAATCAGGGCTCTCTGCCACCTCAAAATCCTGGGCTCAAGGGACCTTCTGCCTTAGCTTGCCCAGTATCTGGGACTACAGCTACTGCCACTATGCCCAGCTAAATTTTTTTTAATTAATTTTTTGTACAGACTGGGGTCTTGTTTTGAAACCCCTGGCTTCAAGCAATCCTCCCACCTTGGCCTCCCAAAGTTCTGAGATTACAGGCATGAGCCACTGTGCGCAGCCTAAAATATGCATTTTAAATTTTAAAATAAATCGAATTAAATTAGGTCTCACCCACCAGGACTGCTGGATCTAGATAGAACACACTACTGTTTTTGTTTATATTTGAAATTTTCCATAATGAGGGTCTGATTTTGAGGTTCTGATTAAGTTTTCTATCTTATATTAATAGAGTTCCCATTGGTGCATGTGGAGAAAACTTTCTTTCCTTACTTTTCTTAGCACCATGGAGACAAGCTGATGTTTCCAATGGGAACTCTGCTGAAAAACAAGGAGAAGCAAAGAAAGAAGGCACACTCAGAACCAGTCACCATGGTTTCTAGTTCACTACCGTCACTAGCAACACAGGGCTAGGTGACAAATGTCCTTAGATACCTTAGCTGCTCTGCAGGTAGGTTCCTGCCTGAGGGATGGGCTTTATGGTTCATCTTGCCCAGAGATTGTTAAAACAGAAAAGTGCTTGCCTCCGGTTTCTCCAAGGGCTCCCCGACTTTTGTTCTGGGATGGTGATACTCCTGGAACCTGAAGATAAAGTCACTTGAATATAACATCAGCCCATGAAAATGAAACTAGAATCAGCAGGCACTGGGTGGGATTTGAGTCAGCAGAAGTGACCCAGAGAGATGTGTTTATGCAAAGGAACAACCAAAGCGACTTCACCAAACTGAAGAAGAAATTCTTCTTCAAACAAGAATTTCCCCCGATACATCCTTCATGACTTAAGTTCAGTGACAGCTTGCGTTTGATGGTAAAGGATTTTCTCCATGGCCTGAATTGAGACCATTGGAAAGCACCAGGCAGTGGGAGCAGTGCCCACCTGATGGCTGCTCTGGTGCATCCCGTGTCCAGGCACCTGCGGTGGCATGCTTCGTCTGTGTCAGAGAGGGGAACGGATGTGTTTGACGCTATAGGGGACTCCGAGGCAGAAGGAAACCAGAATGTTCCATACTCACATGTAGTCAAGATGATATGGAGAGCCTAAAACCTATCCCCATCTCCAATGCTGTGGCACTTTGAAAGCCACTGCAGAATTTAGGGACAACACAGGGGAAATATTGGGGGGATTTATAGTTGAGTCATTACCTTTCTGTTGCCCAGCAGGACAGGACACAAAATAGAAATCAAGTTGTATCTAAAAAAATAAAGCCACAGATCCTCTACTCCTCAATTTGTGGACTGAGATATGGACACACATAGCGGATCACAGAGCCAGGACACTGGTAGTGACAACAGGTGCATAGGTCCAGGAGACTGAGTGACAGGACTCAGTGACCTGCTAGGGATGAGCAAGGAGTTGTGGGGAACACTCCCGTGTGAGACCCCTAAAAGGCGTGAGTCTCACTATACGGTGAGTTTGATCCCAAACACAGTTTCCTACTGGAGGCAGTCAAGCTATCCGGAAATATAGGAACTGAAAGATGAATGATCAGTTTCTAGTATCAACCACAATATCGTTTGGGCCTAAAATTATGCGTTGCTGCTAGACCGAGTAACCCCCTACCAGCAAACAGTTCCTGCTTTTAACCTTTTTATGACTTTAAGAATAAGTTTTAACCTTTACTTACCTAACTGCCTTGTACCCTAGATAATGGTTTAACTGTCGATATTTGCAAAGCAAAATGCCACCATAAGGGATGGCTTGGATTCCTGACTCAGAGATTCCTGAATAATGTTTTGATATAAACAAGTCTCCTGAACAATGTTTGGATATAAACAAGTCTCCTGAATGATGTTTGGATATAAACAAACTTTGTGATTGTAGAAAATTTTGTTACTTTTTACAACCATTGATCGCATATCTGACTTCTCTATTGTATAGGCCATGTGAGGCATACATTTACATTCCTCTTACTATGACGTAGACCAAAGCCAAGAAAGTGTATTTATTCCTAGCATTTGAAAAATAAAATTTGCTGTTTAGGCACAGCCTATCAGCCCTCCAGATGCCTTGCTTTCTCTCTCTCTGTCTTTATTATTTTCCCAGGCGCACTCCCTCTTCCAGGTATTGGGACCCTCTTGCAGGTCGAGAGACCCCCGGGCAGACGTGCCTACCCGTCCGGACGGTCCACGACAGGAGTCACTGAGGGTCTCAGTATGGTGGATGCGAGATTTTGTCCTCTAGAGTGGGGATGATACTTTGGAACAAGAATCACTCATAATAATTTTCTATGACCTGAGACAATCACCTCAAGAGCCTTCAATTCCATCTGCTGTGATTGTAGCTTCACTAAGCAACCTTCTGATGGCTGTTAGTTTCCCAGGTAACCTGAAGGGCATTTTGGCTTATTATCTATCAGTCTTCAAGAGTCTAATTAGGTCTGCCTTGAGAGCCTGGTCAAATTAGGTTGCAACTACAAGTTCAGGGGTCTGGTGCTGCGAACCTGAGGCCCAAGCTCCATACTGACGACCACACTGAGGTTCTGCCAGTCTAGGATTTCTGGATGCCTTTCTGAAGCCAATCATTAGCACCCCAGTAAGGAGCAGATTGACTGCTGTAACTCAGCAAGTACCACGGCGGGGAAGGATAGGGAGAGAGCCTGTCAGAGCCACTGGAGGTGGAGTTACTGTTGGGATTCACTGTTGTGAGCCACTCCACTGAGCTCCTGGATTCTGAGACTTTCACTTTGAGGAGTGAATCCTGGGGACGCCCCTCTTTGGAGACATCTCACAAGTTTTGATGATAATATTTATTATTATTTGCTTCTAGGTATTTCTAATTTTTACTGTTATTTTTTCTTTGACCCACGAGGAATTTAGAAGTGGTTCAATTTTTATCAAAGCAGACAGGATTATTTACAAGCTATTTGTTACAAATTTCTGCGTTTACTACATTTTGTCAGAGAGTGAGGTTTGTATTATGTTAATTCTTTATAATGTGTTAAAATTAGACTTGTAATATGGTCAATTTCTATAAATGTTCTATTTGTGCTTGAAAACGTACATTTATTATTGTTTCTGTTTTTGTTTTTGTTGAAGATGGAGTTTTGCTGTTTTTGTCCAGGCTGGAATGCAATGGCACAATCTCGGCTCACTGCAACTTCTGCCTCAGGAGAAGTCCTGGGTTCAAATGACTCTCATGCCTCAGCCTCCCAAGTAGCTGAGATTACAGGCACCTGTCACCATGCCTGGCTAATTTTACATTTTTAGTAGAGACAGGGTTTCACCATAGTGGCCAGGCTGGTCTCAAACTCCTGACCTTGGGTGATCTGCCTGTCTCGGCCTCCCTAACTGCTGGGATTACAGGCGTAAGCCACCGCACCCAATGTCATTATTGCTGAGTGCAACATTTTATGTATATATTATGTTATAGATGTGTCTATTAAATTAAGGTCATAATTTACATTATTTAAATCTTTAAAATTCTCATTTTTGTCTGCTTAAATTAACAATTAATGAGAAAGTTATATTAAAACCTCTCTGTATGATTTATTTCTTTTTAGACAAGGTCTTACTCTGTCTCCCAGGCTGGAGTGCAGTGGCACAATCCTGGCTCACTGCAGCCTCAACCTCCTGGGCTCAAGCGATTCTCATGCCTCAGCCTCCCAAGCAGCCAGGACTACAGGGATGCGTCACCATGCCCAGCTAATTTTTACATTTTTTTGTAGAGATGGGGTCTTGTCATGTTGCCCAGGCTGGTCTGGAACTGCTGGGCTCAAATGATCCTCCCACCTTGGTCTCCCAAAGTGCTGGAATTACAGGCATGAGCCACTGCACCCAGCCAATTTAGTGTTAAAGCAAGTATTTGGCTTCACCTTGTTTTGTTAATGCCCAAATTTCTGCATGATTATTAATTTTAAAATAAATGAATAATTATTGTACTATTAGTCTTCTGTTCCATTAATGTTTGTTAGATTAGCTAGATTTTAAAATTTCTTTACTCACTTTCTTATTTCCTATCATTAATTCCTTCTGCATACAGTTGTCTTCTTCCTGAAAAAACATCCTTTAAAACTTACTTTAGATTGGGCACAGTGGCTCACACCTATAATCTTAGCACTTTGGTAGACTGAGGCAGGAGGCTCACTTGAGCCCAGGAGTTTGAGACAAGCCTGGACGACATAGTGAAACTGTCTCTACAAAAAAATACAAAAAAAGAAAAAAGAAAAAAATTAGCTGGGCATGGTGGCACACCCTTATAGTCCCAGCTACTCAAGAGGCTGAGGCGGTAGGCTCACTGGGAGGTCAAGGCTGCAGTGAGCCACAATCATGCCACTGCACTCTAGCCTGAGTAACAGAGTGAGATCCTGTCTCAAAATAAAATAAAATTTACTGAGAGTTCGCTGATGGCAAATTCTCTCAATTTTTATCAATGAAAGTTTCTTATCTTTTCATTATTATTGAACAGTGGTTTAGCTGGTATCATAGTTAGGGTTCTTCAGAGAAACAGAATGAACAGGATGTGGGTGGATAGATAAATATAGATTTAGATACAGATACAGACAGACAGACACAGATAGGTAGATCTGTCTGTCTATCTATCTATCTATCTATCTATCTCTGTATCTATCATCTGTCTGTCTATCTAGAGATCAATTTTAAGGAGGTGATTCATGAACTTACGGAGTCTGGCAAGTCCCACTGTCTTCGGTATGGGAATCAGGGAATAAGAATCCGCGTAGAGGAGGGGCAGGGAGTGCTAACACCAGGACAGTAGCAACCGCAGAGAGAAGAGGGTCAGGCTGATGAGGGAAGGGAGGAGAAGGGGTGTCCAGGACAGGTTCTCCTGGAGTCCTAGTCATGATCCCAGTAGAGGCAGGGCGAGGCCTTGAGTTCCCAGGGCCCAGCGTCCCAGGCCTGAGGCAAGGTGAGAGCTACGCTGATGCAGAGCTCTCCAGGCCTCGCTCTGACAGCCCTCGCCCCCGGGACAACAAAGCAGGAGTTAGAGGGAGGTGGACCCAGAGAGAGACTCCATAAAGGGAGCAGCACTTGGGCAGGTGGGTGATGCTGGTAACGCGTAGGAGGGAATCTGTGAGTGCGTCGTGGCGGCGGCAAGGAGCCATGTTGCCAGTACCAGTTCCCTGAAGGTGAGAGCCCAGGAATAGCCAGAGATCAGAAGAAGCGTGGGACTGCGGCCTTAAAAGGCACTAAGGAGAGAAGCCTGACACTGTAGAGGGTTTAGCTCAGTGGAAGAGCATTTGAAGAGCAGTTGAAGAGAATCAAGAGGTCCCTGCTTCAAATCCAGGTGTCACCTACAGTTTACTGGTTTTTATCCAGCAAGAGTATCTTGCTTCCTTCCTCTCCCACCCCTCAAAAGCCAGCCTCTAGGACTGTAATGTTATTTGTCTGTGACAGAGAAATAGGATGCAGCAGACAAGCTTTGCTAGCCTCTCAATGACTTTTCTAGAAGGTTTTCTGCAGAAACCCTGTGGGGCGTTTAAGTAGGTTTGAATCCTGATTCTGCCTCCTGCCACCTGTGTCATTGTTAGCAAGTCACTGAGTCTCAGGATCCTCACAACCAGGACAACTGGGGAACTGGGGTTCTCGCAAGGTGGCCACGTGCGGACAAACCTGTATGTTATGAGACCCGGGAGCTCAACTTCCGCCGCTTTGCAGTTGCGACATGGCCAAGGCCTCCGCCCACCTCATACGCAGGACTTGCATCTGCTCCCTCTGGCCTCTCACTTGTCGTTCTGGTTGCTGCCTGGGCCCTACCCGCCTGCCTTGGCTGCTTCCATTTCTACTTGTGGACAGAGGGCAGTGCATCCAGGAAATGTCCCAATGCGGAGATGCGGTTCTCACCACCCGACACAAATGAAACGCATTCTTTCCAGAGAGCCTCTCTTCCCCCTGAACACAATAACCTAGGCGGAACAATTACCCAACCCGGACTCCGGGCTCCCCGCAGTGACTGCCCAGAGACTCCTTGAGTATCCTTCCCACGCTCTGTGCAGCCCACCCCCACCATCCCTCATCCAGCATCCTCAAGAGGGAGGGGAGGAGAAAGGAGGGGAGCCTGGAACTTTCTTTCCACATGTACATGGGTGGAGGCAAATGGGTGCGTCTGGAGGGATGGTCCCACTGCACGAGCAAAAGCCTTCCTCCACATATCAGTTCAAACTGCCGAGGGCAATCACTGGAACAAAGTCATCTCCGGTGCAAAGTCCTATTACTTTTCCTCCCACTCCCCTTATTTTCTGATCGCAATTTCATCTGCAGCTGGGATCTATTTAAACTTCTAACTTCCAGGCATACCTAACTTTTTGCCTTTGATGGGGAGAAAACTAACCACATAGAATAATAATAATAAAATAATTTATTTCTAAAAATAAATTTTCAAAATAAAAATATTAATAGTAAGAACATTGCAAGCCCTCAAGGCATCCAAGCTGGGGTCCTCTGTATCTCACCTCCCCTGCTTCCATCTCACCTCATCTTTCAGTCCAAAAAGTTACCAGATCCACTCTGTTGCCCAGACTGGAGTGCAGAGGCCTGATTATAGCCCATTGCAGCCTCAAACTCTTGGGCTCAAGAAATACATCCAACTCAGCCTCCTGAGTAGCTGGGACTACAGGCGTGTGCCACCACGCCAGGCTGATTTTTAAATTTTCTGTGGAGAGGGGGTCTCACTACAATGCCCAGGCTGGTCTTGAGCTCCTGGGCTCAAGTTATTCTTCCACTTCGGCCTCCCAAAGTGCTGGGATTGCAGGTATGAGCCACTGCACCTAGCCAAAATCTTAAAGATTCCAAATTTTCATCCACCGTCTCTACCCCAACTGCCACAGCTTCATGTTCTCTTGCTTGAATCATTGTAACTCTTAAGTTAGAGCCCTGTAACCCCTTCCACTGGACTATCCTATCCAATGTGGTCACCACCGTGAGATTCCTGAACAATCTAAGCAGATTATTTTCATCTCCTGAATAAAACCCTTTGTGGATCCTCAGTGTTCACAGGACAAAACATAAACTTCATCCCATGGAACTCATGGCCCATGGCAATTTAGACTTTCCTGCCTTCTCTAGCCCTTGTGCCCTCAATGCCCTCCCATAGCCCACACTACACTTCCCACTGCTCCCCTGACGCACATGATTCCTTGCCCAGCCTTTGTTTGTACTGCATCCTCTACCCAAAATGCCCTTTTCTACTCACCTTCTTCACTTGGAATTTTGTTTAGCTAATGCTGCAAAACAAATCACAGCAGATCTTAGAGCCTCAAACACTAATCATGTCTTACTTCCATGGTTTCTATTGGCCAGGAATTCAGGATGGGCTCAGATAAGCAGTTCTCATTTAGAGATCTCTCCTGCAGTTGTAGTTGTTTGTCAGCTGGGGTTGTGTCATCTGAAGGCTTGACTGAGGCTGGAGGGCCTACTTTCAACATGGCTCTCTCCCACGGCTGGCAAGCTGATGCAGACCATGAGCTGAGGGCTTCAGTCCCTTTCCACATCAGCCTCCACAGAGTTGCTTGAGCATCCTCACAGCATGGAGGCTGGCTTCCCCCAGAGTGATAAATCTGAAAGACCAAGGTGGAAGCTGCCATGCTTTTATTGTCTAGTTTCAAAAGTCACACAGTGTCACTTCCATGGTATTTTGTTTCTCTCTTTGTCCCAAGCACTGTCTGACCTTCAGTCAAATTCTCTACCTCTGGGCCATCTTCTTGACCTGCTGTGACTTCACAACTGCCACCTTTTTACTTGTGAGGACATGCCCAGGACTTCAAGCTTGCTGTCAGGAGCTAGCAGCACCAATTCTAAATAGTGGTCTTTTTTACTGCCATGAACCACCCCTTTCTTGTCTTCACAACCTTTCAGCCTACTCTTCCTCAGTTCCAAGGCAAAACATGCATCAATAGCCTTGCTGAAATTTAAGAACAGAAAGGCCAATGAACCCTCCTTGGTTAAACTCAACTGACATTTTTTATGAGTATCTACTGAGTACCAATGCTCCAGACATATTTGAACATATCTCCTGCCTAAGACATGCTCAGAGCCAGATGGAAATAATGACAACATAATAATATGTGCTACAGTTCCAAACAAAATCTTAAACTAAGGGAAAAAAAAAAAACAGGTAAGAGAGAAAAAGTAACTCAACCTGGGGCCAGGGAAAGGGAGAAAAGTCTTCAAAAACATGCCCAGTGCAGTGGCTCATGCCTGTAATCCCAGCAGTTTGGGAAACTGAGGCAGGTGGATCACTTGAGGCCAGGACTTCAAGACCAGCCTAGCCAACATGGTAAAATCTCATCTCTACTAAAAATACACAGATTAGCCGGGCATGGTGATATGTGCCAGTAATCCCAGCTACTCAGGAGGCTGAGGCATGGGAATCACTTAAACCCAGGAGGTGGAAGTTGAAGTGAGCCGAGATCATGCCACTGCACTCCAACCTGGGTGACCGAGCAAGGCTTCATCTCAAAAAAACAAAACAAAACAAAAAAACTAGCTGAGAGGTCACCTCTACTGTGAGGGATGAATGTCTGTCCAGACAGTGGGGTTGGGAGGTGTGTTGGATGGCACATTAAAAGACGTGCTGGACCGTGGAGAGCACACGGTGGCTGGAGGGCACATGTGTGCCTGTGAGGGTCTGTGGGGGGGGGGTGGTATGGGGGGGAGCAAGAGGAACAGGGAGGGGTGGGAGAGAGAGGTGACCACAATGGAAAAGTAGATTGACACAGGTTGTGGGGAGCCTTGTACATTGACTGTGCTTTGAAGCTTTGACGTTTTAGACATCTTGGAGTTTGCTGAGGATTTGAAGCAAAGGAACCACAGGTTCATATTTGTTTTGCAGGCAGATGGTGTCAGCAGGCAGAGGCTATGTGGGAGGAAAAGGGAGACAAGGGCGACTTACTAATATTTGTTGTATTGTTGAGGCTGCTGCTGATGCTGTTGTGAGGTTGGGAATGGGGTTTTAATTTTTTTCCTTAGGAACTGTTTTATTCATTTTAACTGAAAGTGTAAGATGTGGCCCTGGGAATACTGCCTTCTAGAGAGGTGGGGTCCTAGCCGCAGCCTCAAGGATGCTCTGGTCCCCAAGCTCCTGTGCTGCTGTTGCAGTGCCTGAGCAAGACCTGGAAGTGCCTGGACAAGATCTGTCAGCACCTGGGCAGAACCTGGGAAGCACCTGGGCAGGACCTGGCAGCACCCAGGCAGGACCCGGGCAGAACCTGGGCAGTATCTGCTACCAATACAAGCCCAGAGTGGGTCAATTCAGCTGATGAGGTCACAGTCATTGCTACAGTCTCTGACCCTGGTGGTTTCTTTTCATGGCTAGTTTTTTCCTTTTCCTTTGGAAAATTAAAGCATAATACAGAGAAGACTGCACAAAACCTCATGTACAGCTCAATGAATGAAAACAAAGTGGACATGCTTGGTAACCACTCCACCAGCTGAGAAAATAACACAGCAGAAACTCAGAAACCTCCTGCAGGACCCACCTAGGCACTGGCCTCTCCTCCCCGAAAGAATCAAGCT
Source organism: Saimiri boliviensis (assembly GCF_048565385.1). Taxonomy (NCBI): domain Eukaryota; kingdom Metazoa; phylum Chordata; class Mammalia; order Primates; family Cebidae; genus Saimiri; species Saimiri boliviensis. The sequence continues at coordinate 9,050,329 of NC_133458.1, forward strand.
GTTCTGGCTTCTCTCATCACGCATTAATTTTATCTGTTCATGAACTTTATTTAAATGGAACCGTAAAACATATATTCCTTTTTGTCTAGCTTTTTTCTCTCAATATTCTATTTGTGAGCGCTATGGTGCAAATGTCCGTGTTCCCGCAAAATTCTAATCCCCAAGGTGATGGTATTAGAAGGTGAGGTCTTTGGAAAGTGATTAGGTTGTGAGGGTGGAGCCCTCATGAATGGAATTGGTGACCTTACAAAAGTGGCTGGAGAGAGAGACCCCTCACCCCTTCCACCATGTAAGCATACAAGAATGCACCATCTGTGAGCCAGAAATGGAGCTCCTACCAGTTACTGCATCTGCCTGGATCTGGGACTTCCCAGCCTCCAGGGCTGTGAGAAATAAATTTCTATTGTATATAAGCTCTCCAGTATGTGGTATTTTGTTATAGGGGCTGGAATGGACTAAGAGAGTGAGATTCATTCATGTTATTGCATGAAGCTATAGCACATTCATTTTAATGTTGTATAAGATTATATTGGGCTAATAGTACAATGTATTTATCATTCTATTCTTTATAAACATTTGGGTTATTTTCAATTTGAATCTATTATGAATGAAGCTGCTGTGAATATTCATGTATGTGTCTTTAGGTACAAATTTCTTTTTTTGTGTGATTTAGTTTTTATTTCATAATCATAAACTTTACTCAACTCTGCAATCCAGCTAGGTATGGAAGGGAACAAGGAAAACATGGAACCCAAAGAGAACTGCAGTGAGAGCACAAAGATTCTAGGATTCTGTGAGCAAATGGGGTGGAGGGGAGCTCTCCTGAGCTACAGAACGAATAGTCTGGTGGATAAGATAAAACACAAGTCAAACTTATTAGAGGTGTCCACAGTCAGCAGTGGTGATCTTCTTGCTGGTCTTGCCATTCCTGGACCCAAAGCGCTTCATGACCTCCACAATATTCATGCCTTCTTTCAGCTTGCCAAAGACCGCATGCTCGCCATCAAACCACTCAGTCTTGGCAGTGCACATGAAAAACAGGGAACCGTTTGTGTTGGGTCTGGCATTTGCCATGGACAAGATGCCAGGACCTGTATGGTTTAGGATGAAGTTCTCATCATCAAATTTCTCCCTGTAGATGGACTTGCCGCCAGTGCCATTATGGAGTGCAAAGTCACCACCCTGACACATAAACCCTGGAATAATTCTGTGAAAGCAAAAACTCTTATCAACAAAGCCTTTCTCTCCAGGGCTCAGAGCATGAAAGTTTTCTGCTGTCTTTGGAAACTTGTCTGCAAACAGCTCCAATATGTTAACATAGATTATGTTTATGGATTAGATGAGCAGTCATTTCTTGGTTTCCAGACCCATTACCTCGAAGGAGATGTGGACCAAGGGCTTGCTGTTAATGGCAATGTGAAAGTACACGGTGGGGTTGACCACAGCTGATACAAGGCTCCCGGTGATGGCAGCGTCTGCAAAGCCAGTGCACATTTATTCTGAGCCTAATCCTAGGAGAGGATTTTCTAGTTCATAGGGTGTCTATATCTTCAACTCTAGTGGATAATGTCAACTTTAGTGGGTAAACTTGTGCAAGTTTATGCTCACATCAGCAATATAGGTTTTTCCATTACATCGTCTCATTACCAACACAATTATTGTTAGTTTTTTTCTTTTTTAATTTAGGTATTCCAGTGGGTGTGTAGTGTTTCTTGTGATGTTATTTTGCATTTCACTAACTACGACTGAGATAGGACCACTTGTCCTGTGTTTGTTGGTTATACTGATAACCTTTCTTTAGATAACCTTGTTCTGATCTATTGCTCATTTTTGTACTTTTTTTTTTTTAATTGATTCATAGGATTTCTTTATATATTCTGAATAAAATTTCTTGTTAATTATATGTATGCAAATAACTTCTCCTTCTCTATAACTTGCCTTTCAACTTTTTTATTTATTTCTTGAGAGAGACCATCTCACTGTGTCACCCATGCTGGAATGCAGTGGTGTGATCATGGCTCACTGCAGCCTCTACCTCCTGGGCTCAAGCAAACCTTCCACCTCAGCACCTCAAGTACCTGGGAACACAGGCATGTGCCACCATGCCAGGCTAATTTTTAAAATTTTTTGTAGAGATGAGATCTTGCTACATTGCCCAAGCTAGTCTCCAATGCCTGGATTAAAGCAATCCTCATGCCTCAACCTCTCAAAATGCTAGGATTATAGGTATGAACTACCACACCTGGCTCCTTTCAACTTTTTAATGGCAACTTTTCATAAATAAGCATTGCTAATTTTAATATCTTATTAGTCTTTTTACTTTATGGCTCTTCTTAAGGTCTGTTTAAGAAATCTTTTCTTCCTTTGAGAGCAGAAGAGAGTCTCTTCTGTTGCCCACTAGAAAGTTAATTGTTTCACCCTTCCGATTTGGGTCGATAATTCACCCAGAATTGATTTTGTGTTTGGTGCAAGAGAGGGGTCCAAGTTTCATTTTTTCTATGTTGATGTCTAATGGACTCAGAAGCTTTATTGACAAAGCTATCCTTTCTGAACTGCTCAGGAATGCCACTGCTACTTTCATCATAAATCAAGAATCTATAAGTGTGTGAGTCAATTTCTGGATTCCTTTGGATTTCTGTTCCTTTGGTTTGCTTGTTCTTCCTTGTGCAAATATATCATCTTAATCATCACAACTTGCTAACAATATTTTTAACAATATTTTTATATGTAAGAGCAATTCCTCTTATTTTGTTCTTGAACATTAGCTTGGATATTCTTGGCTTTTTGCATTTTCAATGTAAATTTTAGAATCAGTTCGTGCTAATTTCTTCCCTCCATCCACCATGAAAAACTGCAGTCATTTTGATTTAGATTGAGTTGAATCTATATAGAAATTAGTATATTTATGCTGTGTGTGTTCCAGTCCATGAAGATGATATATCCCTTCATTTATGTATTTCTCTCAGAAATTTCTTTATCACTGTCAAATTTTATCACTTTCTGTGTAGAGAGATTATTATAAATATATTCATTAGATTTACCCCTAGATATTTGCTATTTTTGATTCTGTTATATTTTTATTTTTAAGAGTCATTTTCCCACTACATATAAGTCACAAACTTGCTAAACTCATATATAAATTCTAATGATTTATCTATATATCCTTTTGGGTTGTCTAGGAACTCTGGCACTCTTCTGTGAATAAGATTAATTTTTTACTTTACAATACATATATGCCTACTTATTTTACTTGTCTTATTTCAGTTACTATGAACTTCATAAAAACATGAATAGAAGTATTGATAGGTGTCATGCTTGCCTATTCCCAATCAGAGAGAAAGATTTTTTTTTTTTTTTTTTTTGACAGGATCTTGCTACCGCCCAGGCTGGAGTACAGTGGTACCATCATAGCTTACTGCAGCTCAGCAGCCTGGGCTCAAGTGATTCTCCCACCTCAGCCTCCTGAGAAACTGAAACTACAGTCATGCACCACCTCACCTGGCTAACTTTTTGTTGTTAAAAATTAAAATCTCGCTTTATTGCCTAGGCTGGTCTCCCACCTCAGCCTGCAAAGTGCTCAGTTTACAGGTTCATTGAGCCACCATGTCCAGTTGAGAAACATTTTTATATTTTATCAATTAGTTGATATCTATTGGACATCCTTTATTTTAAAAAATTCCTTTTTGGGGGGATTGGGGGACGGGGTCTCGCTCTATCACCCAGGCTGGAGAGCAGTGGCACAATCTCGGCTCACTGCAACCTCTGTCTCCTGGGTTCTAGTGATTCTCCTCCTTCAGCCTCCCAAGTCACTGGGATTACAGGTGTGCACCAACACACCTAGCTAATTTTTTTTTTATGTTTAGTAGAGATGGGGTTTTACAATGTTGGCCAGGCTGGTCTCAAACTCCTGACCTCAGATGATCTGCCAGTCTCGACCTCCCAAAGTGCTGGGATTACAGGCATGAGCCACTAAGCCCAGCCCCTTTCTATTTTTATATTAAGATTTTTATTATTTTATTACAGTGGATGGTTTTTAAAATCATAAATAGATGTTTAATATTATCAAGGCTTTTAACTTTGAATTTTAACTTTGAATTTCCATATGATCTCTGTTACCTCTAAGTAATGTTCCCTTTTAAATTCCTAGTAGTAGGTATGTTTACATTCTATTTTCTTTGTCTTAAAAAGTCTTGCCAGAGATTTCTGGCCTTTACAGATCTTTTCAGAGAACCAACTTTTGGTTTCATAGATCTCTATTGTACTTTGCTTCCTGGTTTATTTTTGTTACTATTTTTTTTTTTTTTTTTTTTTTTGAGACTGAGTTTCGCTCTCGTTACCCAGGCTGGAGTGCAATGGCGCAATCTCGGCTCACCGCAACCTCCGCCTCCTGGGCTCAGGCAATTCTCCTGCCTCAGCCTTCTGAGTAGGTGGGATTACAGGCACGCGCCACCATGCCCAGCTAATTTTTTGTATTTTTAGTAGAGACGGGGTTTCACCATGTTGACCAGGATGGTCTCGATCTCTTGACCTTGTGATCCACCCGTCTCGACCTCCCAAAGTGCTGGGATTACAGGCTTGAGCCACCGCGCCCGGCCTACTCTTCTTTTTAAATAGTTATCCTAGAGGGCATAGCATGCATGCTGAGCATGTCAAAATTTAATACTGATAATACATTTACCCTCTCTCCATGACATTGCAAGAACCCTAAAACACTTTAAGTTCTTGTATTCTTATCTTGACTTATGTAATGTTGTATGTTGTAATTATCTATAGATTTTAGACTATGTTAGACATAATTATTGTTTTATACTATCAATATTTATTTACATTACACGCCTATTTATTTTTTATTTTTTAGAAGGAATCTCAGGCTGGAGGACAGTGGCATAATCTTGGCTCCCTGCAACCTCTATCTCCTGGGTTCAAGTGATTCTCATGCCTCAGCCTCCCGAGTAGTTGGGATTACAAGTGCCTGCCACCATGCCTGACTAATTTTTTTATTTTTAGTAGAGACAGAATTTCATGCTAGGCTGATCTTGAACTCCTAGCCTCAAGTGATCCACCCATCTTGGCCTCCCAAAGTGCTGGGATTACAGGCGTAAGCTGCTGTGCCTGGCCAACACATCTATTTACTCTTGGTATTATTTTGTTTCCCTTGCATACCCAACATTCCATTCATCTACTCTGAAGAATACTCTTTTCTGAAGAATACTTTTTCTGAAGAATACTATTTCCTTAGGGAAGTTAGCTGATAAATACTGTGTTTTTCTTTGCTCAAAAAAATCTTTATGTCATTTTCAGAGCAGGGATACAGGCTATACTAAAAGGTATATCTCCTGAAAAACAAAATCAGATTAACTTATGTGTTTTGCTCGAGGAGATATTTACTGAAAGGACAAAGAGAATCGGAATTAAAATAGCAGAAAATATCATCCCAGTTCAGGAGTGATGAGTGATTTCACAGACCTGAGGATGCTGAAAGCTAAATGTCCTCAGTGACAGAATCCAGAGAAGCAAACTGCCTCCCAAGGTGACCCTAACCCCAGAAGGCTCAAGAATTGGAGGGCGTAGAGCCCAGCAGGTGGACCTTTGTCATGGAGCTGGAAACAGAAACCCCATTTGAAATTCTATTTCCAAAGCGGAAAGACTCCAGATCCTTTCTGCCATGGAGTAATCCAGGTGAGAGAGACGTTTACCCCTTGAGAGGCTGATCCAGAGAAGTCCAGACTCAGGAGTATCTGTGATGGTTGCTCAATGAGAAATAGTGGAATTCAGTCACCCATTCACCAATTTGTTGAATGGATACAGTGTGCATGGCACAGTAACACAGCTACAGCACCAGACAAGACAAAGTCCCTGCCCATTCTAGAGAGGACTAAGGGGAAGCCTACAGGCTGAACTGTGAGACGTTCTCCTTCCCCTTCCCCTATTCTGTGACTCCAGCTTACTGGTAGCCATATTCTTTCTGGCTGGAGACGAGCAATATCATTTGGAGTTTTTACGCTTTGCATGTGATCTGCAAAATCAAGCTTTTCTGGATTTCCCAACTACCAAGCTATCAGCCAACAAGTGCCACCCACACTCAGAGAGAACCTAATCAGCGTCAGACATCTCACTCTCAATTTCCAAATATGTCATTAGAGATCCACAGACTTTGGAGGCAACATCTCTAACATGAAAAGCATAGAGGAAAGCAATCAGAAAAAGAAAAAGAGACAATACTAGGAGCAGAGGAAAACTTAAAACTATATATGAGTGTCATTGCTATCCTCAGAGAGATAAGGACAGATTTTGCATGCATGAAAAGGGAACACAGTGTAGAACCAGAAAGAACTTCAAAGAATAAGAAAAAGGGCCTGAACATTTAAAATATGACACAGAAATTAAAAATCCAACAGAAGGATTGAAAGAAAACTCATCCAGACAGTAGAATGAAAAGACAGTGATTGATTTAGAAAATCCAACTTTCAAAAATCTATCAGAGGATTTAGAGAGTCCAACTTTCAGTGTCCAAGAAGGAGGAATTCAGAAGACAGAGAGGAGAAAATTTCCCAGAGTTTATAGATAGAGAGGGCAGCGAGCAACCAACACCAAGACTCGCACCAAGGGACTACATTGTGAAATTGCCGGCTTTTAACGACTTTCTGTGGAGAGTCAGGGGGAAAAGGACAGATTCAAAGCATAGCAAATTAAAATCGCATTGGAATTCTCAACAGTAACATTGAAAGTTAGGAAACAAGAAGGCAACGTTTTCGAATATTGTACAGAAAAATGATTACCAACTCTGGGTATGAAATTTCCAGACTAATGACCAACTGAGTATGATGTTAGAAGAAGATACTTTCAGAGACCTAAGGTCCCAGGAAGCCGCTGGAGGATGCGCTTCAACAAATAAATGCAGTAGACCATCAAAGGCAGGGAGGGCTGGTGACTTCCCAGGCTGGTGGGGAAGAGAGGTCCCCAAGTGGTGGCTGACAGCAGGCCCAGAGTGCCTGAGACAGTTCAGAGCGATTAGGGAGGTATGTCTCTGAGAAAAAGAAAAAAACCACACCGGTAAGTAGAGATTCACTCCTCTTTCAGAGATATCGGGAGGATTAATGAAGTTCGCATGAAACTTACCAAAGAGGTCACCATAAATTCCCAGGAAAAAAAAGAGGTGTATGAAAGAGAAAATCTAATCAGAGGACACTATAAAGCCCAGCTGTTAAAAAAAGAAAGAAAGAAAGAAAAAACTTGTCTGATCATAATGTAAATGCTAACTATTGAGTTGAGAGACTAGAGGGAGAGAAAATGTGTGTGTACGCACGTGTGTGTGTGTGTGTGTGTGTGTGTGTGTGTGTAGGTTATGGGGAAGAAAGAGGCTTATACAAGTGCTAAATTCTTGTCTTCCATCATAGGAAGTTAGATAATATTTAAAACTGAAAAAATGAAGAAATAACACTATAAGCCTGTTCTTCAGACCAATGGAAGAACCCATGGGGAAATGCTAAGAGTTTAAAGTGGCTGCCTTTGGGGAGCAGGGATTGTATGCAGACGGGTGAGATGGGGCTGCCAGGTTTTGGGTTTTTGTTATAAGCTTTATAAGCTTTTTTCTTTTGTTATTGTGGTGAAATATCCACAACATAAAATTGGTTATTTTAGCTATTTTTAAGTGTATTGTTCACTTGTATTAAGTACATTCACATCATCATGCAACCAACACTGACCATCCATCTCCAGAACTTTTTCATTTTCCCAAACAGAAACTGTCTGTATTAAACACTAACTCCTCATCTTAACCTCCCCCCACGCCCCGGCAACCTCCATTCTACTTTTGGTCTCTGTGAATTTGACTGGGCACCTCATATGAGTGCAATCATCCAGTATTTGGCTTATTCCACTTAAGATAATGTCCTCAAAGTTCATCCATGTTGTAGCATGTGTCGGAATGTCCTTCTTTTTCAAGGCTGTATGCATATACTATGCTAACTTTTTAAGCCACACACTTTGTTTTGATACAAAAAAATTTTTAAGAATTTTTGTGTGTATATTATTTAAAACTTGGAAGACAGAGAAAAGTCATGTATGTCTGCCTAGATTTGGGAGAATTAAAAGATCCAAGACATTGTATCTGTCAGTCATTGCAGAAGGGCTGCTTGAGCATATTTTCACCGTTGACTGGACACACTCCAAGAAGAGGATCATTGACACAATGGGCCATGGAGAGCTTAGGGTTTGGATAGGTGAGGACAGAGTGAAGCTGGGAAGAGTAGGAAGTTGGGCAAGTCAAAGACAGAGCTTCTAGCGTCTCTGAACTATGAGGCAGGGAGCAGGGTCTGTGTTGAGAGAATCCAGGAGTGGCTTAGCAAAGCCAAATTCAGGATTGGACCAAAGGAGCTGGATGGACTTGGGGGTCATTTATGGGACTGTGGGGGTGGTCTGGCGAGCTCCAAGCCTCCTTCTGGAGTCTGCCTCTCTGGACATTACAACACAAGGGGCCCCAGATGTGCACACGTGCCCTGGTCAGTGCTGGGAAGTGTAGCTAGAGGTTTTTACCTCATCCCACCATGTGTCCGTCACTCCTTCACACAGAAGTTTACTGCCTAGCCCCTGGCCTCATCTTCACCCACTCACACACACACAAGCTTACACCTGGCCCCACTTTCACCCCTCCCCACGTATGGAGACAATTTTCACAAGTAGGACAGACTCCCTGTAACACGTGGAAGGAAACTCATACAGGGGAAAAGTGGGTCTTTCCTTCTCTCATTTTCCAGATGAGAAAGCCATGACTTGGGAATATTGTGAAGCTTAGTTGAGGCACAAACCATGGAGGGGCAGAGGCAGGCCCGCTCCCTGCAGCAGGGATCTTTCAACCACATCCACCTCTCCTCTCAGCAGCACACACACAAATGTTCTCCCAGGATGAACACCTTTACAAAAGCATGTGCTAGACAGATGGTGGTGGATCTTCACCGCTTCCTCTCTGGGAGGGTAGTCACCATTTCCCCCGGGGCCACCCCTTCTGTCTCCTTATTTGTACCAAGCAAAGAGGGGAAAATGTCCTCTGTATTCAGTGCAATGTGACTTGGTACTTAAGATCACTGGCCTTGACCTTGCAGGGCCCAAGGCTCCAAGGCAGACTCTCCATTTATTAGTGGGTGGCCTTGAACAAGTTCCCTAACCTCTCCAAGCTCCAGCATCTTCATCTGTAAGCACCAAAAAGAGAAATTACCACCCAGCATGGCCGGGAGGGGTGTGCATGGATAGTGTCCAGCACAGAGCCCAGCCTGTCATCAGTGCCCGCTCCACACTGGGCATGACTGGCCGTGACTCAGGACAATACATGCAGCCTCTAGACCCCCCATGGTGCTACCTGGCTGTGTTGTTGATTAGCTGTCTCCAACTCAGAAGGACACAGAAAAGATCATCTTGAAGTCCTTTCTGCTTGTAAGAGTCAGCATTTTTAGCCACAGACTTGGAAAGGGCAGCCAGATGGCTGTGGGGCATCCAGGGGCCAGAGGGTGAGGAGGGGATCCCAGCAGGAAGGGAAGCAGTTTGCAGGGAGGAAGTTTGCCAGCTCCTGGGATGTGCAGAATATCAGACATCACCAGTGCTGTGCATCCTCAAGGCTCTGGTGGCATTTGTCTCTTCATGGCCATCCAACATCCTTTCCCTCTTCCTAGCAGGACCTACGTCTCTTTTGGGGGACCCTCCTCTTTCCCTTTGGGTGTCTTTTTGGTGGGATAGTAAAGCAAGGTACACCCCTTTATCCCGGCACAGGTCAGACCGTTGTCCCATGACAGGCCAAACACTTTCCTTGGGGACCCACAGCCTTGAGCAGGGCAACCCAGGGATGGATGAAAAGCCAGCAAAGTGGAGTGTTCAGTGGTGGCAGCTGCTAGAGTGCCAAGCTCTCTGCTGTCGGGATGACAAGCCGCCCTGCTTCCTGTCGGCTAGCTCTCCGGCCCACCAGTCACTCTGTGAGTTACCTAATAGCTGCACTATAAATGTCTTTTTGCTTGAATTATCCAGAGTTCATTTCTGTGGGCTGCAACCAAAGAATACAAACTCATATGCAAGAGAAAACGTGCCTGTGGGAAGTAACAATCCATTGTCACCCTTTGTCCCCGTGGCTCAGGAGTAGCAATCTTGACTGTTAAATGGTTATTGGGATCATAAATTTCTGCATCCCCCATGAGAAAAACTAACTAGTGTGGGAATTGCCTCCCTGCCATAAACAATGAGATAACTGGACAAAATACATAAAACAAAGGTTTTCAGACACTGAACAATAAGCAGAGGAGAGCAGGGAGAAGGCAAATGGCCCGGCTTGCTGCCTGTGGTCTGCAGCGAAAGGACAGGGAATCGACACAGACCCAGGGGTCTCACCGAGTTGAAGAGGCAAAAATAAGACTTCAAGGAGGCCAGGGAAGCTAGAATTTGTAGGTGAAAGTACCAGAGAGGAGGAAGTGGCAGGAAGAGTTCTGGGAACCTGCAGAGAGGTCCCGTGCGGAGGATGCGTGTGCCTGGAGGGCTGTTCTCATTTTCTATTGGTTCATGATGAACCGCCTTAGAGGCCTCAATGGCACAAACTTATTATCTCGCAGCTTCTGTGGGTTGGTGTTCTGTGCTTTCTTAGATTCTTTGTCTCTTTGGCCTCCATTCGTTACAGGGCCAATTATGTCAACTGTATTTTCTTATGTTCTGTATTCTTGATGCTCTGTATCTGCAGCTTCAATGACTTGGCAGAGACAGCCCATCTCAAGGTTAGCCAGTTCTTAGAGACAGCAAAGGGCTCACCTGGGAGCACACCGTCTGTATGCAGACTAGCCAACCCAGAGCCCATGCTCCAAACCACTTCCTTAACAAACTCCAACATGCCATGGCAATATTCCCCTACTCTAAATCACTCCAGGGCCAGGTATCAAGACAACTAGGAACGGCCTCTATGCCCCTAAGACTCTCTGGGGTTATTCATACCAGCCAGTCCTAAACGGATGGTCCTGCTTTGCCTTGCCTTTCCCAGGGAAACGTTCTGCCCACGCTTTCCTGTCACTTCTGTTTTCTGACCAAAACTGGTGCTTCACCCATGTGGCTCTGCATGGTGGGGCATGTCCCCTTCTGTTGGATAACATAAGTCATAAACACCTTTCAATGGCATTGGACTCTGTGTTGTCTCTCAGTCACCTCCATAAATTAAAATCTCATGGGTACAAGTGAGACCCAAGTCAGGAGTTCAGAAATATATTAGCCGGTCATCTTATGGCCTCATAAGGCTGAAATCTAGGCGCAGCCAGGCTCAGGCTGAGGGCTCTTTTCCAAGCTCACTGTTTTGGCACAATTCATTTCCCTGTGGCCATATGATTGACATCACTGTTGCCTGCTGACTATTGGCCAGGCACCTAGGCATGGACCAGGTCCGAGCCTCGTGGTCCTCCCAGAGAACGGCAATCCACCTTTTCGAAGCTAGCAGGAGGATCCCTCTCTTCAAGAAAGACCAGGACCTTCATTTAAAGGGCTCCTCTGATTAGGTCATACCTACCCAGGATAATTTCCCTTTTATTTTATTATTTATTTATTTTTTTTAAAGGCCAAAAATTTCCCTTTTTATTTGCAGACCTTAATCTGTAAAATGCCTTTACCTTTATAATATAATGTAACCTAATCACGAGAGTGAAATCTCATCATATTCATAAGCTTCACCCCCAAGGAAAGGAAGAGGCTTATATGGGGGTGCATATATGCTAGCGGGTAGGAATCTTGTTGGGAGCTGGGGGTATCTTAAAATTTTGCCTAAACAAGAGGAAAATCTTTAAGTCCAAAAGGAAAACAAAACAAAACAAAGAACACACCACCAAAAGCACACCAGTAGGCAACAGGGCAAACAACTCCTAGAGTTCACACAGGACCAGAAGAATTCATGTTCCAATCAAACAGAGTGGAGAGATCTCATAATACCTAAGGCATTGAGCAAAGTCCTCAGAAGATTCTTGCCTTAGGGGTGAAAGTAAATTATTAATAGCTACTGTAGTTTCTCTTAGCTGCAGGAGATATATCCCAAAATACCCAGTGGATGCCTGAAACCTCAGATGATACCAAATCCTAATTATACTGTTTTTTTCTTATACATACATGCCTATAATAAAGTTTAATTTATAAATGTGGCACAGTAAGAGATTAACAACAATAATCAATAATAAAATAGAATAATAACTGTATAATAAAAGTTATACAAATGTAGTCTCCTTCTCTCTCTCTGTCTCTCAAGATATCATTTTGTACTATATCACCTATTTTCAGACCAAGGTTGACCACAAGTAACTGAAACCCTGCAGAGTGAAACTATAGATAAGGGGGGACTAATGTACAGAATAAAGGCTACTCTGGACTCTACCTAACAAAATGTAAAAGCAAGCCTCAAATGGAGTAGATTGAAGCCAAGTTACTTAACGGCATCCCAGAACAAAATTCAATAGTCTTTAAAAAAACAACAACAACTAAATCTAGTATCCAGCACTGTTTAAAGGAATACAACCAAATGTAGCATCCAATTTTACATTCACAACATAAACTTCATAATGTCCAATATACAAACAAAAATGCAAAAACAAAGGAAAATAGGAGCCATAATCAGAGGAAAAGCAGATGCAGAATGGAGAGAGATGATGATGTTAGCAGAAAATGACCTTAAAACAACTATTATCATTTTATAAATGTGCTCAAATATACAAAGGAAGACAAGAACATAATGAGGATAGAAACTAAAAATGTTAAAAAGGCCCAAATATAACTTCCATAGATAAAAATATAATATCTGAAATGAAAAGTAATTGGATTAGGTCTTTTAGAAGGAAAGATGATTAAACTTAAAGACATAGCAATATAAGCTACAAAATGACGTACACAGAGGAAGATGACAGAAAAAAACAGCAGCATAGATTTATTGAGCTGTGAGACAATATCAAGCAGTTTAATGCATATATATTTTGTCAGGCATGGTGGCTCACTCCTGTACTCGCAAGACTTGGGAGTCCAATATGGGAGGATTGCTCGAAGCCAGGAGTTCAAGACCAGCCTATGCAATAAGCAAAACCCTATGTCTACAAAAAAAAAAAAATTAAAATTAGCCAGGTGTGGTGGTGTGTGCCTCTAGTCCCAGTTACTCAGAAGGCTGAGGTGGAAGGATCGCTTGAGTCCAGGAGTTTGAGGTGCAGTGAGCTATGATCATGCCACAGTACTCCAGCGTGGGTGACAGAGCAAGGCCAGTCTCTTAAAAAAAAAAGTGGTGTGTGTGATCTCTGAAGAAAAGAACAGAGAGAAATACAGAAAAAAATTTTAACAAATGGTTCAAAAGTTTCCAAATTGGATGCAAATTAGAAATCCACAGATCCTCTCAACAAATCCCAAGCATGAGAATCATAAAGAAAGCTAAACCAAAGCACATCGTGATAAAGTTTCTGAAAGCTATTGAGAAAGAGAAAAATATTAAAGACAGCCAACACAGAGGAATGAAAGCAGACTTCTTATCAGAAATCACGCAGTCCAGAGATGGGGAAAAGGAATATCTTTTTAAAAACACTACGAATTCTATATTCAATGAGTTCTACAGCCAGTGAAAATATCTTTCATCAATGAAGGTAAAATAAACATTTTTTCAGACCAACAAAAGCTGAAAGAATTCATTACCCATAGACCAACTTTACAGGAAGTAGAGTAGGCTTCTTCAGGGAAAGAGAAAAACGATATCAGATGAAAACGTGGATCTGCACGAAGTAATAAAAAGGGTCAGAAATGATACATATGTAGATTGATATAATTTTGTCTCATCTTAGAATCTCTTTAAAATATAATTAATATAGCTGGGCACAGTAGCTCACACCTGTAATCCCAAGATTTTGGGAGGTCAAAGTAGGAATATCGCTTGAGGCCAGGAGTTCAAGACCAGCCTGGACAACACGGTGAGATCCTTTTTTAAATTAAAAAAAAAAATTAAAAACAAAAAGAAAAAATAAAGATAAGTATTGCAAAAATAATATAACTCTATTGGGTTTATAATATACGTAGAAGTAAAATCTATGACGGTAGTAACACAAACGACAAAGTGGAGGAAATGAAAATCTGTTGTAAGGTTCTTACACTGTCCATGAAGTAGTAAAACATTAACTGAAGGTAAAATGGGACAAGTTAATGATACTGTAATCTCTAGAGGAATCCTAAAAAATATAAAACAAAGAGGAATAGCTCATGGTGGAGGCGAAATGAAATCATTAGAAAAAATGCAATCCCAATGAAGTCAGAAAAAAAGAACAAAATCTAGTATTTGGAACAAATACAACAAACTAGTGACTGGACACAGTGGCTCTTAATAGTAATCTTAGCCCTTTGGGAGGCCGAGGCCACAGGATCACTTGAGGCCAGGAACTTGAGATTAGATCCTATCTCTACAAAAAATAATTTTAAAAAAAATTAGCTGGGAATGGTGACTAACACCTGTGGTCCTAGCTACTTGAGAGGCGAATGTGGGAGGATCACTAGAACAAAGAACTCTATACGCTATCTATAAGAATGCTGCTTTATGGATAACAAGATGAATAGTTTAAGAGAGTGAAAATATGTATCTCATACAAACACTAACCAAAAGAAAGATGGAAAGCCTATTTTATAACAGACTAAATAGACCAGAACAAGGAAAATTACCACATTAAAGAGGAATATTTCATAATGTTAAAAAGATCATTTTATCAAAACGACATAACGATCTTAAGTGTGTATGCATCTATTAACAGAGCTTCAAAACACAAGAGGCAACAACTACTGAGATCAACTTCTGGTAACTGAATTTGGATCTGAATTTTTACCCCCAAAAATAAACAGATCTTCATGTAATCTAAGCCAAAAAGGACAAATGAACAACATAATGGAAAAAAAAAATAGAACATACCTAAATAAAATTTCAGATTATAATAGACTACTATGGGCCAGGTTCGGTGGTTCACCCCTGTAATCCCAGCACTTTGGGAGGCTGAAGCAGGTGGATCACCTGAGATCAGGAGTTTGAGACCAGCCTGGCCAACATGGCAAAATTCCATCACTACGAAAAATACAAAAATTAGCCAGGCATAGTGGTGTGTGCCTGTAATCCCAGCTACTAGGGAGCCTGAGGCAGGAGAATCACTTGAAGTTACAGTGAGCCAAGATCGCGTCTTTGCACTCCAACCTGGATGACAAAAGCAAAAGTCTATCTCAAAAAAAAAAAAAAAGAAAGAAAGAAAGAGAGAGAATACTTTAATATCATGTACAGCTTTATTACATTTCTAAGTGAAAATGAATTACTAAAAGTGACCTAAGATGAAGCAGAACTTAAATAGACCAATAATGACAGAATTCATTTAAAATATTAAGGATCTCTTCCTCACAAAAGTTACCACACCCAGAGGCTTACAGGCAAGTTTCTGCTAATCTCTAGTTAGGAATAGGTAATTCTTGTGTTATATATAATGTTCCAGAGTATAGAACACTACACAAATCTCTCCAAATCATTCTAGGAAATTCACATAATCCTGATAGAAAAAATAAATTACAAGAGCATATACCACAAAGAAAGCTATAGGCCAATCTCATTTCAGAGAAATCTAGACAAAATAAAAAACCTTATCCAATAATACAATCCCACATAACCAAGAAGGACTTAAAACAGAAATGCATGGATGGCTCAATATTGGAACATCTATTACTGTCAAGTGGGGGCTCTTTGCATTCCAGAACAACCAGTGCACAAACCCAGGCTCTCGAGTTATGTCAACATCTGAATTTAGCCCCACCACTCTCTTTTTCCCAAAAAACTAAGGCTGTAGCTTAATTGGCCAGGTGTGGAGAGCGTTGTGCAGAGGAGCCGCTCTGTTGTGCATTACATAACTCCACACCTGTAACTCCTAGGAGACAGGACGGCCAGGGCGTAGCTTGTGAATGACTGTGATTATTAATGTATCTTTATTTAAAGAAGATGAGTACCTGGGGGGTATAGCTCAGTGGTAGAGCATTTGACTGCAGATCAAGAGGTCCCTGGTTCAAATCCAGGTGCCCCCTTTGTCACTACCCTTTTACACTGGACAATTACAGTATAGCTCCTTGTCATCCGGTAGGCCAGCTCAAGGAACCAAATTTTCCAACCAGTAGCAAAGACTGAAGTGTTTCTCTTGTGACACTTTTCATACATTTCATTTTTACCTCCTCAGCCATAATCATTTCCTGGAGGGGTAGAGGGAGGCTGCCCTAGGTTTCTTCTGTTTCCCTTGTATCTAATTATTACCATCCAGATTTTATTTGTTTATACCAAGCTTGCTTAAAAGGAGTCAAGCCAACTTACAATAAAAGACACAATAAAACTCTAACTGGTAAAACAAGTATGAAAAGGCCAGAGCCAAATGTCCAGGAGAGGTGGTAAATAATTATTCCCAAGAGCCTAGGTTAGGAGAAGCTCTTACCATGGAATTCAAAATATCTCATTTCCTCCTTCAGAGGGAAAACAGACCAATTCACCAATGAATAAAAATACTTTATTAGCTCTGAAGAACAGCAGGCATTAATATAATAGGTCTTAATAGATGGAACACTGGACAGATGATGACTGCCAGGGCAACCGTGTTCAGCCACACCGGTTGCACATTATATAACCTTACCAATTAACAGTACCAATTACTTTACCAAACATTCCAGTACCCTGGAATGATGCAACACAGCGACTCTGAATATTTGTTGTGTTTTATCCCTTTTACCAAAAATGCAGAAACTGTGCTACACATGTGTGTGTGTGCATGTGTATGTGTCTCAGAGGAGGCTACTAGTTATGTACCCAATATTCATTCTCTTCTCCTCCTTAGTAATAGAACCCAGATTTCATACTGAACAGTTATGTTCTCAGCTCAGAGACCACAATCCTGGGCTTTCTTTGGCTAGGGGTGGCATACACATGAGGGATAAGAAACAGTCAAGACTTCTGGGAAAATTTAAGAGAAGGACAAACATGTCAGATGCCCCTTTTGCCTTTACTTCTGCTTCCTAATTATAACATAGATGTGATGGCTGGAGCACAAGCTATCACCCTGGACCATGAGTCAACTTTGAGGATGGGATCCACATTTTAAGGAAGGCTGACCAGTGAGATAAAAGGAGCCTGTGTCTCTAAAGACGCCGCATGTTCTCACTCATAGGCGGGTCTTGAACAATGAGAACAAATGGACACAAGGAGGGGAGCATCCCACACTGTGGTCTGTTGGGTGGTGCTAAGGGAGGGACAGCGGGGGGTGGGGAGGCAGGGGAGGGATCACATGGGGAGAAATGCTGGATGTAGGTGACGGGGGATCGACGCAGCAAACCACCTTGCCACGTAAGTACCTATGTGACAACCCTGCATGATCTGCACATGTACCCCAGAACCCAAAGCACAATAAAAAAAGAAAGAAAAATAAAAATAATCGCAAAAAAAAAAAAAACCACAAGTAACTTGACAGCCCTGGTCTGCTCACCTCCTGATATGGTTTGGCTCTATGCCACCACCCAAATCTCATGTCATATTGTAATCCTCAGTGTTGGAGAAGGGGCCTGCTGGGAAGTGATCAGATCATGGGGCCAGACATCCCCCCGTTATTCTCATGATCGTGAGTTCTCATTATATCTGGCTGTTTAAAGGTGTAGCGCTTCCTCCTTTACCCTCTTTCTCCAGTTCCGGTCATGTGAAGATGTGCCTGCTTCCCCTTTAATTTCTACCATGATTGTAAGTTTTCTGAGGCCTCCCCAGCCATGTTTCCTGTACAGTCTGTGTGGAATTGAGTCAACTAAACCTCTTTACTTCAACCTTTTTTCTTCATAAATTACCCAGTCTCAGGTATGTCTTTACAGCAGTGTGAAACAGAATAATACAGTAAATTGGTACCAGAGAAGTGGGGCATTGGTGTAAAGAACCCGAAAATGTGGAGGCGACTTCGGAACGGGGTAACAGGCAGAGGTTGGAACAGCTCGGAGGGCTCAGAAGAAGAGAGAAAGACGAGGGAAAGTTTGGAACTTCCTATAGACTTGTTGATTGTGACCAAAATGGTGAAAGGAATATGAAAAGTGAAGTCCAGGCTTAGGTGGTCTCAGATAGAGATGAGGAACTTATTGAGAACTGGAGTAAAGGTCACTCTTGCTTTGCTTTAGCAAAGAGTCCGTGGCATTGTGCCCCTGCTCTAGGGCTCTGTGGAACTTTGAACTTGAGAGAGATTATTTAGGGTACCTTGCAGAAGAAATTTCTAAGCAGCAAAGCATCAAGATGTAACCTGGCTGTTTCTAACAGCATATCATATGTGTTCACAAAGAGATGGTCTGAAATTGGAACTTGTATTCAAAAGGAAAGCGAAGCATGAAAGTTTGGAAAATTTGCAACCTGACCATGTGGTAAAAAAGAAAAACCCATTATCTGGGGAGGGATCCAAGCCAGCTGCAGAAATTTGCATAAGTAAAGAAGAGTCAAGTGTTAATAGCCAAGACAATGAGGAAAATGCCTCCAAGGCAATCCAGAGAACTTCATTGCAGTCCCTCCCATCACAGGCCCAGAAGCCTAGGAGGGAAAAATGGTATAATGGGCCAGGCCCAGATACTCTGTGCAGCCTTGGAACATGGAACTTGCTTCCCAATTGCTACAGCTCCAGCTGTAACTAAAAGGGCCCCAGAAACATCTCAGGTTGCTGCTCCAGAGGGTGCAAGCCAGGTGTCCCCAAACTACGGCCCACGGGCCACATGTAGCCCCCTGAGGCCATTTAGCCAGCCCCCCGCCGCACTTCAGGAAGGGGCACCTCTTTCATTGGTGGTCAGTGAGAGGAACACAGTATGTGGCGGCCCTCGAACGGTCTAAAGGACAGTGAACTGGCCCCCTGTGTAAAAAGTTTGGGGACGCCTGGTGCAAGCCATAAGAAGCTTTGGTGGCTTCCACATGGTGTTAAGCCTGTGGGTGTGCAGAGGGCAGGAGTTGAGGCTTGGAACCTCCACCTGGATTTCAGAGGATGTATGGAAATTCCTAGATGTCCAGGAAGAAGTCTGCTGCAAGGGCGGAGCCTTCATAGAGAACCTCTACTGGGGCAGTGCTGAAGGTAAATAGGTAATGTGAGGTTGGATCCCCCACACAGAGTCCCCACTGGGGCACCGCCTGGTGAAGCCGTGGGAAGAGGGCTACCATCCTTCCAGGCCCCGGAATGGTAGACCCATCAACATCTTGCACCATGTACCTGGAAAAGCCGCAGGCATGGCACTCAATGCCAGTCTGTGAAAGCAGTCATGGGGTCTCTTCCCTACAGTCATGAGGCAGAGCTGCCTTGGCTCACCCCCTGCATCAATGCGATCTGGATGTGAGACGTGGAGTCAAAAGATAATTTTGGATCTTTAAAATTTAATGATTGCCCTGATGGATTTTGGTCTTGCATGGGGCCTGTAGTCTTTCATTTTGGCCAATTTCTCCCTTTTAGAATAGAGGCATTTACCCATTGCCTGTGCCCCCACTGTATCTTGGAAATAACTTTTTTTAAATTTTATTTTACAGGCTCATAGGTGGAAAGAACTTAAAGAACTTACTTTTTCTCAGATGAGACTTTGAACCTGGACTTTTGAGCTAATGTTAAAATGAGTTAAGACTTTGGGGGACTATTAAAAAGGCATGATTGTGTTTTGAAATGTGAGAAGGATGAGGTTTGGGAGGGGTCAGGGGTGGAATTACGTGTTTGATTATGTATCCCCACCAAAATTCCATGTCAAATTGGAAGCCACAATGTTGGAAGAGGGGCCTGGTGGGAAGTGACTGGATCATGGACGTGCCCTTCCCCCTTGCTAATCTCATGAGATCTCGTTATTTACAAGCATGTAGCACTTCCCTCTTTACTCTCTTCCTCCTACTCTGTCCTTGTGAAGATGTGCTGCTTCCTCTTCACCTTCTACCATAATTGTAAGTTTCCTGAGGCCTCCCTGGCCATGATTCCTGTACAACCTGTGGAACTGTGAGTCAATTCAATTAAACCTCTTTTCTTCATAAATTACCCAGTCTCAGGTATGTCTTTATAGCAGTGTGAGAACAGACTAATACACCTCCACAAATCCTTTTGAATGAAAGATATAAATTGCTATCTTGTTGAAACCTCCAAGGACAAACAAATCCAGATGATTTTGAAAGCTCATCCCTTTTATCCATCAACAGCCTACCACGAACCTAGCTCAATAGGTCTGAGTTAGTCATGAAAAAGAGGTTTTTCTACCAAGGCCATTTCCTTGACCAGGAAACTTCCATTGTTACAGAGTCAAATAGGTGTTCCCACAGCCTTCTTAGCTTCCCTGTAACAATGCAGAGTGGTGCAGGAGGAAAGTCCTTCTACCGTTCCACATCCTGTGGTGCACTCAGCTCTGCCTGGCCCAAGTCCACATCTCTACAGGATAAGAAGAGCTCAGGGGACCGTGCACTTCTGCTGCTCCTCTGCCTACACGTTCCCTGAGGAACTTCTTGTCTTTGTGTTAGAAATGCAAGGTGTGCTCTAGTGAGCGAGCCTGTATCCCTTAGCACAGCAGTCACTCTCATTTACAGCTGGTTACTAGCAGCTGAATGCAGCTCCTCACTGCTAGTGCATGATTCTTCCACTGGTTTGGAAAAGGTACTTCTACAAAGGGCTTGCTTAACTTTATCACAGAGTGATAAAGTCATCCCTGGATGCCAGAGGAATTCATGGTTAGCATGCCTTTCAGCTTAGTCCTACTCAAAGTGTGGTCCATGAACTGAAGCCAGTCCATGAACTCTTTGTTACTGGTATGTGATGGGAGAGATTCATAAATTGAAAATAAATGCTGAGAAAGTCTGTAACAATCTGCCACTGGCCAACTCTGGTGGTATGGTGGGTCGCAAGGTCTGCAAGTCTGACGGACCAGTGTTGATCCATGACAGATTTTAAGGAAATAAAAATAAAGCTGGGTTCTCACCACAGATAGACTGAAAAGCATGACTTTAATTCACACCTCCTGGAGATTCATTTCTCAATACTCTTTAGTGCGGACCAGGTGGCACTTCAAGATTTCACTCACTGTGTTCATCAGGGCCTTTGGAGACCAGCAACAGAACCTAGATTAAGCAATAAAAGTTTATTAAAAGTATCTCTCTCACAAGGTAGAGTTGTGGAAAATGAGTCTCCAGGCTAACCTTTCAGGAAAAATGTCCCAAACCACTCTGCAGAACTGGCTCACTGAAGAAATAACAATGCAGGTGCCACCTCACAACCAGATGACACAGTCTACATTCCAGAGACCAGAACTCGTACCACTTCTGCACCGGAAACTCAAGCCTTAAAAACTGGAAAACAATACCATCTTTGTAAGCCAAATGGACCCTGCCCCTCCCTTTCCAGGTCTTAAAAGGGTACATCCCATCGCTGAAGCCCAGGCCCATTCCATAAACTCAGGGGGGCCTGGAGAATGAGTTTTCTAGCTTCTATTTTGAGGATGCTGGTCTTATAAGGAAGAAGTTCCCAATATACGGTGAGTGCATTCAAAGATCCTGCACAGTCAGAAAACATGAAAATGTTCTTCACACTCAGATCGGATTTTTGAATACAGTACAAAAGAATGTAAAATATCTTGTTAACTTTTTATGTTATTTACATGTTGCAACAATAATACTTTAGATACTTGGGTTAAATGGAATATAGCATTAAAATTAATTTCAATAATTTGTTTTTATTTATTAATGCGTCTACTTGAAACTACAAAATTAGATATATGGCTGACATTTGCAGCTTGCATTATATTTCTTTTTTTTTTTTTTTTTTTTTTTTGAGACGGAGTTTCACTCTTGTTACCCAGGCTCGAGTGCAATGGCACGATCTTGGCTCACCGCAACCTCCGCCTCCTGAGTTCAGGCAATTCTCCTGCCTCAGCCTCCTGAGTAGCTGGGATTATAGGCACATGCCGCCATGCCCAGCTAATTTTTTGTATTTTTAGTAGAGACAAGGTTTCACCATGTTGACCGGGATGGTCTCGATCTCTTGACCTCGTGATCCAACCGCCTCGGCCTCCCAAAGTGCTGGGATTACAGGCTTGAGCCACCACACCCAGCCGCATTATATTTCTATTGGACAGTGTTGCTCTAGATGAAGTGTAGCCTCAGAATATAAGACCAGGACGGTGTCACCAATCAGTGGGAAAATGGTGGACTATACAATAAATGGTGCTGGAATAACTGTCTCCTAAACAAAATCACAATATGATCCCTACCTCACTTCATTTAAAAAAAAAAAACACAGATGAGGCCAGGCATGGTGATTCATGCCTGTAATCCCAGCACTTAGGGAGGCTGAGGCAGGTGGATCACCTGAGATCAGGAGTTCGAGACCAGCCTGGCCAACATGATGAAACCCCAGCTCTACAAAAAATACAAAAATCAATTAGCCAGGCATGGTGGTGGGTGCCTGCAATCCCAGCTACTCAGGAGGCTGTGGCAGGAGAAGTGCTTGAACCCAGGAGGAGGAGGAGGTTGGAGTAGGCCAGGATCACACCACTGCACTCCAGCCCAGGCAACAAGAGCAAAACTCCATCTCAAAACAAAAAAACAAAACAAACAAAAAAACCTGGTGAATTAAAGACCTAATATATAAACTCAAACTTTTGGTAGAATATACAGAATACACACACACACACACACACACACACACACACACACACAAACACACACACTGTTAAAGAAAAAAATTATTCAATGATACTTGTTCAAGCACAGTGAGGAAGCCATTGCAATAGGTATAGAGACCACTGCAGCTGAGTCTTGCAGTGGAGAAGACAGACTGGGCTCAACTCTACATACAGCATGGGGAAGTAGGTATTTATAGCAAAGGAGCAGGGTGAAGGGTCAATGGATGGAAAATCACTAAGAAGTAACATCAGGAATAAGGGTAATTCTGGCTAAACCTGCCTCACAGAATTCTTGCTGAAGACAGGCCAGGGAATTCAGACGTCATCACCTAGACGACAGTGAAGGAGGAAGAACTTGACCAGATATTGAGAGTGCTCCAATATCAAGAGTGTGGGGGTTCTTGCTAAACTGGCTTAGCAGGACTCTTGGCTAAAACTGGAATTTATGAAAGTGTACAGATGGGCACAGATTTGGGGCTTGTGTTTTAGATGTATATATCTTTGCCGGGCGTGGTGGCTCAAGCCTGTAATCCCAGCACTTTGGAAGGCCGAGGCGGGTGGATCACGAGGTCGAGAGATCGAGACCATCCTGGTCAACATGGTGAAACCCCGTCTCTACTAAAAATACAAAAAACTAGCTGGGCATGGTGGCGCGTGCCTGTAATCCCAGCTACTCAGGAGGCTGAGGCAGGAGAATTGCCTGAGCCCAGGAGGCGGAGGTTGCGGTGAGCCGAGATCACGCCATTGCACTCCAGCCTGGGTAACAAGCGCGAAACTCCGTCTCAAAAAAAAGAAAAGAAAAAAGATGTATATATCTTTTAGTGTAAAATTGGTAAATTGGTACATTACGGAGAAAATTTTGGCGATAAAAACAGCAAATAAATATATAAAAAATATAGACCTATAAGAGTATACTTAAAAGTATGCATAAAATTCAGGAATTTCACTTCTAGGTACATCTGAGAAACTCTAGCATAAGTTTATCAGGAGATGTGCACAAATGTTCCTTGCAGCACTACAGTTAATTAAAAAAAAAAAAGAAAGAAATATCCTATGTCCATTAAGAATGGAATAGATGAGTAACACTTTCTGGACTCTTACAATGTAATTTTTTAAAATTATTCAGTTAAAAGTTTAAGCTGAGGGTCCAAGATAAAATAGGTATCAGATACCAAAAGGAGGCATGAGACAGCACCATATGGAAATTTCCAAGTTGTGTTCGATAACCAGATGGCTTCCTACCAGGACGGTATAAGAGGGTCAGTTTGTTGGAGATTAGGGAGTGTGGGTGAGGAATACATTTTCCTACTCTTCTCAAGGGGAAAGAGTTAGAGGGTGTTTTGCCCTAACTCAAGCCTAGTGAAGGAGCTTCAAGGAGTCTCGGCTCACAGAACTGGGTCCACGTGCCCTGGAGTCGGGGTTTGCGATGGAGCAGAGTCCAGCACAGACAAGGGAGGGCACAAAGCTGAGCAGAGGCGGCTGCCCTGCGGATGGAGAGTGTAATGTAGCTCTTCGAAATGGGCCTGCGACACCATGGGAGCATTTCCTGCAGGCCACGCAAGAGAGTTACTCAGAAGCTATGTTAAACTCTGCCCAAGAGGATGATGGGTCGTGGACCCCAACAGACAGTCTGTGTGACAGGAACCCAGAAAGCCAGAGGTGCAGGTAGAAATGTCAGCCCAAGAGAATTGTGTTGCCAGGTCACAGAGGCAGTCAGATGTTCCCAGTGAAGCCCTCTGAAGAATTCCATGGAAATGCCCAGGGAGTCATTTTAAACACTTGCCAAGGCCAGAAAAACAAATCTATCTCATTACAGTGCCAGTCAAGTAAGAACTTTCTCATTCTCCTTTTCCTGTCCTCCCCACTCCCCCATCTCTTCTTTCTAGATACTAGGGATGAATGCTGGTGGGGACAGGGAGAGGAATTAACATATCTCAACTTTTCCACTTCTAGCAGAAGATAGATGCTGCCATCAATTTCTGAGTATCAGTTATTCAATGGGACTGAACATTTTAATGACTGAATTAATATTGCAACCATGGGACTTTCTGTTACCTAAGAGTGATCATTAAAGTCTCTGACAAGAAGAGTTTATTTCACTGAGAAAGTTTAAAGGGAAAGTGAGGAGCAAATGAAGTAGCTTTTATCATCACTTCATGAATGCTCCATGTTCAACAGCTGCAAGTGACCGGATAGCTCTCAAAAAGACAGTGTTATGTGTGAAAGAATTTAAGATACAGAACTATATGTTCAGCATTATCCCATGTGGGTTGTTTAAACATACACAGAAAATACTGGATATTGTTTATGTAGTCTCATATATAAATGTAAAAGTATTTTTAAAATGGGACTCGAATCCAGAATTCATAACGTTTTCAAATTTCAACACACAACTTGGATAGATCTCCAGGGATTTATGCTGAGTGAAAGATGCCAATCTCAGAAGGTTATATATTGTATGGTTTCATGCATATAACAATCCTGAAATCATACAACTATAGAGGTGGGGAATGGATTAGTGGTTGCCAGGGATTAGGAAGGAACGTAGCTGTTGCTGTAAAACGGTGGCATGAGGGACTCTTGTGAGAGAATTGTTCTATAGGTTGACTGTGGTGGTGGCTACACAAGTCTACATAGGTTATAAAATTCCAAAGCACTAAAACACACAGGTGCATGTAAATCTGATGACATCTGAATAAGATTGGTGGGGGCTTGTATCAACGTCAGTTTCCTGGTAGCGATATTGTACACTACTTATTCAAAATTATACCATTGGAGGAAATTAGCTGAAAAATACACAGCATTCCTCCATTTCTTACAACTACATGTGAATATTCAGTTATTTCAAAAAGTTAAAAAAAAAAAAAACCGAGTGGAAAGTGGAAGGGTGCAGCCTAAATTCACGATAATCATTGTCTTTGGGGAAGGGAGGAATAGGAGTGGATTGGGGAAGGAGAACGTTGCAGGGGACGTGGCTGTATTGGTGATGTTTCACTACCTTAAAATCTTGAGCCAATTCTAATATGATAGCAGTTACCACTTCTGGGTGTTAAGCATATTGGTGATTCTTATTCCATGCAGCTTTCTATAAAATAAAAAATATTTTTGAAAGGTGGGGGAATAACCCTGGTGGCCTGATGTATATCCAGGTGGGGAGCATAGGCACACAGAAGGGCCAAAGAGACTCACTGCAGGTGGGTCTACCCCGGGGAAAGCTGCCCATTAGGGCCTGGGGTTGACCTGCAGAGGAGGGATCTCTGGTCCCAACACAGAAGCCCCTGTTGGTTCAAGCTCTGTTTCTGGGGAACCTAGACTTAGTGTCCAGCACCAGCAACTCCAGCTGGGCCAACCTGCTGGTTTGGGGCCCTGGGACAGGTAGAATTGTTGCCCTGCTCTAGGATTAGGGCTGAAAACCCCTGTTAGGATGTCTCCTGTGCCAGGTATCAAGGTATTGTCTCGCAACTCCAAATGCATCCCTCATTGCTTGCTCTGAGATGATGGAGTGGGACCCTAACTATTTCTCCCTAGTCAGCGGCACAACGTTACACTTTGTCAGTGGCGGGTGCGAGAGGGATGCTGGGGAAGGAAAGGGTTTGTATCCCTGGTTGTGGTGCACTCTGTTTGGAGGCTCCTGCAGTGTGCGCCTCTGCAGCTCTGGGCTCCCACAGTACGCTGAGCCAGCGGCATCTGACTGCTTTCTCTGGAGTGCTGCTGCATGGCACCTCCTTGTGACTGTCTTCCGCAGCACCTTTCAGGCAGCTTTGCAGCAAGTTCTGAGGGCAGCACTTTCTCATGGTTTGTTTCCCCAAGAACTTGAGAAAGCAGTTTCCCAGGGAGTATTGCAAGTGCAACATCTCCCTGCGGACCGTTGCCCCCAACACCCTAAGGAGTGGAGTCCCCTTGAACCCAGCTGCTGTGGCATCTTAGGGACTTCTCCACTGAGGAAGCCATGGCCACCTCCCTTTCAATAGGATTTGAATCTCCACCTGCAGTGAGGGTGGGATTCTTCCAGATCTGTTCCTTCCTTGGGTTCCCTTTCTCAGCCCTAGGATAAAATTTACTCCGGATATCTGCTCTTCCTATATTCTTTAGAGTTCTCTTTGCCCCTTACTACTCGGTGTCCCTCATCATTCCAATCCCCTGCTAGAGTTACTATTTCTGTACATTAACCTTTTCTTGTTTAAGTTGCCATGTGGTTTCTGTCTTCCTATTGGATCCTGATTGGTACAGAATTGGTACCAGAAGTGATGTGGTATCAATCAATAGGTAGATTCACACCATAGGTTTAGGGAATTGGTTTGTTTGTATTCTTGGCTTGAGTGCAATGTGTAGCCCCTTGCCAGAGGGAAATAATGGGATTCCAGTAGTCCATGACATAAATTGGCATCACAACCAATCCAGCTATCACTGTGGTTGACTGTGTTAAGTGCTAAATGAAGCAAATGTCTTGGGAGCCCAAGTGGCGGTTGTTTTGATGATGGCTGTAAGAACTAGAATGTGGGATTGATTCTTCTGAGTGCACCTGAACTCTTTCAGGAGGAAAATGACAAGCTTGGATCTTTGGAACCCCATGGACATAAGCGTAAGCTTATTGTTCATAGGCAAAAGGCAGGAGGATGTAGAGAGAAGACAGGAGTTGCAGACCTAGTGATCAAACCAGCTGTAAGATCCCCTTAAGCCAAAGTTTAATCCAGAGCAAGGCCCTAACTCTCTTCAATTCTATGAAGCCTGAGAGAGGTGAAGAAGTTTTAGAAGAAAATCTTCAGGCTAGCACAAGTTGGTTCATGAGGTTTAAGGAGCATAAGAAGATAAGTTGAAGCAGCAAGTGCTCATGGAGAAGCTGCACCAAGTAATCCAAAAGATCTAGCTGAGATCACTGATGAAGGTGGCTGCATAAACAACAGGTTTTCAATGTAGATGAAATGCTTTTCTATTAGAAGATGCCATCTCAGACTTTCATAGCTAGAGAGAAGTCAATGCCTGGCTTAAAAGCTTCAAAGGACAAGCTGACTCTCTTGTTAGGGGCTGACGCAGTTGGTGATTTAAGTTGAAGTCAGTGCTCATTTACCATTCTGAAAATCCTAGAGCTGTTAAGAATTAGGCTAAAAATATATACTGCCTGTGCTTTAGAAATGGAATAACAAAGCCTATGTAAGAGTACATCTGCTTATAGCATGGCTTATTGAATATTTGAAGCCCACTGTTGAGACCTACTGCTCAGATAGATTCCTTTAAAAATATTACTGCTCACTGACAATGCGTCTGGTCACCTGCACCTCACTCGCTGCCGCTGTGGGGAAAACACCGAGAGGCGGTAAGCCGTCCCCAAAGCCCATCCCTGGGAGCCCTCCAGAGCCTGCAACAATGGGACCAGGCTGAGTCACCCATCGGCAGGAGAGTAGTGCAGTTGGGAACAGAGGGGTGGGCAGAAAGGTTCCCTGAGGTGGAGTGGGGCCTGGGATAGTGCTGTACTCCACAGAACTGGTGGGAGCTCCCCGGGGGCAACTGCAGCCACCAAGTCATGGCTGCAGACCTGGGCATCCCTATGCTCTTGGGGACCAGAAGCAGGCAAGAGCCCCACCCTCCTGGGTACAGCTGCAGCTGCCCAAGCCGCAGCTGCAGACTCAGGCATCTCTGCACTCTTAGGGACCCAGGAACGCTCCCCCACTGCCCTGTAGGCTTGGGAGTGTCTGGCTTCTCTTCACTGGCAACACCCACTTCGATCACACAGCAAAGTTGAAGCCAAGCTTAAGCACTGCCGCAACCTCCCAGGTATGCACACACTCAGGACAGTGCTGACACACCAGCCCCCTGCCACCTTGGCCCCCACCAGACTTTGGGCACCAACAAGCACAGGGGGGAGGCTGAAGGGGGGCCTAGGGCAACTCAGCTCTGGCCTGCAGGGGCCCCTCAGCATGAACAGCCAGATGCCACAAACAGTGGCAGGAGGCAGACAGGTTCCTGGGCAGAAAGGGGGAGGTCCCTAGTGAAGCCCCACCTTCAAGCAGGGGAGGGCCTGAAGCCTGGAGACTGAGCTGCCCGTCCTACAGACCAGAGTGGGTACTTATGGTGCTTTTTCTGGACCCACCCATGGCCACCCATGGACCAATCAGCATGCACTTCCTCCCCTCTAAGGCCCATGAAAAGCCCCAGACTTGGCCAGAAATGACAGAACAACCAGCTGTAGAGAGGAGCTACCCTCTCTGCTGGAAGCTGAACACTCATCAGGACACCGTGGCTATGGAGAGGAGCTACTGACTGGGGGTCTTCTCTGAGCTGTTCTATTATTCAATAAAGCACCCCTCGTCTTGCTCACTCTCCACTTGTCTGTGTACCTCATTTTTCCTGGACACAGGACCAGAACTCAGTACCCACCGAATGGGGGTGCTGAAAGAGCTGTCACACAAACAGGGCTGAAACATGCCCCTTGCTCACCACATTGCGGGTGACAAGAAGGAGAGAAGAGAGAAGAGAAGAGCTGTTGCCCCACGCCTAGGAGCTCCCTGAGCCAGAGCTGTGACACCCTCTTTAGGGCTCTGTGGTTCCTGGTATCTCCAAGCTTCCAGGTACCACTGCATTTTCTGGTGTGAGCTGTGAAAGCTGCATATGGTATACCTGGTCCAGCTGCAGCCTTGCAGGGATCCAGCATCCATGCCAGTACCTGGAATTGCCCACCCCACCACAGCCAGCATGTGTGGCTGTGCACAGCGGCCAGACCCCATGGTCACTCACAGACCCCTTGCCACTTCATGCCTGGCTTGCCCTGGGCAGGCGTGGGATCCAGGCCAGCAGTGTGAGCTACGTGCAGCCTGACAGGCTGAGTGGGTGGAACGAGCCCAGAAGGCCAGAGCAGAACCCAGGCAAAGGCACCACTGGCCACAGACATTTCTGGCTGGCAAAGCAACACCCCAAGGATTCTGTCGGGGCGCAGCCTGAGACGTGGTGGGCTGAAGTGGTAACCAGCGCACAGTGAACTGCTTTGTAAGGGGCAGGACATATGAAACAAAAAGCTAAAATACTGTTTTAAAGTTCAAAGGCCTTAAACAAATGTGGAATTCAAAGGAGAAGTCAGGGAGGTTGTCTTGGTCCCACACTGGGGGTTATTAGAAAATGATCTCAACTGAAAAGCTGGCAAAGAAAGTTCGAATCCTTGCTCTGTAAGCAGCGCCTCCCCTCTGGGCCTCATCTCCTGTGTGCCAAGCCAGGTACAGACTTCGTTGTCTCATACAGACCCTCTAGTGGGCTTCCAAGCTGATGTCAAGAAATCATGGCTTCTTTCTGGAAAAAAGAAGACAGTTGTGGAATAAGGAGATCCACTTACAGTTGAACAGGACCAGCCGCTCTCTGTTGAGTCAGAATGAGCACCTGTACCTATGTGTGGAACTGTAAGAAAGCACACATTACATCCTGTCCTCAGTTCTAGCTCAGTGGCAGAGCATTTGACTGCAGATCAAGAGGTCCCTGGTTCAACGCTGGGTGCCCCTTTGAATAATTCATTTTCTTCCTCGAGCTGAACTGACAAAATACAGTTTTGCCTTAAGTGGAGACCACAGTCTATTCCACTCATGGAAGGAAGCTGACGAGCTTATGAAACAGCGCCTTGATGGCCTTCCCTGCAATTCAGGGTCCAACCAGGTGCTCAGCACTGCCTTAAAGACCAAGACCAAGTCCAAGTCCATCCCCAGTACCCTCTTTGAAGACATGTTTCCTGGTGCCCCACCGGTAGCTATTTCTGTATCATTCAGGGTCCAGTTCTGAGACCAAAACTACCAGTTATTTTAGCAGAGAGAATTCAACATAACTGTCAAGGCCTGTTTCAGTTTTCTAGGGCTTCCCTAACAAAGCACCACGAAGTGAGGGTCTTCCAACAACAGAAACGTCCTATCTCCGAATTTCTGTAAGTCCACATTCAAGGTGTTGGCAGGGCCGTGCTGTCCCTGGAAGTTCAAGGGGACAGGCCTCCCTGGCCCCATCCTTGCCTCTGGTGCTCATTGGCAATTCCTGGCATTCGATGGCTTGTAGATATGTCACCCCAAGCTCTTCCTTCTTTTCTCCTCTTATAAGGACAGTGATGACTCTAGACCAAGAGTCCTCTCTCCTCCAGTATGACCTCACCTTAACTAATTACATCGGTACTCACCCTATTTCCAAATAAAGTCACATTCTGGGAGTTAGAACTTCAACATGTTCTTCTGAGCGGGGAGGGTACCAGGAATTAGAGAATCGACAGGATAGAGGTGAAGACTAAGTATCACAGAGTTAGTACCTTCAAGAAGCTGCTGCCACCCTGGGGCTGGGGAACAAATAGAAGAGTTTGAAGTTGTTAAAATCTGAGAGGCTTGGGAAATATCTGCAGCTTAGGGACTCAGACCTCTCAGGAGGTGTTCATGTCTGCAGAGGTCTAGTAATGCTGGTCTCGTGAGACGAAGCTGCAGGCCACAGGCATTGTTGTTCCTGGGATGAACTGTCACTGCCACAACCAGGGACCACTGACAGGAACCCAAAGCAGTGAGCAAGGAGCTTCTCCCTGCTCTGACCTTCCAGTACCCCTACAGTCCTACTGGCAGGATGGCCAGGAAGCCGGCTGCCCAAGCGGGAGTGTGGTTTGCAGAGTTCCTGACCCAGCATCACGAAACAGAGCACAGAAGGGTGGACGTGGAACTCAGAAAATCATTTCTTCAATTATTTCTTCCGAGGGCACATCTTAGCAGATGAAAGGGTTGACTTTGTGGAGATTTGGGGCGACAGGAGAGAGGGTCAGTCTGCATGCTAGAGCACAGCTCTGTGGAGAGAGTTAGAATCCAGTAGCCACAAAATGTGGGTTCTATCTTTGAAGTGTTGCGGGCTTGGCCAAACCATTGGGCATTTTGAGTCTCTGTTTGCAGGTGCTTAGCACGAAACCCACAATACAGATGTCACTAGAGAGCCTTCCAGCTGTCAGGGGACTGCTCCCCAGATCCCTGCACTTACCAAGGAACTGAGAGTGGAGAGGTGGCAGAGCTGTGGGAGAAGGGACCAGGTGCTTCCTCTAAGACAGGGTGGTGAGCTGGCAGCAAATCATCCTGAAGTGGAATCTAGGACTGCAGGTCTAGGTGTGGTTACACAGGGAAAGGTTGTTAATTAGAACTTACTGGTGTAGCTGGGGGTATAGCTCAGGGGTAGAGCATTTGACTGCAGATCAAGAGGTCCCCAGTTCAAATCTGGGTGCCCCCTGGCATTTTAAACATGAAAGCTGGTAAAGGAGTTCTAGTTTATTTTCCCGTTTCTGAGTCTCCCTGCAAAGGCTGAAGAATCAGAGGATGCCTTCCCCCACTGAGTTGTTCTGCTTCTCTCAGCTCCTACTCCTCTGATCGTCCCACCAACCCCTCACCTGGTCCTTGGGCTTTACAATATATACTTTGATCTTCTGGCTGTGAGTGAGAACTAGGTCCTTTAGGTCCTTTAGAGAAATATGAGATCATTCACTGCTGGCCAGAAGATAGTGCAGCAACACATTCAATAAGAGGAAATAACAGCCAGGTCAGAAGTTACCTGCAAAACTATTCTTCAAGAATAAAAAAGAGAGCTGAGAAAGATGACCACCAACAGATCCTTGTTAAAGAAAATTCCATGGCCGGGCGCGGTGGCTCACGCCTGTAATCCCAGCACTTTGGGAGGCCGAGGCGGGTGGATCACAAGGTCAAGAGATGAGACCATCCTGGTCAACATGGTGAAACCCCGTCTCTACTAAAAATACAAAAAATTAGCTGGGCATGGTGGAGCGTGCCTGTAATCCCAGCTACTCAGGAGGCTGAGGCAGGAGAATTGCCTGAGCCCAAGAGGCGGAGATTGCGGTGAGCCGAGATCGCACCATTGCACCCCAGCCTGGGTAACAAGAGTGAAACTCAAAAAAAAAAAGAAAGAAAGAAAGAAAATTCCAAAATACATACTTTAGAAAAAATTTAAACAATCCCAGATAGGGAAACTGAGATACAAAAGAAATGTTAAACAGGGAAATCAGTAGATATGTAAGTAAATCCAAATTTCACTGACCATATACCATCACATTAATGTCTAAATTACAGGTCTTTTAATTATAAAACTAAAACACTGGTCAACAATAACCTATAAGGAAAGAGCTGATCCCAGTTAAAGTATTATAATGTCTTCTTGTAAGTTGGGAGGACAAAGATGATGAACTTTAGGCTTTTTAAATTTGCTTGCAGAAATTCCTAGTGTACCATTTTGTAAAGTTGTGGTTTTGCCAGGCAAAAGGAGGTAAGGGGAGGGAGGGCATATGCTTGAAGAGAAAATATATGAAGCGGAAAAAAATTCTAGTTAATCCAAAAGAAGGCAGGAAATGAAAAATAAAAGAATAAACGGGACAAATGGAAAGCCGTCAGATGGACGAAGTCCTGACGTAACAGTACTGGGCGAACGCTGTATTGGTTTTCCGGGGCTGCTGCGACAAAGTCACAGACACCAAGTTGTTTAAAACAACAGAACTGTATTTTCTCACAGTTCTGGAGGCCAGGAATCTGAAATCAAGTTGTCGGCAAGGCCACGGTCTCTGAAGATTTCCAGGGGAGAATCTGTTCCAGGTCTTTTTCTCAGCTCCTGGTATTGCTGGCAATCCTTTTTTTGGCTGAAACGTATCACTCCAGTCTCTGCCTCTGTTCCCACGTGACGCTCCTGTGTCTGTGTCTTCCCTCAGCATGCTCCTCTCTGTGTCTGTTTCTGACCCCTCTCCTCTTCTTGTAAGAACACCAGCAATATTGGATTAAGGCCTGCCCTAATGACCTCATCTTAATTTGATTACATTTGCAAAGACTCTCCAAATAAGATGGCATTCACAAGTATGCAATGTCAGGAGAAGTTAGGACTTCAGCACATCCATTGCGGGGACACAGTTCAACCCATAACAAATGGTGCGCCTCGAAAATTCACATCCACTCAGAAACTCAGAATACCACATTTGTAAAATTCACACATAATGTTGCCTATAACTAAGAGTCTCACTCTATCATCTAGGCTGGAATGCAGTGGTGTGACCATAGCTCACTTCAGCCTCTAATTCCTGGGCTCAAGGGATTCTGCCACCTCAGTAGTAGTTGGAACTACAGGCATGCATCACCACACCCAGCTAATTTATTATTTTTTTTCTAAGAGATGGGGTCTTGCTATGTTGTCCAGGCTGGTCTCTCACTTTCGACCTCAACCAATCCTCCTGTTTCAGCCTCCAAAACTGCTGGGATTACAGATGTGAGCTACAATGTCCTGCATCTTCTTAAGGTTTTACACTTTTCTAAGTAGAGCTTTTCCCATATTTTGTTTGAATTATTCCTAGATGTTTGACATTTTTATGCTGTAATAACTATTTTCTTTTATA
The DNA here is from genome assembly GCF_048565385.1 of Saimiri boliviensis. NCBI lineage: Eukaryota > Metazoa > Chordata > Mammalia > Primates > Cebidae > Saimiri > Saimiri boliviensis. The sequence goes on from NC_133458.1 coordinate 9,084,368, forward strand.
CAGTTTAAATTTCTCACTGTGGCTGAAATATAGAAACATAATTCAGAGGTTTGTTCTCAATTTTACTGAGGTAAAAAGAAACCTGTATCATTTACCCACTTAACTATTTTTAAGTCTATGATTCAGTAGTATTAAAAAACATTGATGGCTGGGCACAGTGGCTCATGCCTGTAATCCCAGCACTTTGGGAGGCTGAGGCAGGTGGATCACCTAAGGTCAGGAGTTCCAGACCAGCCTGGCTAACATGGTGAAACCCCATCTCTACTAAAAATACAAAAAATTAGCCAGGCATGGTGGCACACGCCTGTAATCTCAGCTACTCTGGAGGCTAAGGCAGAAGAATCACATGCACCCAGAAGGCAGAGATTGCTGTGAGCCAAGATCACGCCATTGCACTCCAGCTGGGGCAACAAAAGCAAAACTCCATCTCAAAAAACAAATTCATAATATTGTGCAACCATCACCACCATCCATCTCCAGAACTCCTTTAGTCTTGTAAAACTGAAGCACTACACCCATTACATAACAACCCCTGGCAACCACCATTTTACTTTCCATCTCCATGATTCTGACTATGCTAGGTATCTCATCTGTGTAGAATAACACAGTATTTGTCTTTTTGTGTTTGGTTTATTCCACTCACCATAATGTCCTCTAGGTTCATCCATGTTGTGGCATGTGGCAGAACTTCCCTTTCTTGCAAGGCTTAATAGTATTCCATTGTATGGATAGATCACATTTTACTTATCCATTCATTCTCAGTGGACATTTGGGTGGCCCACGTGTTTCAACTATTGTGAACTATGCTGCCATGAACACATGGGGTGCCGATATCTCTTCAAGATCTTGCTTTCAATTCTTTGTGGGTATATATCCAGAAGCGGAATGGCTGGATCATATGATACTTCTATCTTTAATCTTTTGAGGAAATACCATACTGGTTTCCACAGCAGCTATACCCTTTCACATTCCCACCAACAGGGCACAAGTGTTCCAAGTTCTCCACATCCTCATCAATACTTGTTATTTTCTGTTTTTGTGATAGTGGCAGTCCTACTGGGTAAAAGGTGGTATCTCATTGTAGTTTTGACTTGCATTTCCCTAATGAATAGTGATGTTGAGCATCTTTTCATATGATTTTTGGCCATTTGTATACCTTCCTTGGAGAATTTTTCAAGTCCTTTGCCCATTTTTTCAAGTTGTTTGTTTTTGCCGTTGTTGAGTTTTAAGGGTTCTCTGTATATTCTGGATATTAATCCATCATCAGATACAGTTGTCCCTTTGTATCTGTAGGGCATTTGTTCCAGGAACTCCCATGAATCCCAAAATCTGTGGCTGCTCATGTCTCTTAGATAAAATGACATAGTATTTGGATATAACCTATACACATCCTCCTGTATATTTTAAGGGGAGCAGGGGATGGAGTCTCACTCTCTCACCCAGGCTGGAGTGTAGTGGCACGATCTCAACTCATTGCAACCTCCACCTCCCAGGTTCAAGCAATTCCCCTCCCTCAGCCTCCCGAGTAGCCAGGATTACAGGCACATGCCACCACACCCTGCTAATTTTTATATTTTTACTGAAAATGGGATTTCACCATGTTGGCCAGGGTGGTCTCAAACTCCTGACCTCAAGTAATCCACCCGCTTTGGCCTCCCAAAGTGTTGGGATTTACATGTGTGAGCCACGGTACTGGCCGCCCTCCTGCATATTTTAAATCATCTCTAGATTACTTATAAAACCTAATACAATGTCTACACATCACTTCATTTGCATGGGTTCAATGTAGTACTCAGCAAGTGACAAATTCAAGTTTCACTTTTTGAAACTCTGTGAATTTTTTTTCCAAATATTCTCCACCTGTGATTGGTTGAATCCATAGATGTGGAATCCACAAATATGGAAGCCTAACTGTATATTATTTGCAAGTATTTTCTCCCATTATCTGGGTTTCCTTTTCACTCTGTTGATATTATCTTTTGAGGCACAAAGTTTTTTAATTTTAATGAAATTCAATTTGTCTACTTTGTCTTTTGCTGCACTTGACTTTCATGTCATATCCAAGAAAGGACTGTCAAATCTAATGCTGTGAAGATTTTCCCTTATATTTTCTCCTAAAAGTTTTATAGTTTACTGGCCAGGTGTAGTAGCTCATGCCTGTAATCCCTGCACTTTGGGAGGCAAAGGTGGGTGGATCACATGAGGTCAGGAGTTTAGACCAGCCTGGCCAACGTGGGGAAACCCTGTCTCTACTAAAAATACAAAAATTAGCTGGGCACGATGCAACATGCCTGTAGGCAGGAGAATTGCTTCAACCTGGGAGGTGGAGGCTGTAGTGAGCTGAGATCACAGCACTGCACCCCAGCCTGGGCAACAGAGCGAGACTCTGTCTCAAAATAAATAAATAAAATTCTTTTTACTTTAGGTCTTAAATTTAGGTTTTTGTTGAGTTGATTTTTGTATATTGTGTTAAGTCAGAGTGCAACTTTATTCTTTTGCATGTGGATAGCTAATTCCCAGCAACATTTGTTGAAAAGACTGTTTTATCCCCCACTAAATGGTCTTGGCACCCTTGTCAAAAATCACTTGATCGTATACACAAAGATTTACTTTGGGGCACTCTATTCTATTCCATTGATTTATGTCTATCTTTATGTCAATAAAACACTGTTTTTGTTGTAGTAAACTTTGAAATCAGGAAACATAAGTCTTTCAGCTTTGTTCTTTTTCAAGATTTGTTTTGACAATTTAGGGTCCCTTGAGACTCCATATGAATTTTAGGAATTTTATTTTTTTCATTTCTGTCAAAAAATATTATTGGCTACTGATAGGGATTGCATTAAATCCCTATCAATGCAATCCCTATTCTTAGCTCTCTGCAGCCTGGAACTCCTAAATTGAGCAAAAGCCTAGATTGCTTTGGATAGTGATATGGTCTGGCTCTGTGTCCCCACCCAAATCTCATCTTGAATTGTAATCCAAATTGTAATCCCCATGTGTTGGGAGAAGGACCTCATGGGAGGTAATTGAATCATGGGGACAGTTTTCCCCATTTTATTCTGGTGACAGTGAGTAAGTTCTCATGAGATCTGATAATTTTATAAAGGGGCTTCCTCCTTCATCCAGCTCTCATACTTCTCTCCTGCTGCCATGTGAAGAAGGACATGTTTGCCTCCCCTTCCACCATAGCTGTAAATTTCCTAAGGCCTCCCCAGTCATGTGGAACTGTGAGTCAATTAAACCTATTTCCTTTATTGTCCAGTCTTCATAGCAGCATGAGAACAAAATACAGTAAATTGGTACCACAGAGAGTGGGGTACTGCTATAAAAATACCCAAAAATGTGGAAGTGATTTTGGATAACAGACAGAGATTGGAACAGTTTGAGGGTTCAGAAGGCAGGAAAATGTCTTCCGGTTCCTTCCTTTTCCAGAAACTTCCTAGAGACTTGTCAAATGGCTTTGACTAACATGCTCATAATAATATGGATAATGAAGGCCAGGCTGAGATGGTCTCAGACGGAGATGAGAAACTTTTTGGAAACTGAAGTCTTTGCTATGTTTTAGCAAAGACCCTGGTGGCATTTTGACCCTGCCCCAAAGATGTGTGGAAGTTTGAACTTGAGAGAGATGATTTAGGGTATCTGGCAGGAGAAATTTCTAGGCAGCAAAGCATTCAAGAGGAAGCAGAGCATAAAAGTTTGGAAAATTTGTAGCCTGATGATGCAATAAAAAAGAAAACTCCATTTTCTGGGGAGAAATTCAAGCTGGCTGCAGAAATTTGCAGAAGTAATGAGAAGCCAAATGTCAATCACCAAAACAATGGGGAAAATTTCTTCAGGGCATGTCAGAAAGCTTCACAACAGCCCCTCCCATCACAGGCTTAGTGGCACAGGAGGGAAAAAATGGTTTCATGGGCCAGACCCAGGGTTTCCCTGCTTTATGCAGCCTCAGGACATGGTACCCTGAGTCCCAGCTGCTTCAGCTCTACCCATGGCTAAAAGGGGCCAATGTACAGTTCAGGCCATTGCTTCAGAGGGTGCAAGCCTCAAGGCTTGGTGGCTGACATATGGCTGTTGGGCCTGCAGGTACACAGAAGTCAAGAATTAAGGTTTTAGAACCTCCACTTAGATTTCAGAGGATGTATGGAAACTCCTGTATGTCCAGGCAGAAGTTTGCTCCCGGAGTGGAGCCCTCTTGGAGAACCTCTGCTAGAACAGTGCAAAAGGGAAATGGGGGGTCAGAGGCCCCACATAGAGTCCCCAGTGGGGCACTGTCCAGTGGAGCTCCGAGAAGAGGGCCACTGTCCTCCAGAACCCAGAATGGTAGATCTGCTGACAGCTTGCGCCATGCACCCTGCAAAGCCAGAAAGGCAGAGCTACTAAAGGCCATGGGAGCCCAATTCTTTCATCAGCATCCCTGTAGCCCCTTTGTTTTGACCGATTTCTCCCATTTGAAACAGGTGTATTTACCTAATGCTTGTACCTCCATTGTTTCTATGACGTAATTAACTTGTTTTTGATTCTACAGGCTCATAGACAGAAGGAACTTGCCTTGTCTCAGGTAAGACTAGACTTGGACTTTTGGTTTAATGGTGAAATGAGCTAAGACTTTGAGAAACTGTTGGGAAAGCATAACTGTGTTTTGAAATGTAATGAAGATGAAATTTGGGAGGGGCCAAGGGCAGAATGATATGATCCTAGCTCTGTGTCCCCACCTAAATCTCATCTTAAATTGTAATCCAAATTATAATCCTGTGTTGGAATCAAGGAGGTGGTTTCTCCTGCGCTCTCAGGATAATGAGCAAGTTCTCATGAGATCTGATGGTTTTATAAGGAGCTTTCTTTTTCACTCAGCTCTCATACTTCTCTCTCCTGCCACCATGTGAAGAACAATATGTTTGCTTTCCCTTCTGTCATGATTGTAAGTTTCCTCACCCCTCCCCAGTCATGCAGAACTGTGAGTCAATTAAACCTTTTTCCTTTATAAATTGCCCACTCTTGTATATTTCTTCATAGCAGTGTGAGAACAGGCTAATACAGGTAGTATTGTCATCTTTACAATATCAAGTCTTCCAATCCATGAACATGGGATGAGATTTCATTTATTTTTCTTTTTTATTTCAGCAATGTTGTTTTCATTGTACAGGTCTTTTGCTTTCTAAGTTAACTCCTATTTTATCTTTTTGATATTATTGTAAATTATTTTCATAATTTCCTTTTCAGATGGTTCACTGTTAGAAATGCATCTAATTATTGTTTGTTGACTTTGTATGCTGCTACTTTGCTGAACTCATTTATTTTAACAGTTTTGTGGGATAATTCGGGTGTTCTATGTGTAAGATTATATCACCTGTGCACAGAAATCATTTTACTTCTTCTATTCCAATTTGAATGTCTGTTTCTTTCCTTGCCTCATTTCTCTGGCTAGAACTTCCAGTAATATGTTGAATAGAAGTGGTAAAAGTGAACCTCCTTGCCTTGTTTATAATCTTATACAAAAATAGTTTAGTCTTTCACCATTGAGTATGGTATTTGCTGTGGTTCTTCACATCTGGCTTTTCACATATGCCTTTTATAATGTTGAGGTAGTTTCTTTCTACTAGTTTTTCAAGTGTTTTTATCATAAAAGTGTTTTGAATTTTGTCAAATATTTTTCTGCATCAATTTAGATGATCACGTAGTTTTCTTCCCTTCATTCTGTTAGTGCAGTGTATTATATTGATCAACTTTCATATGTTGAACCACTGTAGCACTCCACGAATAAATTCCATTTGGTTTTGGTGTATAAACCTTTTAATATGCTACTTAATTTTGTTACTATTTTGTCAAGGATTTTTCCATAAATGTTGATATGTTCTTGTGGTAGTGAATAAGTCTCACAAGATCTGATGCAGTTTTACAAGGGAAAATCCCTTTCACTTGGCTCTGATTCTCTCTCACCTGCCACCATGTAAGATGTGACTTCTGCCTTCTGCCATGATTGTGAGCCCTCCCCAGCCATTTGGAACTGTGAGCCCATTAAACCTCTTTTTCCTTATAAATAACCTAGTCTCAGGTATGTCTTTATCAGCAGCATGAAAACAAAGTTATACAAATGTGCATAAGATATATTGGCCTGTAGCTTTCTTTCCTTGTAGTATTTTTGTTTCGCTTTGATATTGCACTAATGCTGTGATCATAAAATAATTTAGAAAGTATGACCTCATCTTCAATTTTTGTGGAAAGGTTTGAGAAGGGTTGGTGTTAATTCATCTTCAAATGTCTAGTAGAATTCATCAGTGAAGCCATCAGGTTTAAGGCTTTTCTTTTACGGGAGATTTTTGATCACTGGTTAAATCTCCTTACTAGTCATAGGTCTACAAAAATTTTCTGATTTTTTATGATTTAGTCTTAACAAGTTTTGTGTTTTTAGAAATTTGTACATTTCATCTTGGTTATTCAGTGTCTTGGCAAACAATTGTTCATAATGCATAGGATTGTAAGATACAATCCTTTTTATTTCTGTAAAACTAGTAGTAACATCCCCACTTTCATTTCTTCTTTTAGTAATTTGAGCCTTTGTTGTTGTTGTTGTTGTTAGTTCACCCTGCTAACGGTTGATTTTGTTCATTTTGTTGATCTTTTCAAAGAACCAACTTTTGGTTTTGTTAATTTTCTATTCTCTATTTTGTTTCATATTTTTTATTCTCTATTATATTTATTTCTTCTTTAATCTTTATTATTTTCTTCTGCTAGTTTGGGTGTTAACATGTTCTTCAATTTCTAGTTCCTTAAGTTGGAAAGGTAGGTTATTGATTTGAATTTTTTCATGTTTTTTAATGTGAGTGTTTATAACTATAAATTTTTCCCTTAGCATTGCTTTCACTGTGTTCCATAAGTTTTGGTATGTTTTGTTTTGACTTTCACTGTCTCTAATTAATTTCTGATTTTCTTTGTGATTTGTTTTTCAATTGATTGGTTAAGAGTGTGTTGTTTAATTTCCACATTTTTGTGGATTTTCCAGTTTTACTTCTGTTATTATATTTATTCTGTTGTGGTTCAAGAAGATATTTTGTATGATATCTATCTTTTTAAATCTATTGAGACTAAATATGTGGCCCAGCATATGATCTATCCTGGAAAATATTCCATGTGCTCTTGAGAAAAATGTGTTTGCTGTTTTTGTTGGGCAGTGTTCTGTAAATGTGTGCTACGTATAATTAGTTTATTGTACTGTTTAAGTTTTCTATTTCCTTACTTATTGTCTGTATGATTGTTTGAGTTCCTTGGAGATTCTGAATATTAGTCGTTTGTCAGATTTTCTCCACTCTGTGAGCTGCCTGTTTACTCTGCTGATTATTGCTTTTGCTGGGCAGAAGCTTTTTCGTTTCATTAAGTCCCATCTATTTATCTTTGTTTTTGTGTTTTTGTTGTGCTTCCTTTTGGGCTCGTGGTCATGAAGTCTTTGCCTAAGCCAATGTCTAGAAGGATTTTCCAATGTTACCTTCCAGAATTTTTGTGATTTCAGGTCTTATATTTAAGTCTTTCATCCATCTTGAGTGAATTTTTGTATAAGGTGAGAGCTGAAGATCCAGTTTCATTCTTCTACATGTGGCTTGCCAATTTTTCACGCTATTTGTTGAATAGGGTGTCTGTTTTCCTCAGTGTGGGTCTCTTTAGTTCATCTTACTTGGAATTCATTGAACTTCTTAGTTTTTTTTCTTTTTTTGAGGCAGGGTTTTGTTCTTTCACTCAGGCTGAAGTGCAGTGGCATGATCTCAGCTCACTGTAACCTCTGCCTCATGGGTTAAAGCAATTCTCATTGGAATCCCAGAGGAAGGTTGTTGTGGTATGCCTTTAGAATTTGATAATTGCATTACATTTCTTTTTAATCTCTCAAGGGCAAAAAAAGTCCAATAAATCCTGTCAAAGAATGTCATTAATTTGAACTGGCATGATAGATGGTAATGACCATCTAGTAGCTTTTAATTGGCCATCTTGTGCCCACCATTTAGAATGATTTTTTTTCTCTCTTAGAACATGTTTAGAAACAAGCAAGGGAGAAAAGAGCCAAATCATGTACAGCTACACGTGACCCAACCAAAATGAAACCGAAAGTAAGAGTGTTCATAAAAAGTTTAAGCCAGATATGCAGACCGTTACAGTTTGGACCTGCGTCCCCACTCAAATCTCTTGTCAAATTGTAATCTCCAATGTTGGAGGGGGGCCTAGTGGGAGGCAATTGGACCATGGGGGTGGTTTCTCATGAATGGTTTACCACCATCCCCTGGGTGCTGTTCTCATGACAGTGAGTGAGTGGGTTCTCTTGAGATCTGGTTATTTAAAAGTGTGTAGCACCTCCGCCTCCTCTTGCTCCTGCTTCAGCCACATAAGAAGTGCCTGCTTCCCCTTCACCTTCCACCATGATTGAAAGTTCCCTGAGGCCTCCCCAGAAGCCAAGCAGATGCTAGTATCATGCTTCCTGTACAGCTTGCAGAACTGTGAGCCAATTGAACCTCTTTTCTTTATCAATTATCCAGTCACAAGTATTTCTTTATAGCAGTGAAGAATAGACTAATACACAGACCAAACCAAATATTAAACCAGGCATAGAGAACCAGACAGAATGTAAATTCTGTAGAAACCAGAGTACTGAAACTAGATGGGCATTGTCCTTATACTAGAAATGGTTTGCCAGAAAAGCAAAGTCTCTGTCATCCCAGGAGGGATGCACATTTCTTTATTGAGGTGGCCTTATAACCAAATCAGAACATGAATAAAATAAAAGAGACCAAAGAAAGAAAGTCCAAAAATCCAAGAGTAGATTCACCAGGGCAGAAAAGGTAACTGATAGAAGCTGAATGCAAAGAGCTGAGGTACTACCAACTCGATTCCATCAACCCATTCCAGCTGAGCTCTCCTCAGTCCCATTTCTGCGACACCATTTTGTCAAACTAAGAAATAGAGACAGAGATTCTTTAAAAATTGTGCTTATTTGGAAATAGAGCGTTGCAGTGGGAATATGTGTGTTACCGTAACTATATGTGCATCCAGGGAGGTAAAAAAAAAGACAAAGGTGTTTAATGAAAAAAGTCAGGAGAATTATATAATTGCTTTGAGACAATTATCCTTGGCACTAAGGATCAATAATAAGAGGGTGCCAGTCCAAGCTTAGCAGTTTCTGGACAAATGTTCTCACAAAAGTATTTCTTGTGTGTGTAAGGTTACGATGACCTTTGTGCAACCTTGTGGGTTTTGCAGTCTTCTGTGATAGTCCTGGTTATCAGGCAATGGTGCAGAGAACCCTCCCTTCGTGGCCTTTACCAACTCTATTTGTAAGGGTTTTTTAACACAAGTGATTCCATTTTGATTCTGACAACTTTTGCATATTCAACTACAATAGAAGATGAGAAAGATATGTTGAGGATTTGAGAAGAGAAGAGAAAGAAGAGATAAAATAGCCATCTCAGGAAGTGATAAGGCAAGTATATTACATAAACTAACAGGCTTGCCTGGCAATGTTAAATTCCAAGTAGTCGTCACAGCTGAGTCTCAACACAGTTGGGTGGCTTTTCCCCAGCAATGACCTGATGCTCAGCTATGGGCATGGAATAAGTGAATACCTGGATTGTAATTTTGCCAAGTGAGTCCAGTACAGGAAGAGAGGGCCAACCAGGTAAGACTATTTGTAAGAGAGTGGTTGCTGCACTGGGCCGGAGAATCCAAGCCATGCAGGCAAGGAGGAATGATCATGAAATGGGACACGTGTGATGAAAAATGACATGTACAACAGAAAGGGAACTTCACAAAGTGAGAGGGTGGAAGGTGAGCTACTATATTTATATGAAGATCTCAAAGGTGGCAACGTTAGTGATGATCACAGGTGCGCATCTCAGATTCTGACTTTATATTCCACAGTGCTTAGCTTAGGACCACCTACCACCTCAAGGGTCTAGGGGACCCTGAGAATAGGGATCCTGACTTACTTTTCTATCGATGCCCAGCCCTGATCCCAATTCTGGTACTTAATGTTCTATAGATATCTGTTGAATGAATGAATGAATGGGAAATACATCCTATATGAGCAGTTGTGCTAAGTGTCCTAACTCCTCAAAGTGAGAAATGAAAAAATTCACCTGAGTTTAGGGCAGAGCAAAGGACAGCACTCAGGCCAGGCAGCTGAACTGCAAATTTAAAATTCCAGGCATTGCCTTAAAAGTTCAGTGTTTTACTACAAGCTTTTATTCCCCAGAGACTGGTGCTGATAAACTAGACTACTCAAACCCCATGTGCCCAGGTTCTTCCCTGAACTGCCTCTTGGAACTGGACCTGGAGAAGAGGTGGGTGGGGGCCTTAGTGAGAAGGGAGAAAATGTGCAAATGACTACGGAAGTCACACAAGGAGAAGAGAATGGGATGAAGAGAGGTCATAGCCAGACAGCTTAGACACAGGAGTGTGTGTCTCCTCCTTGGAGGACAGCCGGAATAATAAGTCGATATTCACATTTTCAACAGGTCATCTAGGAGAAAATGGATTCACAGAGAAGTAAGGAGGAGCACCAGAAGAAATAAGAAGAGAGTTCAAGGCAGCTTGTCCCATCCGGGGACCAACTGAGAGCCAGGAGAGACTACTGGACAAGGGAAAACAGTAAGAGAGAAATCCTCAGAGCGCTGAAACAAAACAGTCTTGGCTACGGGAGAAACCCTCGGCACACTAAACCCTCATGCCTGATGTACAGAGCTGCCTAAAGATTGCCCAGAGACGTTGTTCTCCAAAGGGAACCCACAAAGAACCCCACAGGTATTCAAGGCTGGAATAGCTCGGTTGGGAGCCATGTGTGGACTCAGATTCCTGGGATCTACAGACATGGCTGCAGCTGGCGCACTGTTCCCAGGATGAGGAGGGAGAATGGGCACGTCCATGCATCGGGAGGGCACTGGCCACGCTGCTATGAGCTGCCGTTGAGACTGGGAGGGGAGCGCACTGCACTCCCCACAGCTTCCTGCTCACACTGCTTGTCTGGGTGGTGCCCCATTCTCTCTGGTCCTAGGCCCAAGATGCCATTTTGAGGGTTTAACACTGGGTTGGTCCCCACCCCCCAGCCTGAGTTTAAACTTATGTAGCCATGGCCACTGTCCAGCTGAGAGACAAGGAAGCCAGACGCTCCTATGCATACCTAGAACAACATCCAGCACCCCGCTACAGGCCGCTGTGAGACTGAGTCAAGCAAACCACACTCCCTGCAGCTTTCTATATGCTTTCCTGAGAGAGGCTCTACCCTCTCCCAGTCACAAGCTCACAGCTGGCACCATGTTGAGAGTTTAGAGACACTATTTGGCAATGGGGCAGCAGTGGCCATAACAGGCATTTTAGTCTCAGGCTAGAGATGGAGCACTTGCTTTGGAACAGGGAAAAGCCCTCCACAGCCAGAACTGAGCAGCAAAGGTGGAGGTGCCCAGCAGTAGGCGCAGGAATTAGGCTCTCTCCTGGTGCAGGGCTACGGCCGGAGGAGAGCTGCAGAAGCCAGGGTTTCTCCTGGGAAGCAAGGCTTGCAGCCAGGGACAGTTTTGTGACCCGGAACCAGTCTGCGTGTGTCATTGCTGGGTGCTCCAGCCTACTCTCTTGGTCAGTTGGGAGACACTGCCCCAGCACATTTGAGAAGCTGGAGGGCAGTGCACTCCACTTCCATGGAAATCTAACTCATGGCATGGTCCCCTCTAAGAAGATGGAGAGCACAGAATGTCAAAGCCACCCCTAGGTCAAAGGAAATGCAAGCATCATGCTAGCATCCGCGGGGGTCACACCAAACTCAGAATAGACGTGGAGGGGAGTCACCTCTTGCTCATGGTGCCCCTCCTTGGTGCACTGTGGCATACTCAGCAGTGGTTCCTCCTGTTGGGGTGGAAAAGAGAGAGCTTCTCCAGCAGCTCCACCCCACTGAAGATGCATTCTTCAGAACCGCATGCCTGAGAGGGCACTCTTTTCATTTCTCCATTGCCCGTACTCCCAACCCTACTTGTTGGCTCTTATTCTTAAGCGCACCTACTAGACTGCAGCCTAACTTGTATCACCAAGCAAAATTACATCACTACTACAAACAACATCCGAGAAAGTTACCTATCTGCATTCAAGGAACAATACAGAGCCTTGGTACCCTGAAAGCACCCAGAAATATAGCAAACCAGTCACACATAATATACATCAGAGTCATACCCCCAAGGGATAGAAGAATAAAATATCAAGAAACCCCCCAAATGATAAAGAACAAATTCGGAAAAAAAAAAAAAAAAAAAAAAAAGCATCAGCTCTCTCAGATGAAAAGAAGCCAGCACAAGAACTCTGGCAATACAAAAAGCCAGGGTGTTTCATCACCTCCAAAGATCGCACCAACTCCTAAGCAATGGATCCTAACCAGAATTAAATGTCTGAAATGACAGATACAGAATTCAAAATATGGATGGCAAGGAAATTCAATGAAATCCAAGAGAAAGTTGGAATCCAATACAAAGAAGCCAGAAAAACCATCCAAGATTTGAAAGAAGACATAGCTATATTAAGAAAGAACCAACAAAACTTCTGGATTGAAAGACTCCCTACAGGAATTTCAAAATACAGTTGGAAGCCTTAACAACAGACTAGACCAAGCAGAATAAGGAAATTTAGAGCTCAAAGACCACTCTTTTGCCTCAACCCACACAAATTTTTTAAGTATTCTTTTTAAATGAACAAAGCCTTCAAGAAATACGGGATTGTATAAAGTAACCAAATCTATTACTTACTGGCATTCCTGAGAGAAAAGAAGAAAAAGTAAGCAACATGGAAAGTATATTTGAGGATATAATTCAGGAAAACTCCCCCAATCTTGCTATAGAGATTGACAGGCAGATACAAGAAATCTAGAGAACTCCTGTAAGATACTACACAAGGTAATCATCCCTAAGGCACACAGTCACAAGACTATCCAAGGTCAAAGTAAAAGAAAAAAAAATCTTAAAGGCAACTAGAAAAGAGGATTATATTATTTCTAAAGGAAAACCCATCATACTAATGGTGGCCTTCTCAGCAAAAGTCTTACAAGCCAGAAGAGACTGGGGGCCCATTTTTAGCATTCTTAAAGAAAAGTAATGCCAGCCAAGAATTTTATATCCCACCAAAGTAAGCTTCATAAATGAAAGAGAAATAAAGTCTTTCTCAGACAAGCAATTGCTAACAGAATTTGTTACTACCAGACTGGCCCTACAGGAGATGCTTAAGAGAGTTCTAAATACAAAAACAAAAGAATAAAAATTGCCTACACAATGGCATATGCAAGCACGTAGCCCATAGACTCTATAAAGTAACTACACAATTGAGGCTACAAAGCAACTAAATGACAATGCTATGACAAGAACAAAATCCCACATATCAACATTAACCTTGAATGTAAACCGCCTAAACACTCCACTTATAAGGCATAGAGGGGCAAACTAGATTTAAAAAAAAAAAAAAACAAGACCCTAGGCCGGGCGCGGTGGCTCAAGCCTGTAATCCCAGCACTTTGGGAGGCCGAGGTGGGTGGATCATGAGGTCAAGAGATCGAGACCATCCTGGTCAACGTGGTGAAACCCCGTCTCTACTAAAAATACAAAGCATTAGCTGGGCATGGTGGCGCGTGCCTGTAATCCCAGCTACTCAGGAGGCTGAGGCAGGAGAATTGCCTGAACCCAGGAGGCGGAGGTTGCGGTGAGCCGAGATCTCACCATTGCACTCCAGCCTGGGTAACAAGAGCAAAACTCCGCCTCAAAAAAAAAAAAAAAAAAAAAAAAAAAAAAACAAGACCCTTCTTTCTGCTGTCTTCAAGACACTCGTCTCACATGTAATGACACCCACAGCCTTAAAGCAAATGGAGAAAGATCTATGATGCAAACAGAAAACAAAAGAAGAACAAAGGTCACAGATAAAATCGATTTAAACTAACAAGAGTAAAAAAGGACAAAAAAAGACATTACATGATAACGGGTTCACTTTAACAAGATGACTTAACTATCCTGGCCTGGACATGATGGCTCACACCTATAATCCCAGCAGTTTGGGAGGCTGAGGCAGGCAGATTGTTTGAGGTCATAAGTTTCAGACCAGCCTGGCCAACATGGTGAAACCCTGTCTCTACTAAAAAATACAAAAATTAGCCAGGTATGGTGGTGCGTGCCTGTAATCCCACCTACTCAGAAGGCCGAGTCAGAAGAATTGCTTGAACCTGGGAGGTGGAGGTTGCAGTGAGCTGAGATCATGCCACCGCACTCCAGCCTGGGCAACAGAGCAAGACTCCATCTCAGGAAAAAAAAAAAGACTTAACCATCCTAAGTATATACTCACCCCACATTGCAGCACCGAGATTTATAAAACAATTACTTCTAGACCTAAGAAAAGACTTTGACAACAATGGAATAACTGTGGTGACTTCAACACCCCACTGACAGAATTAGACAGATCATGGAGGTAGAAAACTACAAAAATTCTAAACTTAAATTTGACACTTGGTCAATCAGATCTAATAGATGTCTGAAGAACACTCCACTCAAATTACCATGGAATATGCATTCTTCTCCTCTGCACATGGGACACACTCTAAGACTGACCATGCGCTTGGTCACAGAGCAAGTCTCGCTAAATTCAAAATAATCAGAATGGTACCAAGCATCTTCTCAGATCACAGTGGAATAAAAATAGAAATAAATATCCAGAGGAACTCTCAAAACCACACAAATACACAAAAACTAAACAAGTTGCTCCTGAATGACTTTTTGGCACAAAAAATTAAGGCAGAAATTAAAAAATTATTTGAAACAAAGAAAGTAAAGATACAACATACCAAAACCTCTCGGATGTGGCAAAAGTAGTATTAAATGCCTACATCAAGAACATAGAAAGATCTAAAATTAAAAACCTAACCTTGCACCTAAAGGAACTAGAACAACAAGAACAAACTAAACCCAAAGCTAACGGAAGAAAAGATAACCAAAATACGAGCAAAATCAAATTTTATTGAGACCCCCAAAAACCACAGAAATAATCAACAAAACCAAAAATCGGTTATTTGAAAGGATAAACAAGATTGATAGACTGCTAGCTAAAGTAACAAAAGAAAAAAGAGAACATCCAAATGAGCACAATCAGATGTGAAAAGGGAGACATCACAACTGATCTTACAGAAATACAAAAGATTCTCAGGGACTCCTATGAGCATCTCTTTACTCACAAACTAGAAAATCTAGAGGAAATGGATAAATTCCTGGAAACATTCAATATCCCAAAAGTGAACCAGGAAGCAACAGAATTTCTAAACAGGCAAATAGCAAGTGATGAAATTAAATAAATAATTAAAAATCTATCCAAAAAATGCCCTGGACCAGATGGATTCACAGCCAAATTCCACTAGATGTACAAAGAAGAGCTAGAACCAATCCTAATGAAATAATTCCCAAAAATTTAGGAGGAGGAACCCCTCCCTAACTCATTCTATGAAAACAGCATCACCCTGATACCAAAATCTGGCAAAGATACAGAAAAAAAAAAAAAAAAACGCAACTATAGACCAATATTACCCATGATGAACACAGACACAAAAATCCTCAACAAAATAATACTGAACTGAATTCAGCAACATATCAAAAAGCTAATTCACCACAATCAAGAGGACTTTATTCATGGGATGCAAGAATGGTTCAATATATGTAATCAATAAATGTGACTCAACACATAAACAGAATTAAAAACAAAAGCCATATAATCATCTCAATAAATACAGAAAAAGGCATTTAATATAATCCAACATCCCTTCATGACAAAAGGAACATACCTCAAAGGAACATACCTCAAAATAATAACAGTCATCTCTGACAAACCCACAGTCAATATTATACTGAATGGGCAAAAGTTGGAAGCATTCCCCCTAAGAAATGGAGCAAGACAAAGATGCTCATTATCATCTCCTATTTAACGTAATACTGGAAGTCCTAGCTTAGCAATCAGGCAAGAAACGAAAAGGCATCCAAATAGGAAAACAGGAAGTCAAATTATTTCTCTTCCCTGACAATATGATTCTATACGTAGAAAACCCTAAAGATTCTACCAAAAGACTCCTAGACCTGATAAACTACTTCAGTAAAGTTTCAGGACACCAAATCAACATACAAAAATCAGTAGCATTTCTATACACCAATAACATTCCAGCTAAGAGCCAAATCAGGAAAACAATCCCATTTATAATAGCCACACATAAAAAAGTACATCTAATCAATATCATTAAAAGGGCCACATTGCCCAAAGCAATCTACAGATTTGATGTTATTCCTATCAAATTACCAACATCATTTTTCACAGAATTAGAAAAAACTATTCTAAAATTCATATCGGTTCACACCTATAATCCCAGCACTTTGGGAGGCCGAGACGGATGGATTGCTTGAGCCCAGGAGTGTCAGGCCAGCCAGGGCAACATGGCGAAACCCCGTTTCTACCAAAAAAAAAAAAAAAAAAACACAAGAATTAGCTGGGCATGTTTGTGCACACCTGTAGTCCCAGCTACTCAGGAGGCTGAGGTTCAAGAATCACTTGTGCCTGAGAGGTGGAGGCTGTAGTGAGACAGAATTGCACCACTGCACTCCAGCCTGGGTGAAAGAGTGACACCCTTTATTTATTTATTTATTTTATTATTTATTTTTTTTTTTTTTGAGATGGAATTTTACTCTTATTGCCCAGGCTAGAGTACAATGGTGCAATCTCAACTTACTGCAACCTCCGCCTCCCAAGTTCAAGCGATTCTTCTGCCTCAGCCTCCTCAGTAGCTGGGATTACAGGCACCCACCACCATGCCCAACTAATTTTTTTGTATTTGTTTTAGTAGAGACAGGGTTTCGCCATGTTAGTCAGGCTGGTCTCGAACTCCTGACCTCAGGTTATCCACCCACCTCGGCCTCCCAAAGTGCTGGGATTACAGGCATGAGCTACTGCACCCAGCCTCACCCTTTCTTAAAAATAAATAAATAAATAAATTTAACTTAATTCATATGGAACCATAAAAGTGCCCAAATAGCCAAAGCAATCCTAAGTAAAAAGCAATAGTGGAGGCATCACATTACCCAACTTGAAACTATACTACAGGCCACAGTAACCAAAAATGGCACAGTACTGGTACAAAAATAGACACACAGCTCAATGGAACAGCATTCAGACCACTGAAATAAAGCCACATCTATAACCAATGGATCTTCAGCAAAGCCGATTTTTTTTTTTAATGGGGAAAAGACAGCCTATTTAGTAAGTGGTGCTGGGAAAACTGGCTAACCATTTGCAAAAGAATGAAACTGGATCCCTCTCTCTCACCATAAACAAAAATTAACTCAAGATGGGTTAAAGACTTAAATATCTTACTCTAGAAGAAAACCTAGGAAATACTCTTCTAGACATTGACCTAGGTGAAGAGTTTATGACAAAGTCCTCAACAGCAAATGCAACAAAAACAAAAAAAAATTGACTAGTGGGACCTAATTAAACTAAAGAGCTTCTGCATAGCAACAAACAAACAAAAACTATTAACAGAGTAGACACCCGACTGAATAGGGGAAAATGTTTGCAAACTATGCATCCAGTGAAAGTCAAACATCCAGAATCTATGAGTAACTTAAATCAATAAGAGAAAAAAAACAAATAACTGTGTTAGAAAGTTAGCAAAGGACATGATTGAAAGCATCTCAAAAGAAGACATACAAGAGGCCAACAAACATATTTTTTAAATTCTCAACATTATTAATCATCAGAGAGATGCAAACGACAACCACAATGAGATACCATCTCACATCAATCTGAATAGCTATTATCAAAAATTCAAAAAATTACAGATGTTGACAAGGTTGCAAAGAAAAAGGAATGCTTATACACTATTGGTGCGAAAGTAAATGAGGCCCCTGGAGAAAGCAATTTGGAGATTTCTCAAAGAACTTCAAATAGAATTACCATTCAACCCAGCAATCCCATTACTGGGTATATACCCAAAGGAAAATAAATCATTCTGCCAAAAACATACTTTCATTTGTACATTTATCACAGCACTATTCATACTAGCAAAGACATGGAATCAACCCAGGTGCCCATCACCAGTAGATGGGATAAAAAGAATATGGGGCCAGGCATGGTGGCTTATGCCTATAATCTCATACTTTGGGTGGCCAAGGCAGGAGGATATCTTGAGTCCGGGAGCTTGAGACCAGCCTGGTCAAAATAGTGATATCCCCCGTCTCTACAAAAAATAGCCAGGCATGGTGGTGCATGTCCGTAGTTTCAGCTACTCAGGAGGCTGAAGTGGGAGGATTGCTTGAGCCCAGGAGATTGAGGCTGCAGAGACCTGTGAGTGCTATCATTGCACCACGGCACTCCAGCCTGGGTGGCAGGCCAGGGCATTGTCAACAACAACAACAAAAATGTGGTAACCTATATACCATGGAATAGTACACAGTCACAAAAAAGAATGAAATCACGTCATGTGCACTTTTGTGAAATCACAACACAGCTGCAGCTGCAGGTCATTATCCTAAGTGAGTTAACGTAGAAACAAAAATCCAAATACCACATGTTCTCACTTGTAAGCGGGAGCTAAACATTAGATACACATGGACACAGAGATGGGAACAATAATCACATTCAGCACTTTGGCAGTGGTATCATCCGAAGCCCAAACATCGGCATTACTTTCAATATACCAGTGTAACCAACCTGCACGTGTACCTCTTAAAATTAAAACTTAAAAATTTTTTAAAAGGTCATTGTTAGTTCATGTATCCAACAAATATTTATTGAGCTCCTACCTGTTCCAATCCATGTCATGTTCTGTGAACCCCTTCCTGATGAGGACTTTGTTTAGGCACTCAAAGAGCTCATTGGCCAGAGAACTGTTCCCACTGCAGATACATACAGAATTCCCAAGGGACAACATGGTCATCATCCTAGTCACAGGCCTCCAGAAGTCTCTGCACCACAGGCCAACAGAACTTGAGCTTATGTGCAGACAGCAAAGAAAAATTTTCTTGTTGATCTCTTTGTCCACAGCATGGGGGAAGGGAAAGAGAAACGTATTCATTTGTTCTCACACTGCTATAAAAACATACCTGAGACTGGGTACTTTATAAAGAAAATAGGTGTAATTGGCTCACAGTTCTGTGTGCTGTACGGGCTTCTGCTTCTGAGGAGGCCTCAGGAAACTTATGATCATGGCAGAACAGGAATGAGAAGCAGGCACATCTTCACATGGCTGGAAGGAACGAAAGAGAGTGAAGGGGACAAGTGCTACATGCTTTCAAACAACCAGATCTCATGAGAACGCACTCGCTATCACAAGAACAGCGAGGGAATATCTACCCCCATGATCTGATCACCTCCCACTAGATCCCTCCCCGAACATTGGGGGTTTCAAGAGATTTGGGTAAGAACACAGAGCCAAACCATATCAAGAAGTTTGCAAGGGCTTCGGGTCTAGACCTCCAGTGAGGCTGACTATTAAGGAACAACGCTCAGTCCAGTTCGGCTCAGCACATCATTATTGCAGTAGTCTAGCATCTCTTTCTGTCTTTTTCTCCAACTCAGACATTGCTGGGCCAAACAAGATATATTTTTTTTCCCCAGATTTCAACCTGACCATATCACTCCCTCTGGTGGACAGCTGTTGATTCTTTTTACCCAGCATCCATTTCTCCAGCTCCTTAAGCTTCTTTCATTGTTTCTCGTCATCTTTTTTGTCTCAAATACTGTCTCCCAAAAGATGCATTCTAGAAGTGAAGAAAACTAGGGGGCACCTGGATTTGAACCAGGGACCTCTTGATCTGCAGTCAAATGCTCTACCACTGAGCTATACCCCCTGCTTCCACTATGCTTCCTATTAATATTATTTCAGCTTTGGAATCATGTTGTATTAACATGATGTAAGTGGCAGAGATTAAATTTCAGCTGACAGAAAATGAAAGATAATGTAAATATCAGACAAGAAGCTGACTTCCAGGAACTCAAATGTTCCCAGGATTCTCTCCCTCTAGCTTTCTTCTTTGGTTCCCTAAGTTAGCTTTAATGTCTCAAACCTATCTCTCCATGCAGCTGAGACCCTGCCTCCAACATTTATAGACTCATATCCCCACACGTTGATTGCCAGAGAGAAGACTTGAGTCTGAAAAATTCTAGAGAAGGACTCTGGTTGGTTTGGCTTGGGTTCTGTGCCTATCTGTGACCAGCCACTGTGACCAGGGGTTAAGGTACATGAGTGGTATAACCATGGCAGGAGCAAGATCTTGTAAGCGTATATCTGCTTCCACTCAGAATACATATCTATAGTATGAAGGAAAAAGTGGTTTTCAAAAAAAAAAAGTCAGGAATAGCCAGGATACGGCCTCAGGGACCATCACTGCAGCCCTAGGGGCTTCTCAGTAGAGTGGAACATATTAAGAAAGGCTAGCAACCTACTGCCTCTGCTAAACAGAACCACAGGAAGCCCTGCACAGCCAGATTCCTTGATGGGTTTCATGCATTAATTCAACGAGCACTCAGTATGTGCCTCCTGTGTCCGACTCTACCAACCACACAAATCCTGGCCTCAGGAGCTAAAAGTTTAGTGGAAATGCCTCAAAAGATATGCTGCAGCCCTAACCTCTGATACCTGTGAATGAAACTTTATTTGGAAACAGGGGCTTTGCAGGTATAATGAGGTCAAGATGAGGCCATTAGGGTGGGCCCTCATCCAATATCACTGGTGTCCCCATAAGAAGAAGAGAAGAGACAGAAAAAGTGTGATGGGAAGGCAGAGGCAGAGGCTGGAGAGAATGTCTGTCAGCCACAAGCACCAGGGAGCGAGGCCACACCAGAAGCCAGGAACAGGCCAGGAAGACCTCTGCCCAGTGTCTCCAGGGAAGCAGGCCCGGCCAGCACCTCCGCTTCTGACTTCTGGTCTCCAGAGCTGTCTGAGAATTAACTGCTGCTGTTTCAAGCCACTCCATTTGCGGTACCCTGCATGGCGGCCCTAGGGAATTCATACAGTCCCTATGCAGGAGGTTACCTGGTCCCCGCGTCCAGGGCAGGGACTGCAGAGAGAAGAGTGAAGCCACCCGCCTGGGCCTGGTCACCTCCAGGCTGTGAAACTCCAGCTTCTCCAGCTTGGCTGGCCTGCGCAGATATGGGGGCGGGGGGGGGGTCCCTGGGATTGCTAGGGCCGCCACCTCTCTGGCCAGGGAATGAAGAGGTTTCCCTGGAGACCTTGGCTCCCCAAGAAGAGGGAGGGCTGAGTAAAGAAAGAAAAGGAAATAGCCCAGATCAGGAGAAAATAAGGGGACCTCACTGCATGTGGTGAGGTAGAGAACTGTCAGGAATGCTCAGTAAAAGCTGAGATGTACACACCACACAGAACTCCGTTCCTTACCTATGAAGACAGGAGGGTGGCCCAGACCCTCACAGGTCCTGTTCACCGCTTCTCACCTGCAGGAAGCAAGTGAGGAAGAGACCGCAGTGCTCTGGGAGGGGGGCAGAAAGGGCTGCTCTGCAGCAGGTGGGAGCCCTCCTTCCTGATGGTCCAGCTGGAGCCGTGAGTGTGACCCCCTCCCGGGGTGTGCTAGTTGAGCCCTCTTTTCTCTTGGACCTGCCTCGGCCTCTGTTTTGCCACTTGTTACATGGGAATGCAAAAGCCCTACAGCTGGGTGCGGTGGTTCACACCTGCAATTCCAGCACTTTGTGCTGAGGCTGGATGATTGCTTGAGCTCAGGAGTTTGAAATTAGCCTGAGCAACATGGTGAGACCCCAACTCTACAAAAAAAAATTTTTTTTTAGATTAGCCGAGCATGGTGGCATGCGCCTGTGGTCCCGGCTACTTGGGAGGCTGAGGAAAGAGGATCGCTGGAGCCTGGGAGGTTGAGACTGCAGTGAGACATTGTCACACCACTGCACTCCAGCCTGGGCAGGAGAACTAGACCCTATCTCAAAAACAATAAAACAGAAGGTCCTACAATTGTGAGGATTAAATGAGAAGCTTCATTTTTTTTTCACTTTTATTTTAGGTTCAGGGGTATATGTACATGTTTGTTATGTGGGTAAATTGCATATCCTGGGGGTTGGGTGCACAGAGCATCTTGTCACCAAATAATCAGCATAGTTCTCAATAGGTCGTTTTCTGATCCTCACCCTCCTCACACCCTCCACCCTCAAGTAGACCCTGGTGTCTCTTGTTCCCTTCTTTGTGTCCACGTGTACTTGATATTTAGCTTCCATTTCTAAGTGAGAACATCCAGTATTTGGTTTTCTGCTCCTTCATTACTTCACTTAGGATAATAGTCTTCAGCCCCATCCATGTTTCTGCAAAGGACCTCATTCTTTTTTGTGGCTGCATAGTATTCTCTGGTGTGTGTGTACCACATTTTCTTTATGCAGTCTAAATGAGAAGTTCTACAGCAGGCATCCGCAAACCATGGCCTGTCACGGGGTACAGCCTCATGGGCTACAAATGGATTTTACCCTACTAAATAAATGGCTTGTTGGGGGGATGGGAAATGGGACCTCATGGGACTTGGGGAAAAGTAAATGAGACAATTGGATGTTATTTAATGGCACGGAGTCGGTGCTCAATAAATATTTACTGTTGCTTTAAAAAATATTTTGTGGCATGCAAAAAAGATAAGAAGATCAAATTTTAGCATCTATAAAGTTTCCCTGAAACACAGCCACTCTGGTTCATTTCTTCAGTGTCTGTGGTTGCTTTTCTGTTAAAAAGGCTGAGCCGAGTGGTTGCAGCAGACTCTTTTGCCTGTGGAATAAAATAACAAACATGTACAATCTGGCCCTTTTCAGAACAAGAGTCTGACTCCAGGCTTACAGCCTTAGAGTAGTGCCCAATGCACAGCAAACGTTTCATAAACAATGGCTAGTGCTGTTATTGCAGAAGAGAGTAAGCCCGGCTAACTGGAGAGCCTAGAGTTCCCTGGCTCCCATCCCATTCCCCCTGACTTTCCAGCCTCATTCACAACAGCTGCAATCCCAGCTCCCTCTCCTCCCCTAGCCTCATTCTCCAAGACCTCCAGGTAAGCTCCTTTAAGATGCTAAAAACTACAAAGTCTGATACCACACTAGGGATTCAGGGTGTGTGGGGAACAGGCAGGTTTCTGGATTGCTGGTAGGAGTGTACACGGATACAACCTCTAAGCAGGCATTTGCCAAGAACTCTTGAAATGCTAAAAGCACATAACTTTGACCCAGGAATTACGCTTGTAGAAGCTAAGAGATCTATGAACACAGTTGTGAAGTGGTATCTGTGCCAGGTTATTCCGTAGTCACATCATTTTTAATTATATAACATTAGAAGCAACCTAATTGTCCATCATCTGAGAACCAGTGAAATAAATTACATACAGCTGTACAATTGAATGCTAGGCAACCATTTACAAATGGGGATGCTGTTTAGGCACTGATATGGAAAGGTTGCCAAGAAGAAACAGAAAAGCAAGAAAGGACAGTGGGTTTCCACAATATCCTGCTGCTGTTACTTGTAGGGGTTCAGTCAGGGTGGTGGGAAAAATTGTAAAATAGACACAAACCTTGAAAGGCCAGGGAGTTTTTGCAAAAGCCTTGAGAAGGAATGAGCCGAAGGCAGAGGTTCTTACCCGAGGGGAATTAGGTAGGAGTAGGTACAAAGAAATGTAAGGGAGTTTATCTAAAGAGCTTGTTTACTCAGGTGGTCCTCAGATCAACCTTAGAACATCCATGGGTACATGACTGCTCTCTATTTAGGGGGTTGACAATGTTATTACCCACAAATGGTGTTTGCTTTAGACCTTGGAACCCGGCCTTTAATCATTTGTAGTACTGCTCTCTCTGGGGAAGGCAACCATGTTAATTATCCACAAGTGTGTTGACTCAAAGCCTTTGTCATTAAATCTATACCGAATAAATGCCTGTAGCACCAGCTGGTGAGGGCTGAGGCTGCTGACTCTTTACAGCACCCTCCTCAGTGTTTGTGAGTAGCCCAGACCCCTGGCCCACTCTTTCACTGGATGTTGGTGTCTGAGTGCATTTGTTCATCCATTGCTGGGTCAGGGTCTGCCAGTAGGACCTGGCAGTTAGTAGAGGGAAAGAAAAGGGAAGATGACATATTTGCATGTATGGAATGAAAAAACTCTAGAAAGATGTACAAGAAACTGGCTACATTGGTTGCTTGCAAGCAGAGGACATGGGTGGCTGGGGGACAGGAGTGAGAGGAGATACCATTGTTTCTGTGCCACTAGAATTTTGAACCATGTAAACATATTATTTTGTCAATATTTTCTTACTTTTCTAAAAAGTAAGAGAGTGTAACAAGAACAAAAACTCTCTGGAGCCTAGATGTCACCCCTTCTGTGATGGGGTCACACCTCATCTCCTTCTCCTGTGCCCCCTTTCCATTGGGGCTCTCTGTTCCCATACAAACATGTACCTTTTTTCCCAAAAAAAAGTTAATATAAAAGTTATTAAAACACCCACAATATTTTTAAAAATACTAGGAGTGGGCAGGTGCAGTGGCACACGCCTGTAATCCCAGCACTTTGAGAGGCCAAGGCAGGTGAATCACCTGAGATCAGGAGTTCAAGACCAGCCTGGCCAACACAGTGAAATTCTCTACAATAATACAAAAATTAGCCAAGCATGGTGGTGGGTGCCTGTAATCCCAGCTACTCGGGAGGCTGAGGCGGGAGAATGGCTTGAACCCGAGAGGCGGAGGTTGCAGTGAGCTGAGATAGTGCCACTGCACTCCAGCCTGGGTGACAGAGCAAGACCCCGTCTCCAAAAATAAATAAATAAATAAATAAATAAATAAATAAATACTAGGAATAACTCAGTTCCCAAACCCAGTTGTCTGTATACTATAATAAAATACAAATGAAAAAGGACACATAGTTGACATGTCCAGGCACCCTAAATTAAGTTTCCCAGAACGGTGGCTCTAGCGCCAGTGTAGTGATTTGTTTCTTACAGGCATCCCCGCTGGTCTGAACCTTGAGGACCCTGCCTCACTTGCCTCATAGTCCCATCACATAACGCATAGCACACGACTTGGGTTCAGCAAATATTTCTGGAATGACAAAGGCCAAATCCAAGCCCCTGGAGGGATGCCTTCTCCCACCAGCAAACAGAGTTAGCACCTCCTGGGTCCCACAGCCTTCAGCAAACCCCCAGGAGCACCCTCAGAGAGGAGAAGCCTGTGGGGTGGTGCAGGCACCCTCCACACAGCCCGAAGGCAGCTGCAGCTTGTTCACCCTGTCCCGTGAGCTGTTCACTCTCTGGACCATCAGCGATTGACCCACCGTGAATCCACTCAGGCTTCCATAACAAGACTGGGTGGCTTAAACAGTAGACATTTATTTTCTAACAGTCCTGGAGGCTGGAGGCCCAAGATCAAGGTGTCGGTGGTGTTGGTTTCTCCCGAGGCCTCTCTGTGGTGTGCAGGTGGTCCCCTTCTCACTGTGTCCTCACACGCCTGTCCTGTGTGTGCCCATCCTGGTGTCTCTTCCCCTCCTCATAAGGACACCAGTCCTATTAGATTGGGGCCCCACCCTAACAGCTTATTTTTAGCTTCATCGCCTCTCTAAAGACCTCGTCTTTGAATATGGTTACATTCTGGGATACTGGGGTTTGGGACCTCAACATATAAATTTGTCAGGGGTGGGGACACAGTGGCTCGTGCCTGTAATCCCAGCACTTTGGGAGGCCGAGGCAGGCGGATCACTTGAGGTCAAGGGTGCAAGACCAGACAACACAGTGAAACCCCATCTTTACTAAAAATGCAAAAATTGACTGAGCATGGTGGCACCCACCTGTGGTCTCAGCTACTGGGGAGGCTGAGGCAGGAGAATCGCTTCAGCCCAGGAGACAGAAATTGCAGTGAGTTGAGGTCATGCCATTGCACTCCAGCCTGGGCAACAGAGTAAGACTCCGTCTCAAACAAAACAAAACAAAACAAACTGGGATTGGGAAATAATTCCACCCATAACACCCACAAAATGAATCTGGTTGTGCTGTTGCCTTCCAGAAACTTTTCTTGGGTCAATGTTATGTACTGAATGTCTGTGTCCTCCAAAATTCGTATGGCGAAGCCCGAATCCCCAAAGTGATGGTGTTTGGAAGTTGGGCCTTTGGGAAGTAATTAGGTTTAGATGATGTCCTGAGGGTTGCGCCCCAGGAATTACTGCCCTCACACAAAGAGGAAAAGAGTCTCTCTCTCTCTCTCTCTCTCTCTCTCTCTCTCTCTCTCTCTCTCTCTTTCTCTGTCTCGTTTTCTCTCTCATTTCTGCTCTCTCTCCCTCCCCAACATGCTAAGGATGTCTGCAAGCTGGAAGCAGAGCCCTAAGGAGAGCCAGGAAGGAACCTGCCCACACCTTGATCTTGGACTTCCAGCCTCCAGAACTGTGAGAAATAGATTTCTGTTATTCAAGCCGCCCGGTCCATGGTATTTCATCTTAGCATCCCAAGTTGACCAGTACTGTCAACTCAGTACTTTTTGTTGTTGTTTTGTTTCCTTTGTTTGTTACCCAGCACTAACACTTTAAGATGACAAGGCTGGTAAAATACGATTTTCCATGTTTTCAATCCTTTCCAACCCTTTTGGAAAGCAATTTTGGCAATATTGTATTTATTACATTGAGTCGGTCATGCCACTTCTGGGAAACTATTTTAAAGAAATAAACACCCGTGAAAAATAATAAACCTAAGATTATCACTGTATTATTTTAATTGAAAATTAGATTAAAAACCCTCTAAGTGTCTAGTAGTAGGGGAATAGTTAACAGCGTTCACTTAGTGGAATGTTATGTTACCATTTGAAGAGATCATGTAACATTTACTAAACATCTTCCCTGTGCCAGGCTCTGTGCTAAACAGGAAAGATGAGGAGATGAAGAACACGGTGCTTGCTTTCACAGAATGTACATTTTAGTATAAAGAGACACAAAACACTATTCCATAATTCATATATTTAGTAAGCACCTACTATGTGCCAGGCATTATTCTAGGTATTGAGCATACAGCAAGAACAAAACAAAATCCCCATTCTCATGGAGGAGATAATAAACAGGCAGGGCACAGTGGCTCACGTCTATAATCCCAGCACTTTGGGAAGCAGAGGCAGGAGGATCATGTGAGTCCAGGAGTTCAAGACTAGCCTGGACAACATGATGGGACTCCATCGCTACAAAAATTTAAAAAATTAGCTTGGTGTGGTGGCATGTGCCTGTGGTTACAGCTACTTGGGAGCTGGGGTGGGAAAATTGCTTGAGCCCAGGAGGTCAAGGCTGCAGTGAGCTGTGTTTGCACCACTGTACTCCAGGCTGGTGGCAGAAGGAGACTTAGTGTCAAAAAATAAATATTTTTTATGATAATAATCAAATAATAAATGTGAGATTCAAATCTGTGCTATGAAGACACATAAGGCAGAGTCGGGGCAAGAGAAGGGGCCCCAGCAGTTGGGGGGGTGCTATTTTAGACAGAGCATTCAGGGGCGATATCTACAAGTGATCTGAAGGAGTGAGGAGCGAGCCATGTGGATGTCTGAAGGGAAGGGCTCACAGGCGGAGGACCAATGGGAGCAGAGGCCCGGAAGCAGAACCATAGCCGGTGCGGCCAGGTAGAAAGAGGATGGGCCCTTCACCCTGGCCATGAGGGAGGCCCCGGTGGGCAATGCAGACTGCGGGGAGCCAGGGTAAGGCCTGGCTGCCGAGCATGGTGTTTGAGGCAAGATGGTGGCAGAGGAGGTGGCAGAGGTGGGTGGCTGAGGACTTTGAGCAGGATTCATGCCTGCAGGAGTCCCTGAAGACACTTCCTCATTCTTTGAGACTCAGCATGGACTCTCACTGCAGATCCCACATTTTTGATATTTCTTTTTTTTTTTTTTTTTTTTTGAGACGGAGTCTTGCTCTCTCACCCAGGCTAGAGTGCATTGAGCGATCTCAGTTCACGGCAACTGCCACCTCTGCCTCCCGGGTTCAAGCGATTCTCCTGCCTCAGCCTCCCAAGTAGCTGGGATTACAGGCATGAACCACCATGCCTGGCTAATTTTTGTATTTTTTGGTAGAGACGGGGTTTGACCATCTTGGCCAGGCTAGTCTCAAACTTCTGATGTCATGATCTACCTGCCTTGGCCTCCCAAAGTACTGGGATTATCACCTGGCCAATATTTCTAATATATAGTACTTGGCATGGAAAATGCTACTGAATATGTGAGTTATTGAATTCATAAACTCACATCCCCCAACCTCACTGTGGTTTGATAGGAAAAGAGCGGGACTCTGTCTGGAACTCCTGCTCTGTTCAGCAGTGCCAGGAACAGGCAATACTCACACCTCTCAAGCACCACTTAGAAAAGGAGCACTTCCTGGACATGAACCTGTGCAGGGATACAGAGCCCTGTGCATAGAAGGACCCAAGTTTGCTATCATGCTCTGCTGTTGCCATCTGGAAACTCATAATCTTACCTTTGAACTTGTGTTTTGCAGGTGAAATCCAATAGGACAATGAGCACGTCAGGAGCAGAGATGAGCACAGCATGTTCCTTGTAGCCCAATTTGAATAAAGAGTGTTTGTGGTGCCCCATTGCATAGAGGGAGATGTGTGTGCATAGAATTCCAGAGGCCCACTATCCATGGAGCACAGTAAGACCCAATGGGAATATAAGGTAAGCACATTCCATCTATGTCAGAGAAAGTAGAGTGCTGACAGCTCGGAAGGTCCTACTTTCCTTTGGAACCAGAACTTGGTTCAAACACAGAAAGAATATCATGGTGTATTCATCCATTTTCATGCTGCTGCTAAAGACATACCCAAGACTGGGCAATTTACAAAAGAAAGAGGTTTAATGAACTTACAGTTCCACATGGCTGGGGAGGCCTCACAATCATGGTGGAAGGCAAGGAGGAGCAAGTCACACCTAACATGGATTGCGACAGGCAAAGAGAGAGCTTGTGCAGGGAAACTCCTGTTTTTAAAACCATCAGATCCAGATCTCATAAGACTTAATCACTATCACTACAACAGCACAGGAAAGACTGCCCCCATGATTCAATTACCTCCCACCAAGTTCCTCCCAGAGCACATGGAAATTCAAGATGAGATTTGGGTGGGGACACAGCCAAACCATATCACATGGTGTCTGAGAAACACGAGCAACCAAGGAAACGTAGCAGACGCTTTCTTCCCCATGCTACTTGTATTACCATACATGTGCTAGCCAACCACTTACTCTGAAAATGATGGGCTAGAAGGAAGAAGAAGGAGAGGGCAGCCTATGGCTCCTTTTCCCTCAGTCCTTCGCTCCTGGTTATACTGAAGATAGAGAGTGTTGGTAGAACAGGCATAGAGCAGGAAGTGAAATGAAAACAATGAAGTTTGTTTTGGGCAGTTTCCACAGTTCTGGCAAGCATGAGATGCATATGCATGTGTGAACTACAAATATTGTTTGCTTGTGTAGAATTGTGATTCCAGTGATTCAGTATCCCAGTAAATGCTCTTCTATTTGTATTTAAAACAATCATTTCATAATACAAAGATGAATGGTACACATGTTCATAATTAAATGTTTTTACTTCTTGTTTTACATTAACAATTAATATTCCAATTTTTCCTTACTCAGAATGACATTAAAGAGCAAACAAAAAACACCATAACAGGTCAAAAAAGAGACTGTGGAAGAAAGGAAGAAGCTTTTAGTACCCCTCCACAGTACTTTCTTTGGTATTTTAGTACCTCCGCGGTACTTTCTTTGGTATTTTAGTAACCTCTGTGGTACTTTCTTTGGTATTTTAGTACCCTCCCGCCATGGTACTTTCTTTGGTATTTTAGTACCCTCCGTGGTAGTTTCTTCTTGCCTTTGAATGAGGGGCCCACAGTTTGATTTTGCACTGGACCCACAGATTCGGCTGGAAGCTGCAGTTGCCAATGCCTGGTGTGGGGCAATGATAAAGGTGAGGATAGTGAGGGGTCTAGCTTCCATTCACAGCATCAATGCTTTGCATAAGTGAAACAGCAGGCTCAGGACAGTCAACTGCCAGCTGAGAACAACTGAACACCAGAAGGTTTAGGGCAGCTTTGAAAGAGGTCTCACATCCTGGAGCCACGGGGCAGTCTGCGCAGAAGGCTGGAAGGAGACAAGGGACAGCAATGGGCGGCCCAGGTCAGAATCAGAGCCCACGTGGGACAGTGGGACAGTGGGACTTGGGGTCCAAGATGGGGAGATTTGGATAGACAAGCCAGAGAAATGAAAACCCCACCCCACCCCGCCCTGCATTTTCCAGATGGTAAAGCAGGGCTGAGGGCAGAAAAGCTATTCTGTTTTCTCCTTACTCCTACCAGGAGAAAACAGAACAGCTGCCTCTCACCTGGAGGAAGCCAACAAGGGAGAATCTGTTCCACATCCCTCTCCTCGCTTCTGGCATCCCCAGCAACCACTCTTCTTGACCTGCAGACATGTCCCTCCAATCTCACTCCACCGTCACACAATGTCCTTCCACATCTGTGCCCTTCATGTGGCATTCTTCTCTTATAAGGACATCAGCCATACTGGACTAAAGGCCCATCCTACTCGCGTGTGACCTCATCTGAACTTATATCTTAATTATATCTGCAAAACCCCTATTTCCAGCTTAGGTCATGCTCTCAGGTACTGAAGATGAGGACTTGAGTGTACCTTTGGGAGGATACGATTCAAACCACAACCCCGAGTCAGCCGCCATCAGAGCAACACGGGGCCCTGGATCATTGGGGACAGGATGGATGTGAGCTGGAGAGGGCACTGGCATGGACGCCTCAGGACTCGGGATTGTGATCTGGCAAGGAGACACAGAGCCGGTCCTAATCATGTACTGACATGACTCCTTGGAGCTGGAGCATGGTAATGGCCTATAGTAAAAGAAGTGGAAATTCTAGAAAGCGTCATAATGAGGAAAGGATCAGGAAGCTCTCGGGGGAAGGAACTTGTTTTGGTCGGCTCAGGCTGCCTTACCAAAATATCCATACACTGGGCAGCTTACACACCAGAAATTCATGGCAGCACTGGAGGCTGACATGAGGGTGCCAGCATACCCAGGTCCTGGTGAGGATGCTCTTTGGTCCTCACATGACAGGGAGTTCTGGTGTCTCTTTGTCTTCCTGTAAGGGCACCAATTCCATCGTGAGGGCCCCACCCTAATGACCTCATCACCAAAGCCTACCTTTCCTATTGGCTGCATCACCAAATGCCATCACACTGGAGGTCAGGGCTTCAACATATGAATTTGTGGGGGAGCACAGTTTGGCACATAGCAGAATCCTAGAATAAATTTGCTACATGAGAGCAGAGGACCCTCCCTGCATCTCATCTTATTAAGGTGAAGTAGGCACAGTTGTCTCCGGGTGATTTGTCTGTAGCTGGGATTGATGATGGGAGCTGCTGTCACAAAACCAAGCTCCCTGCTGCCAAGAGAAATGATGGGATTCCAAATTCAAGAACTGTCTAGGATCTGATGTATTGGTAGCCCATCTTGATAGGACCCAATGCTGTTCTGGGTTCACTTTTACACTTCTAAGACCTTTGTTAAAAATGAATCACCGGGCACAGTGGCTCATGCCTATAATCCCAGCACTTTGGAGGCCAAGGTAGGTGTATCACGAGGTCAGGAAATCAAGACCATCCTGGCCAACATAGTGAAACCCCATCTCTAATAAAATACAAAAAATTAGCTGGGTGTAGTGGCCTGCGCCTGCAGTCCCAGCTACTCAGGAAGCTGAGGCAGGAGAATTGCTTGAATCCAGAGGTAGAGGTTGCAGTGAGCCAAGATTGTGTCACTGTACTCCAGCCCGGTGACAGAGCCAGACTCTGTCTCAAAAAAAAAAAAAAAAAAAAAGAATCATTTGGCTGGGCACATTGGCTCACTCCTGTAATCCCAGCACATTGGGAGGATGAGGTAGGCAGATCTCCCGAACCCAGAAGTTCAAGACCAGTCTGGGAAACATGGTGAAACCTAGTTTCTACCAAAAAAATAAATTGGCCAGGCATGGTGGCGTGCACTTGTAGTCTCAGCTACAATGGCTGAAGTTCGAGGATCACCCGAGCCCTGGGAGGTCAAGGGTGCATTGAGCCATGACTGTGCCACTGCACTAATTGTCTTAAGAAAGAAATGAATCATGGCCGGGCGCGGTGGCTCAAGCCTGTAATCCCAGCACTTTGGGAGGCCGAGGCGGGTGGATCACGAGGTCGAGAGATCGAGACCATCCTGGTCAACATGGTGAAACCCCGTCTCTACTAAAAATACAAAAAATTAGCTGGGCGTGGTGGCACGTGCCTGTAATCCCAGCTACTCAGGAGGCTGAGGCAGGAGAATTGCCTGAACCCAGGAGGCGGAGGTTGCGGTGAGCCGAGATTGCGCCATTGCACTCCAGCCTGGGTAACAAGAGCGAAACTCCATCTCAAAAAAAAAAAAGAAATGAATCATTTGATCTGACATTGTCAAGAATAATAACAGTGGCTCACACATCACCACCTAGCTAGTTTTCATCCTGCATTGAGAAGTCATAGTGAAATTGACACATTTTTTCCTTGCTTAGTAAAATAGAAAATAAGGGTGTGTCTTACAATCAATGGATTTTAGAGTCAATGAAATAAAGGAAATGTGTTAACAACTATTATTTAAGGCAGGAAGTGGTAAAGATGTGTTGTTAAAATTTGCATTATCAGATCAATGAAATTAAAATTGAGAATGGCACCACTTATGAAAACATTGTTATTCATTCATTCCACAAACATAGGGGCTTTCCATGCGCAGGGCACAATGCTAGACACTGAGGCCTCTGCCCTCCAGGCATTGACAGGCTGGCCCTTCAAGCCCACCTGGACTCTCCCTTTCTTTGGGATGTTGTCCTTGCCTTCAGTCCATCCAGTACTTCTTTTCAGAGCTTCAGAATGGAAGCACACGAGAATCACTATATTTCGCCACTGATCATGGGAACCTGGAGTTGAATACCATTACTGTATCACAAACAAGATCAATCACGGACAAGGTAAGAAGGGGGAGAGGAAATTTACAATTCCTCTTAAATAGTTCCTTATTTACAGAGGTTGTAAGTGATTATAATAAATCGCAGAGCTTCCAATAAAAACCAACTCAAACTACAAACGTGAGAGTCCAGGGGGCAGCGCCAGAGCACCTCACTTGCCCGAGGGCCACTCTCCAGAGCTTGCTACCATCTGCTCGTGTGCCCCCCAGAGCGAGAGCAATGGTAGAGACAGCACCGGCCTCTAGTCCTTGGAAGCACACACGCATTCGTATCAAGTACTGAGGGTTGAGTGGGGAGGAGGCGGGGACGGGGATTATCTGACAGCCGAGGATCTACGGGATCCTGGGGGAGTCCGGGTCACAGCTGGAGCCCAGTTGTGGCTGAGATCTCCAGTAGCTGAGGGGGAACTCAATGTATCAAAATGGAAGGGCCACCATAAGGGCCCGCCTGAAAAGCCCAAGTGATTGGCCTAATCTTCAGATGGTGGCGGGCCGCCAGGATCTCAGTGGGACTTGTGAGCTGCCGGCAGGCCACGTCCAGGTTTCCTTCCTCCCTTCTGCTCAACCTTTAGGTGCTTCTGCACATTTACTGCAGCCCATGCTGCCTGCTAGTGTGGATGTGTTCCTTGCCAGGTGCCACCATTGATGCCAGATACCCCTCCCAGCCCCACAGCTAGGATCCAGGCCTCAGTCTCCTTTGTATCCCAGTGGCTGGCACAGGCTGGATCCTCAGAAAGCCCCTTTGCCTGCCTGCTCCAACAATGGCTTGAAGACAAATCTTACACCACTGGAGAGTGCCCTGTGGGGGCCAAGATGGCTGGTCCTGAGCACTTCTGAGACACAGCACTTCTGAGACACATGGCCCACAGAGCTGCCTTTCCAGGTAATGAGGGGCAAAGGAGAAGCAGAAGTCAGGGAAAGTTTCCCTGAAATCTTACAACTCACCAAGCTCAAGATTTGAATCTGAGGGACGCTTGGGCTCAGCCTATTAAACAGGAGGCTGGGTCTGGCCGGGACTCTGTCCAGGGCCTCCCGCCACCACTGCCCACCCTAGGAAGCACTTAGGATCTGCACAATCAGCATTCAGGAAACCAAGGGCTGTGGCTAAGGCTAAGCACCTTGGATGTCCCTTCAAAGCACTGAGTAATGACACCTCCTAACTGGGAACTTCGTCTCTGAAAATCACTCACCTAATAGAACAAGGCAAAGCCGGCCACTCCTGCCCATCCCCGCTCCCAACACAGGCCTTCTGCTCAGTGAGGCTCAAGTGTTTGGGACTGGCCTCTACCCCAGCAGCATCCCTGCCTCCCTGCAGTGAGCAGCCTCGTGGGCAACCACAGAGCCTGGGAGAATGGCCCTCCCCTGGGAGGCCAAGACCACGGTGCAGAATACTGTGACCTGGCCAAGAAGTGCCCTCCAGGAGAGGCTCCTTGGATTGAAGGGGCATCAACTGCCCGTGCCCTCACAGCTCCTTTAGGGAGCTCTCTGGGTGCTACCCACATTCTCCATCTCCACATGAGAAACAGGACTGTGCAAGGGACAACCCCCACACACACACCTTCCTGATCACCACCACTTTGCCACCTGTCCCCTTGAGGCCCAGCTCTGTCCCGGTGCCCTCAAATCTGAGTGCAGCAGAAGGATCGCTAGGGGCGTTCCCCTACACTGCACCCGAGGAGGCCTGTGGGGAGTTCGTGGGTCAGGGATTCCCTCTCACAAACCTGGCAAGATGGAGAGGCCTGATCAGCATGGCTGCCCTGGTGACACACAAGCCAGGAGGGACAGGTGACGCTGTTGCCACACTGGCCGCAAGGACAGCGCTTCTCCTGCGAGTAGCCGCACAGGTGGGGCAGGAAGCTGGGCTTCTGCGTGAATCGCTGGGTGCACTGGAAGGCGCGCTCCCCCGAAAACACGCTCTGGTGCACAGTCAGGTTGGCCAGACGCCTGAAGTGCTTGTCGCACTGCGCTCACTGGAAGGGCTTCTCACTGGTACGCATGTGCGGGTGCTCCAACAGCGTGGACAGGCGGCCGAAGCACTTGGCACACTCAGCACACTCGCAGGGCTTCTCCGCGGTGTGCCTGCGGTAGTGGGTGAGCATGACCTGGTGGACGAAGGTCTTGGCACTTTGGGGGCAGGTTTAGGCGCACTCGGCCACGTGCACCTGGTGCTGGCTGGCGAGGGTGGCTGGCTGGGTGAAGCTCTTGGGACACTGATCACCGGCAAAAGGCCGCTGGCCATGATGCGGGTTCAGGTGCTGTACACTGAGCTCCTTCCACACGGGGCGCAGAGTGGGCACTGCTCCGTGCCCCTAGCAGCTGGCTCAGCCTGGCTCGGGGTTCCTGGAGGGAGGGAGGTTACCTCTCGCTCCCTGGGGTCAGGAAGCAGACTCCCACAGGTGATCCCCCCGGAAGCCCTCCTTGCCAGGCCCCCCTCTAGCAGCCCAGGCTGGTTCGCTGTCCTGGGACCCTCCCTCCAGACTCCTCTTTGCTGCCCAGCCAGGTCTCTGCAGGGAAGGGACACAGAGGGGTACAACGAGTAAGGCGTCCCTGTCACAGGCTCTGCAGTTGGGCCACCCACCCATTGCCCTCCTGGAGTCTGAAGCTGGGCTCAGGCATCACTAAAGGCCCTGCTCCCGCCTACCCTCCTTCAGCTCCCATCATCTGCCGGTTCCACCCAGTGGCTGTTCCACCTAAGGCCACCCAACACCCCTCTCCCCTTCATCCACCTCTGAGCCTCAGCCCAAGGGTCCTCTCTACCCAGAATGCCTCTGGCCTCCTCAATGCCTCTCACCCAGACTCTAAGCCCCTCTCAAGTCCCCCCCTCTCTCACAGAGCCCCCCAAGACCAGTGTGGTGACATTTTCCCCCGGCAGCACCTTCATCTGGGCCGCCCGTGGCCACCGAGACACCCCTTCCACCACAGATGAAAGAACACCTGCAGCTGTGTGCACATCGTAAGCTTTTTCTTAGGATACTGGCCATCTTTTGGGTCAGATTCTCAAAGGGTTCTCTGGCTGCAGACACAGCAGTGCTCCGCCCCACTGTTTACTGTGTCTGTATTCGTCTCCTCTCTCCCGAGGGGAAGCTGTGTCTCACGCATCAATGAGCCCCTGCAGCGTCCAGCACCATGCTGCCTACAGACGAGTTCATGAAATGAACAGGAAACAGCTTCAGGAATAAAAGAATGCATGCTTTCATGCCACTGCATGGGAGGACACCGCGCAGCCAGCACACAAGATTCTGCAGACACAGCCACGGCAGGGAGGCTGCACACTGCCTTCCTTCAGGAGCCTCTAGCAGAAGAAAGCCCTTTTCGAGGTGCTGTGAGGCCCCCCAGCGGGTGCCACATCTCCTAAGGCTCAGGGATGCAGGTCTGGGGAGACAGGCCCAGCGCGCCCTACCTGAGCAGACGTGTGTCTCAGTGGTCTCCTGCGCGCCCTGCTGACTCCTCCCACTTCCTCTCATCTGATCCAGGACAGAAATCCTGGGGGTGTTTCCAGCTGGCCTGCGTCTAAGGGAAAGAAGAAGAGGCTCTGAGGACATCAGGTGTCACGGGCCATCTTTCCTCTCACAGTCTCAGCTGGGACCAGACACCAAAGGGACTCCCAACAGAACTGTAGGTCCCAGCAAAGGCACAACACATCCTGGGGACGTGTGACATGGCAGCGAGTCAAGCTAGGGGAGCTTGGCAAGTGAAGATGGGCTATGAGTTGTGACAGGGACGGCTAGCCACCTTCCAGTGCCATCCACTCCCCTTCAACACTCACAGAGCACTTGGTGTCCTGCTGGGCATGTGGCCGTCCAGAGTCCAGACCATGTTTCTGGGCCTCCCTGGAAGTAGATGCGCCCCATGGCTGGTCTGACTAATGGATGTGAGGGGCGGCTCCTCCAGCTACAGGACCTTCAACAGTGGGTTCGGCCTCTCTGTGCCTCAGTTTCTTCATCTATGACATGAGGAAACTGAGAGTTGGGGGAATAAGCTTAGATGGGTCAATGTTTATAAAGTGCACAGGAAGCGCTAAATGTGTGTTTACTAGACAAGGAACCAGTGTGTCCGGTGAAAGGGAAAGGCGTCACCTCAAAGAAAAGGGGAAAGGGCACCCCCCTCCCAGCCCATCCCCTTGCTTCCTTCTGCACGGCCGCGGGCTTGGTCATGGGCCACCTCGAACCATGGTAACCAGACCTGGCTCTCCAGGAAAGGTGGAGCGACAGGCTGGAAGGAGCCTGGGCCTGTGAGCTGCCAAAAGAGCCCTGTCAGGGGAGAGGCTTTTAGCCCTGTCAGGAGAGAGGCCAACCCTTGCCGTGTGAAAGCTGTGGGGTTCCGGTTTTGCTGTTTCGTTTTCTTCCGTCTCTGTTACAGCAGCCAAGCACAGACCCTACAGTGCCCTCAGTTGGGTAACCTTCAACAGCTGGTCCACCTCACCCATCTGTGCCCACCTCTAAGGCCTATCTTAAAATCAGGGAATAATTACTGCTCCTCTCCCTGCTCCAGGCTTGACATGGGTAGGCACAGCTTTTGTTAAGTGAATGAATGAATGGAGGACATTCCAAGCTTCCCGTATCTCACTGCTGTCCAGTCACTCAGAGGTGCCAGCTTTTACGGCTGGGGCACCCGCTCACTTCTTTCTGTCGTACACGAGGCACTTCTGACACAGTCACTCTGAGGACACCAGCCCAACCTGGCTGCCACACACCAGGCTGGCTCCATGATTAATTAGGACCTCCCTGGAAACCGCTTCAGAGAGAAAGTGGATCAAATCGTACCAACACAAAAGGATCCTTAAGACATATTGTTGAGCGAAAACAGCAAGCTGCAGAAGATATGTAGAGTACATCTGTGTGTTCTTAACCCCTGGATTTTTCTGCAGTGCACACAAGTAGGTAAATGCATGACGAAAATAGCCTGAAAGGTTACGCAGCAAAATGGTAATAGTGGCAACCCTGGGGGGAGCCTAGGGTTGGGCGGGTGGCCAGCAGAGAGCCCTTTAGCTTTGCCCATGATCCCCACATTGTTTAGTGAGAATGTATTCGTGTAATAATCCATTTGCATAATCAAGACATACACACTTTCAATGGTTAGGGGCTGGTCAGTTTCTGTTCAGAGGGCTCTCCGAGCCTTGATTCTCAAACTAATGGCACCAGAATCACGGGAGGAAAGTGTTGAAAGTGCAGTGCCCAGACCCTGCCCGTACCTCCTGAATGAGCACCCCGTTGACACTGCTTCTAGAATTCTGGCAGGAAGAGCGCACCTGTGGAAATATCCGATAGATAAAGCAGTCCTGCGCTCACACTGACTGGGGCCTGCAGGTTTTCAGCAAGGGTTTAGAAGCAGCTTCTAGGAGTGAGGCCCAGTCCTGAGGGTAAACAAAGTTCTCTCCTGGAGAAATCTGGAAAAGCTGACAGAGTGGAATACGGGAAGTAACTGCTGGAACAGCAAGGACTCCACGCTGAGCAGGCCTCTTTCCTCCACTCCCACGCTGCCTCCAGCGGCCTTCAGGTGTCAGCCGAGCCTCAGCAGAGCCATGCCTGGGGCTCGTTCCCAGGCCCCGCCTGCTGCTCTGCATTCCCTTAGGAGCTGCTCAGCCCTGGGGACTGTGGCACCGGCCACAGCCTCTGAACGTGCCTCGGTCCTGCTCACACCTGCTGTGGGAGTGGGGGACAGCCCAGGAGCCGGGGTGGCTGCGGTGCCTGGGCCCAGCTCCCCTCCCTGCACCACAGGGGAGGACGTGCTGGCCAGGCTGCTGTAGTAATAGTGCTCAGTGACACAAGAGCCATGCTGTACACAGCTGGCCTCTCGTCTTGCTCAGGGCTCCCCGGCGCGGCGCGGGCTTGTCACCTGCCTCCCGCCACTCCCCCACCCTTTACTCCACCCTGCTCTTTCTATGGTGCCCCCACCCCCTGCAGGTGCCTGGAAGTGCCACCTTTAGCTTTGGACCTACATGCCAGCCACTCAGTGACGTTGTCAACCCCCACCGTCTTCCCACTCTGGGCTCACTGTGACTCAATTTACCTACTCAAAGAGACTGCTTCACTGGGGAGCCTTTCTCCCCAAATCTAAGAATCTAGAAAGCAAGGAGCAGTTTCTTGGCATGACTCACTGTGTTCTGAGCAACAGCTCCAGGGCTCCTGTCCTTCAGCTAGAAGGGCCCCACTGTTCCCCATGTTATATGTTTCTTGTTGTCATTGGAATAAAGGGCTCTCACCTTTAAAAAAAAAAACTACATTCTGATCCAATGCTATTATTTGAAAAATAGAGAAAACTGAGCCCCTATTCTGGTTCACTGTTCATTTAATAATTACTTATTGTTTATAATCCCAGTACATGCCAGGCACTGGGTAAGGTGCGGAGGAGGGGGATATCACAGCAAGACTCAGTCCTTCACCCAAGGAGGATGAAGCCTGGAGAGGAAGCAGGGATCGGGCTGCAGAGGGAGGACCCGCCGCAGGTACCCAGGGCTCTGGAGCAGACGCGGTGCCAGGAAGGTCTCCCAGAGGCCGCCAGCCCGCCCCTACTCCCAGAACCCTGCATGCACCACCACAGCCTGTCTCAGTCTCGGGTCCCTGGTGTCTGCTCTGCCCTCTGCTCTTCCCCTCAGGCCCCCAGGGTGGTCTCAGGCCAAGCGATGGCTCCAAAGGGACGTGGAGTGCGGAAAGTGGCCCAGACGCTCTCTGGGTGTCAGAACACCCAGGTCTGGCCCTGATCGCCAGCTGTGAGGCCCAGCAGTTCATTTCCCCCATCTCGGCCTCTGTTTCTTCACGGGGGCCTCCTGACACCAGATGCCCCCCCCAGATGCAGGTTGGGAGGCCCAAGCCCACCCACACACTGACAGACTCACCAGTGCCCAGGCTCCAGCCCCTCTCCGCGCTAGGCAGGCTACAGCTGCCTGCTGGTCTCCTCTCTCCACTGGGACCAGGAGCTCTGGCTTGGTGGTGGCCCGGCCTGTGGAAAGGAAACGGGCAGTGGCAGGGCTACCCTTGCAGGCCCGGAAAGGGAGGGTATTCTGTCAGGCTTGGAGCAGGACTCACTCCCTCTTCAAGGCCTGTGTTGAGGGGCGTGGAGAGTAGGGAGGGCAAGGCCTCTCAGTCCTCTTGGGCCAAAAGTGAGTGCCATGAGGCCAAGAGAAAGGGTTCCATCCACTGCCCACACAGACAAGTCACCTAGTCCAGACAGATCAGGAAACTGAGGCCCACGAGAGGGGCTGGCCATTCACAGCAGTCAGAGCTCAGGCTTCCTGCTGCCCTTCCTTCCACATGCTTCCCCTTCCTGCCTGAGGTTGGGCAGCCTCCTCACCCTGCCTCCCACAGCACGCAGGGACCCTCTTCTGAAACAGGAACCTCTGTGGCCAGGCAAAGAGAGGGAAGGCACTGTGTTCTGGGCCTCAGCCTCCCGACAGGGGGAGAAAGTGGACTAAAAGCCGACTATTCACCTTCCCAAAGCAGTGAGAACTGCAGTGTGTGCAGGAGAGCTTGGGAGTGGGGGTAGCTACAAAACCCAGGTCTGATCAAGTCTCACACGAACACACAAACCTGCCTGAAGGACTGAACTTCCTAGGGCTGGCCCCCATTTTCTGGACCTGGGGCACCCTTAAAATTCATCCTTCTTTGCTCAGCAGGAATCTCCTGAGAACTGTGTGCAGAGTGCGGCTTGGGGGTCCTCGGGATGCCGATGTAAACCAGGGAAGGCCCCCGCTCCCCAGAAGCAGACGGGCCGGCGAACCACAGTGTGCACACAGGAGCCGCCTCTGGCACCACCCAAAGGGCAGGACAGCGAGGAGCAGATTCTGGTTCATTTACTCCATGAAACCTGGGACAAGTCACATAACCTCTGCATTTCATAACATAAAACCTCCAAATGAGAATGACAGATACTTTTACCTGCCTGAAGACAGAGGGCTGAACAAATGATTTCCCCATGCTTCCTGCTCTCAGATCCAGGAGTCTATGTGACTGAATAAAGAGTGAAACCAAGGTGTGGATGCCCCCTGAGGCCAGCCTCTTACCCAGAGCCCAGAGTCTCACAGCTCCCCTTTACAACGTGTTTGCAGAGCTCCATCTGCAAGTCCTCCAGGCCACACCTCGCTGCACTGACAAACACCCGACCATGCCTTCGGGATCCAGAAGTTCCTGTTGCGCAGCAGGATCTCCACGTTCTCCAGCCGCCTCTGCAGCAGCCCGTACTCCTGCAGCAGCGTCCCCAGCACGGCCCACTTGCCCTCCAGCTGGTTCCCGAACTCCACGGCCAGCTTCTCGCAGTCGGCCAGCTTCTTCTCGGCTGTCCCCGTGCGTCCCTCCAGGCTCTGTAGCCGGGCAGCCTGGGACTCATCTTCTTCTCCACGGCCTGAATAGCAGCCACGATGACCAGGAGGGAGATCTCTGCAGAATGGACCCGGGCCTCTCCTGGAGGTCAATCCACATATGCCAGTCCTGGAACCAGACACAAGTTTGCAAGTCGGCCACCAGAAGTAGAGTGGCCCAGAGCCATTCCCAGCTACAGGAAGGTCAGGATTCTCCGGAATGGGGGAGACATATTCTGAGTGCCAGAGAGCCTCACTGGTCAGACCCCCAAACTGACCCCACGTAATAATAGTCAAAGACAGCAGACACTGGACCCCCACAGAATCCCCATGAGAGGAATCCTGAGCCAAGACCCAGGGCCAATGGAAAATGACATAACAAACATTACCTTCATAAACGAACAGAGAGTGGATCCCAGCTTTACCACTTACTGGCTCTATTAGCTCAGCCAATTTCTCAACCAACCAGGGAACAGAGCCAGCAGCAGAAGCCAAGAAGTGGTGAGAAGCCCAAGTCCAGAATGCCTGCCAGGGGCCCTGGGGTCCAATGCACACCCAGGCAGCAATCTGAGTCCTTGCCTTCTAGGACAAGCCCACACCCCTTAGTGGGCTCAGAGGGGAGAAAGGTCTGTTGTTCTGCCTTGGTGATCCCTAAGGCCCGTCCACCCTGACATCGACTGGTGTGACCTCCTGCCCTGCCTGACACCATGTCCGCACGATCCAGGTGCCTTGTTGACCAGCCCCAGGGTGGTCTCCACCTTCCTAGCTGCCAGGCGACAGGGGCCAGAGAAAGTTGAAAGCAGAAAAGGAAAGGAGGAACCATTATAAGGAATAGCCTGTTCACCAGAAGTGGAAAAGGTATTGTGTATTGCTGGAAATCAAATTTAAAATCCGGGAATCCCTCAGTATGCAACAGTTGAGGTAGGAAGGGAGCACGCCTGGAGATGGAACTCACCTAGAACTTGATCTGTAAAGGCTGTGTTGCCTCCTCTGGGCTCCACTTCACTGTATCGGGAAGAGGCCAGACTTAAGGATGGTGAGCCATGCTCTCAGGGGAAGGAAAGGGCCAGGTGTCTGATGTCTAGTACCTAGTATGTGTGCTACACTTTGCTGAGTACGTTTATTGGGGAGGTCTCTAAAAAACTCAGTCACACAGAATTGGATTAATCACAGTCTTTGGTTCATAAAACAAAGTCAGATCACTGGTCCACAGCCTTTACATTTGTTTTTAAGAATATAACATGTGCTAATGTCACACACCCTGAGTGCTCTTCCATCTCTTCAGTGCCTTTTATCCACACAGCCACCTTAGGAGTGAAGGAAGTTAGGATGCCCCCATCAGTGAGAAAATAGAATCTTAGAGAAGTAATGTGGCCTTCACAGATTAGGGGCAAACATCCTCACCTCCCTGCAATGCCCTGCCACAAATGTGCCACGCGGAAATGAGTCCAAAACCACTGCAAAGCTATTTCTACTAGGAGATGACCACTCTACTTCTAAAGACCTATGGAAATCTCAACAGCTGTTATGCAGGCCAGCGATGGCCTCGGTCAAGCCTGAGCCTGAAGCCCCTAACCATAAGTCCTCACAATGCAGATCCCCTCAGCAGCAGCCAGAAGGACTTGGCAGGGAATTCTGGCATCGGAAGCCTCCTCAGTGGGACCAGAGCTCAGGTCCAGAGCCCACCTCACAGCCAGGAGCGACTCTGGCTCCACCAGACTGCAGCAGACATCCCTCCCCAGGCCATGGCACTGATTTCAGCTTGGAGAGAGGATGGGAGCGGGATGGATCTTTCTCAGATGGTCGACTGGGTGTGTGTGTTGGGGCGAGGCGGCGGGGGACTGCCAAAGGGCAGGTCCAGAAAGAGGAACCTTGGAGTCTGGAATGAAGATGCCCTCAGTCCGCTGCCCCCACAGAACCGGGTCCAGCGGATATCAGGGCTGGAGGGAACCTCCAAATCTTGTGTTTGGGGCCAATCGCCTTATTCCACAGGTTAGGAAACGGGGAAAGAGAAGGGAGTTTATCATTTGGCCCTAGGAGTCCTCCTCCTGCCACCCGGACTGAGCCCTCTCCAGTTCCAGGAGGTGACCGGGCTGGTGGGGAGTGGGATGTCCTCCTGGCGAATTCAGGACTCGGCTCTACGTCCCCACGCGTCCATGAGGGTCGCCCTTACTGGAGGCGCAGCTGCCTCGGCAATGGCCCTGTGCTGGCCGGCCTGGGCAGGGAGTTGCCGCTGCTGCTGAGCGTGCGCGGCCCCACCCGAGCCCAGTTGCGCAGTCCTCTCCACTGACAGCGTCAGCCCTGCTTTTCCTGCGCAGACCAAGCTTCCGGGAC
The DNA here is from genome assembly GCF_048565385.1 of Saimiri boliviensis. Classification (NCBI taxonomy): domain Eukaryota; kingdom Metazoa; phylum Chordata; class Mammalia; order Primates; family Cebidae; genus Saimiri; species Saimiri boliviensis. Next base: position 9,128,024 of record NC_133458.1, read on the forward strand.
CACCGGGACTCGGGACACTGACAGAACGAGCCCAGGCAGGGGCTGTGCTCGAGGCCGAGAGGGTTACAACTGGGTAGCCCGCCCGCCTCCCGAAGTCAGATCCCCGTTTGACGGGGCTGGAGGCTCTGCCCCCGCTTGGCTGGGGCCAGCGACCCAGTGCGGACTTTCATCGGCCAGCCCTGGAGGCCCCGCCCTCACAGCCTGCGCCGGGGTTTGTGCGCGCCCGGCAGGTGTGAGCGCCCGGCCCCGGGCTGGTGCCCAACAGCCCGCAGGTGTCGCCAGCTGCCATTCACCACCGAGAGAGCAGAAACCAGATCATGCGCACGCAGTAGTTTATGCCAACAAGTTTATTGATCACCAGTTAGGGCAAGGGACTTACACCTTCACAGTTCTCTTGGGCGTTTAACGTCGTGGCCCACCCATTTATTTCACAAATGAGGAAGCTGAGGACCCCGCAGAGGGAGTTTGGGCCCCAAGTAAGTCTCCCACCGAGTCGGGGGCACCCTCAGCTCCTGCACCACAAACCTTCGGTTGACTCATTTCAATGTAAAGAACGTTATTTCAACACCTCTGAGTGCTAGGCAAACTCACAAGGGCTAGCTCAAAGTTGGGCACACTGATAGGGAAAAAAGGTCCTGAATTTGAAAGGAAGAATCAGCACCTTGCGATATTTAAGGAGGGGCACCTGGCATTAGAAAAACAAGCCTAGTTCAGCAAAAATTTGGGGTGTAAAAATTTTTTAAAAAGAACAAGCCTAGAAACTCAGCAAAATTCTTAGCCTGAGATCTCCCCAGAACACCTGAGACTCGCTCCTGCAGCTGCACTTGCACCACATCCTGTCTGAACTCCTGCTGACAGCCCGCCTCTGACTTGTGAGGCTCCCAGCAAGGGCTGGGGGACTTCAGAGCAGACAAGCAGGATCCAAAGCACAGAAGGGCAGCGCCTCTTCCCAAACCCAAGAAAGCCTGGCTGAACTATCACTGACTTGTAAACTTACCCTCTTCCCAGAGATGACAGCAATGCTACCATCAGCCCCCAACTCTGCTCAAGACTTTGGGAGAAGAGTGAGGGTCAGAAGGGCAGGCAAGGAAGTGGTACAACCAGGGACCAAGGCCCCCGGAAGCAGCCCTAAAGGCTGGCCACTTCTCAGTGCCAGACAAGATGGTAAAGTACAAGGATAGTCGGGGTCCCATCACTCCAGCTTCAGTCACCCATACCCAGGCTGCTCTACAGGCAGCACCCACAGTGGTGTGATGAGAGGCACCAGAAGCTAGCTGACCTCAAGACGTCTCCATAAGACCTAATATTATTGCCTGAACTTCTACAGCCCGAGTCTCATGCTTTGGTAAAAATTTGTTCACCGACATACAAAGGACTCCTGGGGAACAAAGCCCCGTGGGAGAGTCTTTCGCTGAACCCAGTGGAACTGCGACTCACTCCAGAAGATAAAGGTCCTTCCTGAGGGATTCTGACTGGTGGGAAAAGGCTGGAATGGAGTAGAAAGGAGGTCCTGAATTTGAAAGGAAGCACAAAGCTATGTTTCCTATTTGTCCCCGTGCCTCTTAATTTGACCCTGACAACTCAGGTATGACACTGGGGTTGTGACCCCCTTTGACAGAAGGGAATCATGAAACTAGCGGTGACTGAAGGATTCACCCAGATCTCCTAGGCCAAATCTGCCCCAGAGCCCAAAGTACTCAAAGGAGAACTCCCTTGAGAGGAGACAGCCCCTCCTTTAATGTGAAAAGCAGGCCTGGAGATCCAGGGTAAGGTGGGCCTCAGCCAGACCAGGGGTCTCCTCTGGGGAGGAGCTTCCTAGGCTCTCCCTGCACTGCCCCTCAGGGTGCCTTCTGGGGTCCAGTCAATACATCTTACACACCAGTGAACACTGAGCCCTTGGTGGGGGGGCCAGTGTCGCCCACTCCAGGCTTCAGTTTCCCCTCCCAGCTGACAACAAAAGTAAATCACAGATGTGACTATCCCATGGGGTAAGGACTAGGAATATTGGGAGTCACTCTGGGCAGAGAAACACACACCTAGGGAGACACTGTGCTTCCAAGACAGCGGCCAAGACATCCCCATCAAAACCCACAGGCCGAGCCGCATGTGGTGGCTCACCCCTGTAATCCCAGCACTTCAGGAGGCCGAGGCAGGAGAATCGCTTGAACCCAGGAGGCAGAGTGCAGTTGCAGTGAACTGAGATTGCACCATTGCACTCCAGCCTGGGCAACAAGAGGGAAACTCCATTTCGGAAAAAAAAAAAAAAAAAAAAAGAACCACAGGCTGGTGGAAGCAGCTCCTCTTCCAGCCCAGCAAGACCCACATGGAAAAGCCAAAAGCCGGCTCTTTCCAACTTCACAAAAGGCAAAGTTCCACTAGCAACTAAACACATTTACAAAAGCACTTAAAGTCTCTGTAACAAGGGAAAAAAGTTTCAAAATAGCAAAGTAGAAGAATTTCCTTTCTTCAGGCCATCCATCCACTCCACTGTTTCTCATGGTGACAGCAGGCAAGCAATCTCTGCACAAAACAAAAACCCCTGGTCCCCAATGTCTCTATCGCTCCCATGTTGGAAGGGCCATGATCTCTGGTCCTCTTGACTGTGGTACCTACCAGAGGCCCCATCAAAAATAAGGCATCCCTTAAGCTTTAAGGAATCTTTTACAAGTCAGGAATGCAGAAAAGGCAGCAAAGAGTGTAAACACGAAAGAGGAAACAAGGCACCGGGTCACACACACTGTCACCAAAAAGGCGAAAGGGCGGCTGCTTCCCATTTGAACGGGTAAAAACAACAAACCTCTCTCCAAACCATCCCAGGACGAGGAGGAACCTGCGTCCGGCACAATAGGCAGGACTGCCAGGGGTCCCCCGTGGGCTTCTGCCTGGTCGGCCCTCCTCTGTGCGGCTAGGCCTGGGCAGGGGCGGGCAAGTGTGGGCGCGCCTGGCCTCGGGCGTGGGTCTGCATGTGCACAGCCAGGTGGTGGTTTCGGTTGAAGGTCCGGCCACACTGGGGGCACTGGTAGGGCCGCTCGCCAGTGTGGATACGCTGGTGGCGGAAGAGGTCCGAGGGCCGGCGGAAGGTCTTGCCGCAGTAGGGGCAGGCGGGCCAGCCCTGGCCGCTGCCGGTGTGCAAGCGCTGGTGCAACAGCAGGCTCTTGCGCTGCTGGAAGAAGCGCAGGCACTCGCTACAGTGGTACATCTTGCTGGCCACAGGCCGCCGCACCGCCAATGCGCGAACCGCAGCCACAGAGTGGCAGCCCTCGGGGTCCTCTGGGAGCCAGCGAATGACAGGGCCAGGCACTACCACCTCCCCCGGCTCCAGCGTGTCTTGGCTTTCCCTGCAGCTGGTGGGCGAGCGGTCGGGGGCCTCCCGCCGCCCCTCCTCCACGTGGGTCCGCTGATGAATTGTCAGGTTCATCTTCAGGCGGAAGCTCTGCCCACAGTCAGGGCAGGGGAACGCCCGCTCCCGCCGGCGGGGGAGGACTCGGGACGTCTCCCCGCAGGGCCCCGGTGGCCGTAGCTCACCCGCCTGCATGGGCATGCCACGGGCCTGATGACGGCTGGGGCCCCCACGCCTGTTCCTGGGCCCTCGGGGGATTCTACACTTGGTCTGGCTCCGCGACACCCCTAGAAAGAGCCGCTCAGGTGTCATCTCGTCTTCGGACTGTGCCTCTGTCTTGATGGCCACACCACCACCTGGCAAAAGGAGTCTACGTTGGTTTCCAAGAGGACCGCACCACCTGGTTCCCCAGGTCACTCAGCCCAGTCCTGGCTTCCAGCCTCAGCCCAGGCACTGTCTCCCCACAGTGCTCACAGCACATTGCAGGGGTCCTGCTCACTGAGCCCCGCCACACAGGCACTGCCTCACACTGTCACTCAGGCCTGATTGTTGTCATCTGCCTCATTCCGGGAGGCCAAGCTAAGGACATGAGGGGAGCGGAGATCACGCTGCAAGGGCCAGGAGCCAGGGAGCCTGGAGGTCAGGATCACCTGGAGTGAGACACAGAAGCAGAGACCCTGGACACAGCAGAGAGGCTGGCAGGACCCCACCTCCAAGTGTTCTGATGACACTAGTTACCATCTGTGAAAGACAATGAGCCCCAGGGGCCCTGGCTGCCCCCAGACCACCCTAAGAGGCCTCTGTGGACTGGGGTGGTGAGTGCTGCGCCTGTGCTTAGCTGCTCATCCACATGACAAATCCGTATAGAGTGTCCGTAACCTGCCTGCACCACACTCTGGTGACAGAGAGGAGGCATTAGGACCCGAGACTCCTGCCTGGGTCTGTGTGGGTCTCACTCAACTCCCACGTTGGATGGAGCCAAGGAGCTGCCAAGACAGCAGTGACAAGGGCAACTGAGGCAGTGGCAAAAGACCTCGGACCCCAGGTCTCAGCACCCAACTCTCAGGGGTCCCTAATGTGAGGGAGAAAGGGTCCTGGCACAGCGCCCTCTCAGGAAAGCACAGACTCTATGCAGGGGAACACACACAGACTGTGGGCCTCAGGGGCTGGGAGCCTTGCCACGCCAAGACCATGTGAACAGCTTTTCCATCATTATCAGACCACGTGTGTAGGGTCTGATGCCTGGGTTTTCATGCAGTGCCTTTCCAGCCAAGCCAGACCAGACCACAATGGGGAAAGACCAGGAAGGACCCCAGACTGATCTGGGTCCCCACAGTCCCCAGGGAGACAGCAGCTGGAAAGGGAGGGAGGGAACCCTTAGGAGGAGGCCCCGTTACCAGGTCCCACCACCCAACCCCACTCCACTCCCAAAAGGCTCCCATGCTCCTGGGGGGCTCTGCTGCAGCCACAGGTGCCTCTGCCCTTCTTCCCTGGCCCTGGGAAGTTTTCAGAAAGACAGCGTTTACTGAGAAACAGCACCATGCTGGCACCACGCCAGGCACAGGACACACATTGTCCAGTGACCGTCGTAAGAACCCTGGGGAGGCCCAACACACCCCTCTATCCCCTCCCCTCACTCTGCGGTGTTTCCAGGCCCCCAAAACATTGAGGAACCCACCCTTCTATTGAGACTGTTTTCTCATGCTGAAAATACCAAAACCTGCCTTCTTGTAGGCCTGTCTCAAGGGCCCATTTCCCAAAAAGCCTGTCCAGCCTAGCGCAACCAGGCTCCCAGCCATCTCTCCCGTAACCGCGCTGCCTCGGGACTCTGTTCTTCCTGCCGCCTCGCCATCCTCACTCACCTGCTCCCAGCCCGGCAGGGGCCACTCTCGCCTCGGAGTCCCGCTGCTGCTTGGGGGCCTGCCCTTCTTTCAGCTCCTCCTGGGCAGGGCTGAGTGGGCTGGTGAGGTACTCCGGATATGGAGGGAGGCCTGGAGAACACAAATCAGTGACACTGAACACAATGCGGAGATCTCCTGCCCGGGTGACCGGGGACCCTCAAGGGAAGGCTAATGGCAGAGTCACTGGGATCCTGGGGTCTCAGTTCCAGCGCAGGGCATGATAATAAGGTGGACCCCACTGAATACCTGGCAGCTAGAGTCCAGTCTAAAGCCTCACGTCCCAGAGAAAGAAACTGCAGCGCAGGAATTCATGGTAATGATCGCCAGGCAGGCCATGACAGAATCTGGCATTTTAAGGCAGGAAAGAGAAACCCCATGCCTGTCCCTCCCCCTCCCCCTTCCCTCTCCTCTCCTCCCCCTCCCCCTTTCCCCTTCTTCCTTCCCCTCCCTCCCTTCCCCTCTCCCTTTCCCTCTCCCTTCCCCTCCCCCTCTAAGGGCATAAAGGAGACCCAAGGCTGGGCAGAAACACAACTGAAGATATGGCTTTAGGAACGTCGAAGCTTCTCCCTCACTATTTGTATTTCGAGATAACTCCATCCCTAGTCTACTCCTTAGGGCCCAAGTCCACACACACATTTACTCAGCGCCCACCTCCCAGAGGGATCGTAACCAATCCAGCTGTTAGCAAGACTTTCAAATGGTAAAGCCCCAAAATGAGCATGTGTCCTCTCACACAAGAAATGAAGCTTTTTTTTTTTTTTTTTTTTTTTTTGAGACAGTCTTACTCTGTCACCCAGACTGGAGTGCAATGGTGCGATCTCAGTGCACTGCAAACTCCGCCTCCTGGGTTCAGGCAATTCTCTGCCTCAGCCTCCCCAGTAGCTGGGATTACAGGCACCTGCCACCACGCCCAGCTAATTTTTGTATTTTTAGTAGAGACAGGGTTTCACCATCTTGATCAGGCTGGTCTTGAACTCCTGACCTCATGATTCACCCGCCTGGGCCTCCCAAACTGCTAAGATGACAGGTGTGAGTCACCACACCCAGCTGAAGCTCTGATTTTTTTTTAAGCAAAAAAAGATGATTAGAAAAAAGCTGATGACCAAAAGGCTACCAGTAAGAGAGCTAACAGAATGCTGCCATCAGAGATGAAATCAGCAAACGGCTCACATCGTGGGAGGGATGTGAAATCAGATGGGCATCAGATCAGAAGGGAACAGACAAGAAACCCAGAATCATGGAAAAAGTGACTCTACCTCCAAAACCAGGTTTGAATTTACCACGTTGGATCTTCCTGAATTTAAGCCTCCAGAGAACAATGCTTTGCCAGAGATTTAAAAAAAAAAAAAAAAAAAAAGCACGTGCTGTACTCCCCGCTACTTGGGAGGCTGAGGCAGGAGGATGGCTTGAACCCAGGAGTCTGAGGCTGCAGTGAGCCATGATCATGCCACTTACATTCCAACCTGGGCAACAGGGCCAGACCCTGTCTCAAATAAATAAATAAGTGAATAACCCAAGTGGGGTCCTCTCTACCTCACCTGAGGTTCTTTTCTTTTCTTTTTTTTTTTTTTGAGACGGAGTTTCGCGCTTGTTACCCAGGCTGGAGTGCAATGGCGCGATCTCGGCTCACCGCAACCTCTGCCTCCTGGGCTCAGGCAATTCTCCTGCCTCAGCCTCCTGAGTAGCTGGAATTACAGGCACGCACCACCATGCCCAGCTAATTTTTTGTATTTTTAGTAGAGACGGGGTTTCACCATGTTGACCAGGATGGTCTCGATCTCTTGACCTCGTGATCCACCTGCCTCGGCCTCCCAAAGTGCTGGGATTACAGGCGTGAGCCACTGCGCCCGGCCAACTGAGGTTCTTTTCTAAGAGAAGAGGTAAAACCAGCTAGAAGTTATCAAAGGGTGAAATAGTGGTGAAAAGTAATAATCCAGTTGAGTCTGTGCCTGCTAACACTGCTACCAATTCCCCTTTTCATATGGGGGAGTTATACACCAACAAGTTACACTGTCCCTAAAAATGGTACTTTCATGACAAACCTAAAGATGGTTGCTTCATCAGCAAATCCAAAAAATTTCAGTGGATCATCCTCTGAAGTTTAATCTTTGGATCCTTCCTACAACAAAGAGAAACATATCATCCATCCTCCTAAACAGCCCCAAGCATCACAAGGTAGTGACTAAGCAAGATGAAGCTCAAAAAAGAATGAGAAACAGAACGGTCTAAGTGAAAATATGAATCCTAACTGCTCGTGACCCACTAAGAATTGAAAATGAGGTCAGGTGTGGTGGCTCACGCCCGTAATCCCAACACTTTGAGGGGGCCGAGGCAGGAGAACTGCTTGAGCTCAGGAATTTGAGACCAGTATAGGCAACATGGTGAAACCCTGTCTCTACAAAAAATATATATACATACCAAAATTAGCCTGGCGTGGTGGTGCATGCCTGAAGTTCCAGCTACTTAGGAGGCTCAAGTAGGCCTGGGAAGTAGAGGCTGCAATGAGCTATGATTACACCACTCCAGCCTGAGCGACAGAGCAAGACCCTGCCTAAACACTTAAAAAAGTTAGGAATAATTTTTAAAATACTGGGAAGAAGAGCTAGATTCTGTGCCGCTGGATTTGGGGGCAGCACTGGCAAAGCAGCAGCACCCCCAGGATCAAGCAGCCAGCAAGCCAGCGGTGCTCCTAGTTGGGAAAGTCCCAGGCCTGTCCAAAAATGCCACTTCCACTGGTTCCATCAGGTGAAGACCCCACACAACCTGCTGGCCTCCCGTGTCCCCAGATGAATGAAGGGAAGCACAGACCAAGAAAGCAGGCTCATTGAAGATTACTTTGAACGGCAGGAGAGACGGCAGCAACGTCTCCCAGAAAATGCCATGAGCCCAGCTGTTACAAGTGACTACACACAAGAGTATGCCACTCAGAACACAAAATAAAGAGAAAATAAATTTTAAAATAAATTTAAAAGTTCACCTGTGAAATGATGGGAATTTAAAAAAAAAAAATATAGTAGTCCAATAGTAGTGACAACCAGTGCCCCAAGAAGGCAGGCATCAGCTATAGGGGGGATGAAAGAACTGGACTCCCAAAAACAGGCCAGACATGGTGGCTCACACCTGTAATCCCAGCTGTTTGGGAGGCTGAGGCAGGAGAATCACTTGAACCCAGGAGGTGGAGGTTGCAGTGAGCCAAGATTGTGCCATTATACTCCAGCCTGGGCAACAAGAGAGAAACTCTGTCTCAAAAGCAAACAAAAACTGGACTGCTAAAGTTCCCAAGTTTCAACTTGATAATCTACAATTTTTTTTTTTTTTTCCGAGACAGAGTCTCGCTCTGTCACCCAGGCTGGAGTGCAGTGACATGATCTTAGTTCACTGCAAACTCTGCCTCCTGTGTTCAAGCAATTCTCCTGCCTCAACCTCCCAAGTAGCTGGGATTACAGGTGCCCACTACCATACCCGGCTAATTTTTGTATTTTTAGTAAAGACAGGGTTTCATCACGTTGGCCAGGCTGGTCTCAAACTCCTGACCTTGTGATGCATCCACCTCAGCCTCCCAAAGTGCCACATCTGGCTAATTTTCGTATTTTTAGTAGAGACAGGGTTTCACCATGTTGGTCAGGGTGGTCTTGAACTCCTGACCTCATGATCTCCCCACCTTGGCCTCCCAAAGTGCCGGGATTACAGGCGTAAGCCACTGTGCCTGGTCTTATTTTCTTTTTAAAGTAGACATATTCTGAATACAGGTTTCATTATGGGGGTCAGGAGGACAAATGTTTACTTTCACATTTTCTCTGTAAGTAAAAGGGCTGATATATTTTGAATAAAGAGTGGTTTAAAAAAAAAAAACAGCTGTGGGGGTGGGGGGCAGTTGCAGTGACTCATGCTTGTAATCCCAGCACTTTGGCAGGCCGAGGCAAGCAGATCACCTGAGGTCAGGAGTTCAAGACCAGCCTGGCCAACATGGTGAAACCCCATCTCTACTAAAAATATACAAATTAGCCAGGTGTGGTGGTGCATGCCTGTAATCCCAGCTACTCAGGAGGCTGAGACAGAAGAATTGCTTGAACCCAGGAGGTGGAAGCTGCAGCGAGCCGAGATTGCGCCACTGCACTGCAGCCTGGGCAACAGACTGAGACTCTGTAACTAACACACACACACACACACACACACACACACACACACACACACACACGAGATTCTGGCTCTTTAGGAACTCCTGGCTCAAAACACTACCATGGGGATCCCCAAGCCCAAATCCTGTACTAAGCTAGTGTAGCAGCATCCCCTGGAGAGCACCTGTGGGAATCTCATCAATAGGCTCAGGGTGGGCCTAGGAAATAAACATTTTTAAAAAGATTCCCAGAGCAAAAAATTAATAATAATTCACAAAACAAGAAATTTAAATGGCCCTTAAACATATTTTTAAAAAATAGGGCCAGGTGCAATGGCTGATGCCTGTAATGCCACCACTTTGGGAGGCCAAAGCAGAGGAGTGTTTGAGGTCAGGAGTTTGAGACCAGCCTGGGCAACACAGCAAGACCCTGTCTCTACAAAAATTTTAAAAATTACCAAACATAGTGGCACATGCCTGTGGTCCCAGCCACTCAGGAGGTTGAGATGAGAATACACTTGAGCCTAGGAGTTCAAGGCTGCAGTAAGTCATGATTGTGCAACTGCACTCCAGCCTGGGTGACAAAGTGACATCTTGCCTCAAAAGAAAGGGGAGAGGGAAGAAAATGGTCGAACAGAACCCTCAGTGGTTATCCCCCAACAGAAACACCAAATTCAATACTATTCACATAAGAAAGCACCTTCCAAAAAACCAAAAAGCACATAAGCAATCACAGTACTTGGTCGTAACATCATATGAAGGAAAGCAGCACTGAAGAGGGTAGGAAAGAGTCTTGAATTGCAGATACCAACCCTCCTCCATCCCCCAGCAACAGCCACATGGCACCAGAGAATGTGTACTCCTCAGGGAGGAAGAGTACAGTGATTGTGGGACTTTGCATCGGAACTCAATGCTGCCCTGTCACAGCAGAAACAACACCAGGCATAACCTAGCTGGCACCTACCCACAGAGGAAGCATTTAGAACAGCCCTAGCCACAGACAGGCATGGTGGCTCACACTTGCAATCCCAGCACTTTAGGAGTCTGAGGCAGGTGGATCAACTTGAGGCCAGGAGTTCGAGGCTGGCCTGGCCAACGTGGTGAAACCCTGTCTCTACTAAAAATACAAAACATTAGTCGGGCATGGTGGCGCATGCCTGCAGTCCAAGCTACTCAGGAGGCTGAGGCACGATAATTGCTTGAGCCTGCAAGGCAGAGTTGGCTAAAGTGCTCTGGGGCCCTAATAAGGTAGTCCAGGCCACAAGGACTGCAATTCCTGGGCAAGTCCTGGTACTGTGCTGGGCTCAGAGCCAGGGTACTTGGGAGGGTAGGTGACCCCGTGAAACATCAGCTGAGACAGCTAAGGGAGTACTTGTGCCACCCCTCCCTCAACCCCAGGCAGCGCAGCTGACAGCTCCAGGGGAGACTATTTCCTTCTGCTTGAAGTGAGGAAAGGGAAGAGTTAAGAGGACTCTGTCTTGCAATTTGGATACCAGCTCAGCCCCAGTAGGATATGATACTGGGCAGAATCCTCAGGTCCCCATTCCAGACCCTAGCTGTTAGACACATCCAGGGCCAGAAGGGAACTTGCTACCCTGAAGGGAAGGACCCAGTCCTGTCTGGATCCATCACCTGCTGATTAAGAGCCATTGGACCCTGAGTAGACAGCAGCAGTACCCAAGGGGTAATCACCCTAGGCCCTGGGTGAGACGGAGGGACATGCTGGTTTCGGGTGTGACTCAGTACATTACCACCTGTGGCAGCTATGGGGAGAGACTCCTTCTGCTTGAGGAAAGCAGAAGGAAGAGGAAAGGCGACTGTTCTGTAGCTTGGGTACCAGCTAAGCCACAGCAAGGCAGAGAATCAAGTAGGTTCCTGAGGTCCCCAATTCCAGGCCATAGCTCTTGGATGTAACCTATCTGGGCCACAGGGAAGCCTGCTGCCCTAAGGGGAGAGTCCTAGACCTGGCCGCGTTCACCACAAGCTGACTGAAGAGCCAACACGGTGAAACTCCGTCCCTACCAAAAATACAAAAAATTAGCTGGGTGTAATGGCACACATCTGTAGTCCCAGCTACTGGGAAGGCTGAGACAGGAGAATCGCTTGAACCTGGGAGGTGGAGGTTGCACTGAGCCAAGATCACTCCATTGCACTCCAGCCTGAGCAAAGAGAACAAACTCTATCTCAAAAATTTAAAAAGATACACAAGTTAGTTAGAGAAACTATTCTTTATAAAAGAATTTCAGCTTTTAAGTGCAGAAGTAATGACAGAATCTCACCACTTTGCAACCCCAATGCAATAAGGAATCCAGGTGACAACCTTCAGTGGCTATTAAAATCATCAGGCGAAAAGTTGATGCGGAACTTAAAAATAAAAGGGTAAGAGACCGACAATGGGCTGGGCGCGGTGGCTCACGCCTGTAAGCCCAGCACTTTGGGAGGCTGAGGTGGGTGGATCACCTGAGGTCAGGAGTTCAAGACCTATCTGGCCAATATGGCAAAACCCCATTTCTACTAAAAATACAAAGTGAGTGGGGCGTGGTGGCGCTTGACTGCAATCCCCGCTACCTGGGAAGCTGAGGCAGGAGAATCACTTGAACCTGGGAGGTGGAGGTTGCAGGGAGCCAAGATGGCGCCAGTGGACTCCAGCCTAGGCAACAAGAGTGAAATGCCAACTCAAAAAAAAGAAAGAAAGAAAAAAAGACTGATGATCACAAAAAGAGAGACAACCAGACCTCTGTGCCTTCTGATGTGACACAGGAAGGTGCACACAGCACTACCTCTAACGTAGTCTTGCGAAAGAAATTGAACCTAAAGTTAAATAAGCCTCTAGATTTACCTACCAGTTTATAGGAAGTGCAGGAAGTAAAAGAACATGTTAAATAATGCCATATCTAAACTGTGGGCATTAAAAATAACAATGAAATGTCAAGAAGTAGATGGTATTAAAGGGGGAGTCATCCAGGCCAACACAGGAGGATCACCTGAGCTGAAGAGTTCAAGACCAGCCTGGGCAACATGGCAAAACCCTGCTGCTACAAAAAATTGGCCCAGGGTGGTGGCATGTGCCTGTCGTTCCAGCTACTCAGGAGGCTGAGACGGAAGGATCACTTGAGCCCACGAGGTCAAAGCTGCAGTGAGCTGAGATCATGCCACTGAATTCCAGTCTGGGTGACAGAGTGAGACCCTGTCTCAAAACTAAATAAATAAATAAATTGGGGGTGGGGGAAATTTATCAACTGATAAAGGAATAAACAATATGTGCTGTATCTTTATGATGGAATATCACTCAGCCACAAATAGGAATGAAGTACTCATACATACTACATGTGGATGAACCTTGAAAACATGCTCAGTGAAAGAAGGCAGACACAAATGCCACATATTGTATGATTCCATTTTTATGGAGTTTCCAGATGGGTAAATGCATAGACACAGAAAGCTGATCAGTGGCTGCCTAGGGCAGGGCAACAGGTGGGCAGAGGAACAGACAGTGACTACTTTTTTTTTTGTTTTGTTTTGTTTTGTTTTGTTTTGTTTTTTGTTTTTTTTTTTGAGACAGAGTTTCGCTCTTGTTACCCAGGCTGGAGTGCAATGGCGCGATCTCGGCTCACCGCAACCTCCGCCTCCTGGGTTCAGGCAATTCTCCTGTCTCAGCTTCCTGAGTAGCTGGGATTACAGGCACGCACCACCATGCCCAGCTAATTTTTTGTATTTTTAGTAGAGACGGGGTTTCACCATGTTGACCAGGTTGGTCTCGATCTCTCGACCTTGTGATCCACCCGCCTCGGCCTCCCAAAGTGCTGGGATTACAGGCTTGAGCCACCGCGCCCGGCAACAGTGACTACTAATAGGTATGGGGTTTCTTTCTGATGGAACAAGAAAGGTCTAAAATTACATTGTAGTGACGGCTGCACAACTTTATGACTATACTAAACACCATTCAATTATAGGAAGTCCTAGCCACAGCAATAAAGCAAGAGAAAGAAATAAAAGGCATCCAAATAGGAAAAGAAGTTAAATTATCTCTCCTTGTTAACAATGATTCTATACCTAGAAAACCCTAAAATCTCTGTCAAAAGGCTACTGGAACTGATGATCAATTTTAGTGAGGTTTCAGGATACAAAATTAGTGTACAAAAATCAGTAGCATTTCCATACAAGAGTAATATCTAATGAAGAACACAGTCCCATTTACAATAGCTACAAAAAAAAATTAAATACCCAGGAATACAGCTAACCACAAAGATGAAAGACCTCTACAAGCAGAACTATAAAACACTGTTGAAAGAAATCGGAGATGACACAGATAAATTTTAAAACATCCCATGCTCATGGATGGGAAGAAACAATATTGTTAAAATGGCCATACTGCCCAAAGCAATTTATAGACTCAATGCTATTCTTATGAAACTATTCATATCATTCTTCACAGAATAAGAAAAAACAATTCTAAAATTCACATGAAACCAAAAGAACCAGAGCAATCCTAAGCAAAAAGAACGAAGCCAAAAGTATAACACTACCCAGCTTCAAACTATACTATAAGGCTGCACTAACCAAAACAGCATGGTGCCGGTACAAAAACAGATGCATAGACCAATAGAACAGAATAGAAAAGTCAGAAATAAAGTCACACACTTAGAACCATCTGATCTTAGACAAGACTGACCAAAAAAAAAAAAAAAAAAAAAAAGAGCAATGGGGAAAAGACTCCCTATTCAATAAATGGTGTTGGGATAACTGGCTAGACAAGTGCAGAGAAATGAAGCCAGACCCTTACCTTTCACCATATACAAAAAGTAACTCAACAATGATTGAAGATTTAAATGTAAGACCTCAAATTCCAGTTGACCCAGCAATCCCACTATTGGGTATATACCCAAAGAACTATAAATCATTCTACTATAAAGACACATGCACACGTATGTTCATTGCAGCCCTGTGTACAACAGCAGAGACCTAGAATGAACCCAAATGCCCATCAATGATAGACTGGACCAAGAAAATGTGGTACATATACACTATGAAATACTATGCAGCCATAAAAAACGATGAGTTCATGTCCTTTGTAGGGACTTGGATGAATCTGGAAACCATCATTCTCAGCAAACTGACCCCAAAACAGAAAGCCAACACCGTATGTTCTCACTCATAGGTGGGTGTTGAACAATGAGCACACATGGACTCAGGGAGAGGAGCATCACACACAGGGGACAGTTGGTGGGGGTAGAGGAGAGACAATGGGGATGGGGAGGGAAGGGAGGGATAACATGAGGAGAAATGCCAGATACAGTATGCACCTAAAGTAAAATAAATAAATTATTTTTTAAAAATTCTAGAATAAAACCTAGGAAATACTCTCCTTGACATTAACCTTGCCAGAGAATTTCTAGCTAAGCCCTCAAAAGCAACTGCAACAAAAACAAATATTGACTGGTGGGACCTAATTAAACTAAAGAGCTTCTACACAGCAAAAGAAACTATCAACAGAGTAAACTGACAACCTACAGAATGGGAGAAAATATTTGCAAACTATGCACCCGACAAAGGTCAAACATCCAGCATCTATGAGGAACTTAAACCAACAAGCAAAAAACGGGCCAAGGACATGAACAGCCATTTCTCAAAAAAAGACATGCAAGCGGCCAACAAACATAAAAAATGCTCACCCTCACTAATCATCAGAGAAATGTAAATGAAAACCATGAGATACCATCTCACACCAGTCAGAATGGCTCTTATTAAAAACCATCACATGCTGGCGAGGCTGCAGAAGAAAGGGAATGCCACTGTTGACGGCAATGTAAATGAGTTCAGCCACTGTGGAAAGCAGTTTGAAGATTTCTCAAAGGACTTACAACAGAGCTACCATTTGACCCAGCAATCCTATTACTGGGTATATACCCAAAGGTAAATAGATCATTATACCAAACTATACATGCACACATATGTTTATCACAATGCTATTCATAATGGTAAAGACATGGGCTCAACCTGGATGTCCACCAATGATGGATTGAATAAAGAAAATGTGGTACATACATACCATGGAATACTACATAGCCATAAAAAAGAATGAAATCGTGTTCTTTGCAGCAACATGGATGAAGCTGGAGGCCATCATCCTAAGTGAACTAATGCAAGAACAGACAACCAAATATTGCATGTCCTCACTTATAACTAGGGCCTAAACAATGAGCACACATTGACATCGACCTGGGAAAAATAGACACTGTGGACTACTATGGGGGAAGGGAGAGCGGGGAGCATGGACTGAAGAACTAACTTGGGTACTGTGCTCACTACCTGGTGCAATATACCCATGTGACAAACCCGCACGTGTATGCCTGGATCCAAAATAACAGTTGAAATTTTTTTTTAAGTATTTAATTGCACACTTTAATAGGTGAATTATATGGTATATGAATTATATCTCAATAAAGCTGTTGAAAAAGGGTAAGGGGATTTTTCACAAGCTTTTTTAAAGACTTCAGAGCCAGGCGCGGTGGCTCAAGCCTGTAATCCCAGCACTTTGGGAGGCCGAGGCGGGTGGATCACGAGGTCGAGAGATCGAGACCATCCTGGTCAACATGGTGAAACCCCGTCTCTACTAAAAGTGCAAAAAATTAGCTGGGCATGTTGGCGCGTGCCTGTAATCCCAGCTACTCAGGAGGCTGAGGCAGGAGAATTGCCTGAGCCCAGGAGGCGGAGGTTGCGGTGAGCCGAGATCGCGCCATTGCACTCCAGCCTGGGTAACAAGGGCGAAACTCCGTCTCAAAAAAAAAAAAAAAAAAAAAAAAAAAGACTTCAGAAACATATGTAGAATGTGGACTTGGGTATATAACAGTTAGGATCCAAAGCCCTATAGAAAACATTTTTGAGACAACTGGGGAAAACAAAACAAAGGCTAGGTATTAAATGACATTCTGTTATTCCTCGGATATGATCATGGTATTGTGGTCATGTTTAGAAAAAGGGAAAAAACAGATGGATGAAGCGAATGTGGCAAACCCAGAACAGTGTTGGGTCTGGTGACAATCACTTGGAGATTCACTGTACTATTCTACTTTATTTTTTTAAATTTAATTGCAAAAAAAAAAAAAGCCCCCCAGAGGATTATGGTGTGCAGTCCTTTGGAACCACTGTCCTATACAGCAGCTACAAGGACAGGGCATGCCTGGCGCTCCTACTGAGGGCCCATGTAGGCAAATGGAAGAAGCACATGACAGGCCTTCCTACTGCAGGCTAGGGCTGTGGGACTGCAATGGGGGGCACAAGCAATATCGGGGACACAGACACACCTGAAGATGCCAGGAGGCAGCCATGCTGCTGGTGGAGGTATTATTATTACGAAGACCCCACTATGATAAAGTGATCAGTGTTACATGCTTATCATTTGTCACTCAGTCAACACAACCATGTAAAGTGAGTGGTCCACCTCAGACGTATGTAGAAACACTATGGCTCTCAGCCTGCCAGCCACTCCTGCCCAGGGTGGCCTGGTACAGAGTGGCCCCACTTTCGGTTAACGGCCTATGCTCCCTTCTTGGCCTCCGTGTTTGTCTGGGAAGCCCGAGGGGATGGGCCGTGGTGTAGCTGGCCTCTGGCATCCCACCACTTCTTGCTCCTATACTCACCAGTGCCCGACATCCTTGAATGTGCCACTTCTACTTCACTCCCCTTCTCCTGGCCCCACTGGTTAAGACAAGGCTCCTCTCCCCTCTCTATCCGGGTGAGGATGTCCGGTTTGGAGATGGCATAATCTGTGCACAGAAAAAGAAATGCAGAAGAGCTGGATCCCAGATGCCTAGAGAGATGCAGAGATGGCCCAAGTACCAAAAACCAAAGTGAAGACACAGACTGTCCACACACAACCTGTGCACAGGGGCCCAGAGCCTCCCTCTGCAGCCTTACCCAGGGAGACCAGCGTCTCGTAGTTGCCCCTCATCACATGCTTGTAGAGCTCCTTCTGCCAGTCCTCCAGCTTGCCCCACTCCTGCTCGGAGAAATACACGGCCACATCATCAAAGGTCACGGGCACCTGAAACCACAAGTGTCACATTCACTCACTCACAGGCTCAGCCCCTCAGGCTCCCACACCCCAGGGCGTCCCAGGGCTACCTTGGGGGCCTCCCCCTTGCTGCCCGGGGGCAGCCGCAGGATCCAGAAGTTCCTGTTGCGCAGCAGGTTCTCCACGTTCTCCAGCCGCCTCTGCAGCAGCCCGTACTCCTGCAGCAGCGTCCCCAGCACGGCCCACTTGCCCTCCAGCTGGTTCCCGAACTCCACGGCTGTCTTCTCGCAGTCTGCCAGCTTCTTCTCGGCTGTCCCCGTGCGTCCCTCCAGAGTCAGCAAGCGGGCCAGGCAGGAATCCACCTTCTTCTCCAAGGCCTGAATGGCAGCCACCACTGTCCACAGTGTGATCTCCGTGGAGTAGAGGTACGAGTTCTTCTCAGCAGCTGGCTGGGGTAAGGGAGGTGTCGAAGGCCTCTGGTCCTCTGTGTGCTTGCCTTTCGCAGGGGCCTGCTCACAAGAAAAAAGAGATGTTATGAGAATCATACAATCAAAACTTCCATCTCAAAAAGAAACTTCAGAAATGGCACCTGCCATGGTAAAGCTGAGTTAGCAGCAGACTGGGGGTAGATGAAGAGGCTAGGGTATCAGTTAGGAATCCAGCCTAAGTGATACAAGTGATCGTGGCTGGACCAGCGTGTCAGCAAGTGGGAAACTGGAGGAAACACAGCCCGCCCCTGTCCTATATACTAGCTTTGGGGATGGGGCATGCCCCACAGTCTTGCGCAAGTCTCAAACAACTGACTCCCCTTCTAGGGTACAGCACACTTAGTACAATGTGTACCACGCTGTGAATAACAAACGTGAGCCCCATGTTGAAGGGCTAAGATGACGATGATTATTGTTATGGAATGAATGTTTGTGTCTTCCTCAATATCCACCCGCTAAAGCATTAATCCCCAGTATGCTGGTATTTGGGGGTGGAGCACCTAGGAGGCAATTAGGCCATGAAGGTAGAGCCCTCATAAATAGGATGAGTGGCCTTGTAAGAAGAGACAGAAGGGAGATGATCTTGTTGTCTGCCATGTGGGGATACGATGAGAAGGCAGCCATCTGCAAACCAGGACAAGTGCCCTTGCCAGGAACTAAGTAAGGCAGCCTGAGCAGACTCAGACAACAATGATGACAGCCAGGCACGGTGGTTCATGCTTGTAATCCTAGCACTTTGGGAGGCTGAGGCAGGCAGATCATGAGGTCCACAGTTCGAGAACAGCCTAGCCAGCATGGTGACACCCCTCTCTACTAAAAATACAAAAAATTAGCCAGGCGTGATGGTACATGCCTGTAATCTCAGCTACTCAGGAAGCTGAGGCAGGAGAATCACTTGAACACAGGAGGCGGAGGTTGCAGTGAGCCAAGATCGCACCACTGCACTCCAGCCTGGGCCATGGTGCGAGACTTTCACACTCACACACACACACACACACACACATATATCATTTCATCTAGACTTCTTCATGGCCCAGCTGACCTCTCTTGACCTTAGAGTCATCCAGTTCATGCCAGGCTCCAGCCATGCCGGCCTCCTGTGGATTCTGAGGGCCCACATGCCCCTCCTCCACCTTCACATCAGCTCTCGCTATGCATCCTCTGCATGTCTGAGTACTTCTCATCTTTAATTCGTCTTTAAAATTCTAGCTTAGACACTGCATCCTAGAGGCTTTCACTGCTCTTCCTTCTTAGCACTAATAATCTACAATCACTTCATTCATTCAATAACAATTACTGAACACCTATCATAGTAAATGTACAATGAAGATGCAGAAAAAAACTGATGTGGTTCTTCCTTCTCCAGGAGAAAAATTCTGTATAGGAATACTTACAAATAACAGTGTGATAGGATGGGCTAACGAGTCCAGAGCAAATCTGTCCCTTTTGGGGAGTTTCTTGGATCTCAAATGCTGCAAGGCTCAGGAAAGGAGCAGGTGGACAGAAATGATCAGAAAGGTAGTAAAGCAGCGAGACCCAGGCTAGGCGGACTGGCTGATACACCTTCCAGGGCCCCCTCTTCCCAGGGAACAGGGCTATAAACCTCCAGAATCCCCAACCCTTTTTCTCTCCCTTACACTCAGGGAACCCAAAAAGATGTTCACCACACTCACTAACTAAAGAGGAGGGAGAGGAAGTTCTACTTTAATAAAAGCATCCAGAAAAATCACGGTTTCAAAACCTTCAGTGAGGTGTATTAATAATTGTAGGTGATCTATTGAGCTCTTTATATACGTTTTTCCAATACGTCAAAAATACCTAAAGGACTATATTCTCCCAATTGGACGTACTGCACAATATCAAGCCAACATTCTAAAATCTGCTAAACTGGCCTAGCTCGGTGGCTCACCCTTGTAATCCCAGCACTTTGGGAGCCGGAGCAAAAAGTTCGCTTGAGCCCAGGAGTTCAAGACCTGCCTGAACAACATGGCACAAATAAAAAACAAAACAAGCCATTCTTGGTGACTCATGCCTGTAATCCCAGCACTTTGGGAGGCCGAGGCAGGAGTTCAAGACCAGCCTGGCCAACATGCTGAAACCCCATCTACACTAAAAAAAAAAATTATATGTGTGTGTGTGTGTGTATGTATATATTTATATGTAAAGTAGTCAGGAACCCACACCCATAACCCCAGCTACTTGGGAGTCTGAGGCAAGAGAATCACTTGAACCTGGGAGGCAGAGGTTGCAGTAAGCGGAGATCATACCACTGCACCTCCAGCCTGGGTGACAGACTGAGACCTTGTCTTAAAAAATATATATGGTATATATATATATATATATATATATATATATATATATATATATAATTTTTTAATTTTAACATGGCCGAACACGGTGGCTCACACCTTTTGCGAGGCCAAGGCAGGCAGATCACAAGGTCAGGAGTTCGAGACCAGCCTGGCTAACATAATGAAACCCCATCTCTACTAAAAATACAAAAATTAGCCAGGTGTGGTGGTGGGCACCTGTAGTCCCAGCTACTTGGGAGGCTGAGGCAGGACAGTCGCTTGAAACCGGGAGGCGGAGGGTGCAGTGAGCCGAGATCATGCCACTGCACTCCAGCCTGGGCGACAGAGCAAGACTCTCAAAAAATAAAACAAAATGAAATTTTAAAATAAAATCTGTTCCGGTAATTTTTTTAAAATCCGTAATCTCTCTTGTAAACAACACTTAATATGTTTCTCTTAGGTAAAAGTAGAATATAAGGCGTTTCAAAGTGGTCTGATTGCAAAGTCCCTGCCCCGGCGTGAGGCTCCGGCCTCTGCTAGATGCGTGACCCTGGGCTAGTCCCTTCCCATCTCAGCCTCCGCGAATGTCCGGTGGGGCCGACGGCCCCTGCCCGCCCTGCCTGCCGTGGGGGAACCGCGGGGCCGCAAATGCGACAACGCATCGGAGGCGCGGCCTCCTCGTCGCCGAGCGTGACTCTGGCGCCGGGCCTGGCACAGGCCGCAGAGGGACCGACCGTGTCCTCCGCCGCTGACGTCGGGGCCTCGCCCGCCGGGCCTGGCGTTTGGGCCGCCCGGTCAATGCCATCGGAGGCCGGCAGGCAGGCGGCAGGCAGACCTCGAGCCCTGACGCGGGTCGGGCGATGGGCCGGCGGCGGCGAGCGTGGAGACTGCGGGCAGGACCCTTTCGCCAGGCGGCCGCGCGCGGCCAGAGTCCCTCGCGCGGGCTCACGCGGCGGCAGCCTGGGCCGTCCTGGAGTCCGCCTGGCCAAGGGCGCTTACCAGGGCGGGCGCCGTTTCGGCCATGGCTGCCTACGTCCCTCGCGGGGCTGCAGCACCTGGACCCGGCCTGTCGGGCCCGGGACGGCGCGGCGGCGACGGCAGAAGCGGAGCGGGAGCCGCCGAGGGTGGGAGCTCCTGCCTGGCGGCCGCGACAAAACACATGCCCCGCTGGCCCTTTAAAAAAGAGCTGCGCTCGGCGGCTGTGCCCGAGGACGCGCACAGCGCCCCCTGCAGCCCGTAGGACCGCAGCCCGCGGCCTAGAGCGCCCGCCCGAGGCCTTCCGCGCCCGCGGCGTCCGGGCCCCAGGTGCGGCAGCCCACCTTCGCCCGCGTCGGGCGTGCCGCGGCCTCCAGCAGGGCTCCATCAGGCGGAAGCCACTCCGGGGCCGGCGCGGCGCCCAACCCCTCTCCGCGTCCCACGCGGGAGCCGCGAGGGCTGGGGGAAGGAGCCGCGCGGGAAAGCGCGAAACCTGGCGAGGGAAAGCTGCGTGGGCAAGCTGCGTGGGCAAGGGGGCGGCCCTGGCCGGGGCCTCCTGCTGCAGCGCCTCCCACGCACCACAGAACTGAGTCGGGGAAAGAAAAAGGGTACATGGGTATTCAGGGAGAAGCCGGGCAAACTTAAATGAACGTTTTAAACTCTCTTTAGAAAGTTTTACAGAACAAACGTGAAGCTTGTAGCATTTTTTTTCCTAAGCCTGGCCTCCCGTCCTGGGGGCTCTGGGGTCCCTTCCTCCTCCCCGGGGCCCACCCACGAAAGCCCTCCACCACCCACGAGGACCCTACCGTAGCTTTGGTCCAGGCTGCGGATCCGGCAAGTGTGCGTCTTTCCCTCATTGAGGCCCTGAGGCGTCCTGAATAACCACAGGGCCCGTTTTCCTCGGCTTGTGCTGAGGCATATTCAACTAAATGTGCTGAATGCAGTTGAAGCTTTACTTTGTCTTTTCTGCATTTCCCAATCATCTCGCAGTCTTTGTCCAACAAGCTGGCAAACTCTTCCCGCTAGAACTCTGTAATTTTGTTCTTTCTGCGTTTGGGTTTGTTCTTGTTTTAGCTTTTTCTTTTTTAGGGGGATGAGAAATTATTTTCACAAATATTTGAGCCAAGCAAAAGTGTGGTCGGCTATCATAGAAAAAAGACAAACTCAGACCCTAAGTGAGGTGCACCCGTAGAATTTGGGGAAAGGTTAGGACGTGTTACTTTAAGGTAACAAAGAAATCAAATCAATATTTGGCATTATTCATTTTGGAAATTCTTGTTGAAATATCCCAACCTGGCCGGGCGCGGTGGCTCACACCTGTAATCCCAGTACATTGGAAGGTGGAGACGGGTGGATCACGAGGTCAGGAGATCGAGACTATCCTGGCCAACACGGTGAAACCCCGTCTCTACTCTACTAAAAATACAAAAATTAGCTGGGTGTGGTGGCACGCGCCTGTGATCTCAGCTATTCGGGAGATGAGGCAAGAAAATCGCTTGAACCCCGGAGGTGGAGGCTGTAGTGCGCCCAGATCGCACAACTGCACTCCAGCCCGGGCGACAGAGTGATAGTGGGTCTCATTAAAAAAAGAAAAAAGAAGAAATATCCCAACCTAAGCCACAAACTGCAAATATGCACTAAAGACATTAAGAGCATCTAGGATCTCATCGGGGATCAGCCCAATCTATTAAGGAATATAAAATAACAGTTAAGGTCCAATGCAAACAGAAAGGGTCAGGAAAACAAGCTGGGTGCAGTGACTCAGGCCTGTACTCCCAGCACTTTGGGAGGCTGAGGCAGATGGATCACCTGAGGTCAGCAGTTCAAGACCAGCCTGGCCAACATGATGAAACCCCGTTTCTACTAAAAATACAAAAAATTAGCTGAGTACGGTGGTGAGCTACTCGGAAGCTGAGACAGGAGAATCGTTTGAACCCAGGAGGCAGAGGTTGCAGTGAGCCAAGATTGCACCACTGCACTCCAGCCTGGGCAACAAGAGCAAAACCCCATCTCAAAAAAAATAAATAAATAAATAAGAAAAGAAAAGGATCAGGAAAATGGACTGGAGCAGAAAATGCTAGGATTTAGTGAGCTCTGTTCGGGGAAGAGTGCTATAATGTTTCACAGCTGGTCTTCATTTTTTAGAAAAAAGTTTCTAAAAAGTCAGTGGTACTCAAATTTGAGTGTGCACCATGTTCACCTAGGGTGCTGTTAAGATATAGAATGCTAGGCACAAACCTCAACATTTCTAGGTCCAAAGCAGAAGGGAATGATAGTGACATGAATCTGCAATTCTAACTAGTTCCCAAGTAATGCTGGTTCTGTTGGTCTGGTGATCACAGTTGGAGAACCTTGGCACTGTTTATCAGGGTCCCACAGCTACCTCCCCTTCCCATGCTCAGATTTTATAAATATATTTAATAAGCAATCAAACACTTTGCACCATAATGTGGTTTCTGAGCAGATCAGCCAGGGTGTCAAGCCAGCTGTAGCTCTGACATAAAATAAAATAACTTTTTTTTTTTTTTTTTGAGACAGAGTTTTGCTCGTTTCCCAGACTGGAGTGCAATGGCATGATCTCAGATCACTGTAACCTCTGCTTCCCGGTTCAAATGATTCTCATGCCTCAGACTCCTGAGTAGTTAGGATTACAGACTCCTGCCACCATGCCCAGCTAATTTTTTGTAGTTTTAGTAGAAATGGGGTTTCACCATGTTGGCCGGGCCAGGCTGTTCTCAAACTCCTGATCTCAGGCTATCCACCCACCTTGGCTTCCCAAAGTGCTGGGATTACAGGCATGAGCCACTGCACCCAGCCTACATTCATCTTTAATTATTAATCTGTCTCCACGAGTTTACTTTTTGGGGGATCAGATTTCCAGGACCTGAATATCTCTGGATGAACTGACAACATCCAGTGGCGCCCCAGCCCGTGGAGTAACAAGTGGGACTCCACCAAGGTGCAAGTCACTCTGAAACAGCCAGTCATCAGCCTCGGCTGCAGATGGGGTTCTCACAGTTTGGGGGCCACCAAAGTAACACCTAGCATCACTCAACAGGAGGTCAGCACACTCAAGTGCCACTGTCACCACCAGAACATCCTCAGCCAAGAGATGGGCAGGTCAGAGACAGAATTTCTGTGGCCCCTCATCCTGCAATCCAGGAATGTAATTTAGATTAGGAGGAGGACCCACACAGAATTAAAAAGATGTTAGGGGCCAGGCACAGTGGCTCACACCTGTAATCCCAGCACTATGGGAGGCCGAGGCAGGTAGATCTCTTGAGACCAGGGGTTCAAGACCAGCCTGGTGAACATGGTGAAACCTTGTCTCTACTAAAAATACAAAAAATTAGCCAGGTGTGATGGCATGTGCCTGTAATCCCAGCTACTGGGGAGGCTGATGCAGAAGAATCACTTGAACCTGGGAGGCAGAGGTTGCAGTGAGCAGAGATCATGCCACTATATTCCAGCTTGGGAGACAAACCCTGTCTCAAAAAAAAAAAAAAGTTAGGAATGGAAGCATTAGTATAGGGAGACCAGAAGTATAACCAAGTTCCCCTTCCCCTTCCTCCATAGAAGCCTTCCCTATTTCAGACAACTCTGAGCTTCCTATTGTACTTGCACATTCAACAAACGTTTGCTGAGCACCTGTGTGCCAAGCACCTGTGCTGAGAGCTGTGGAGGCTGACAGGATTCACACATGGTCCCTCCTTTGCACGTCACGTCCTGTGACTGTTTCTTGGTCTTGGTCTTGTCCGTTGCTTCCTTCCCACTGCAGCTGCACCCTGTCAGTCAGGTAGGTCCTCACTGGCTCTTCCTTGGTCTCACTCGAAACCTTTTAACATACCCCACGCCCCAACCCCCCAAAAAATTACAGTGTAATTCTTATTAGTGTTCCCAAATCACACCTAGAAGCAGATTACTCTTTTGCTCAAAGTTCTTCAGCTCCCCATTACTAACTCAGTAAAATCCAGACTCCTTGAAGCCTGGCCCAATCCTAACACTCATTGCTCTCTTCTCAAACCCCACCCTCCCCAAATTGGATGAACTCCTCTTCTGTACCTGCCCTATCATGTCTCCTGACTTGGTCATGTCGCCTCCATTTAGAATGTCCTTCCTCCCATCCCTAAAAGGAAATACGACCCATCACAAAGCCTTCCCCAATGTCTCAGATCTAAAATCATTGTTCTCTGAATCCTTATAGCCTTTTCCCCTCACTTATCTGAAGACATTACTATTCTATCTTTTATCCCCTTAGCAGCCTGTAAGTCCAAGAGCAAGATTTATCCTTGTACCCCGCTCTGTAGAATTCTGCACAGGGAGGATCCTCAGTTATCTGTGAGTGGACACACTCTAAGGCAAAATGGAATACTGTGCTCGTCTCGGAAAGGGTTTGCAAAGGGGCAGTAAAGGAAGAAAACTGATTTTGAAAGAACAAACTCATTGAGGGCAAAGATCTTCATTTTGTTCATTGATGTGTATTTTAAAAGAGTGCCTAGATAATAGGGGCTCAATATGTATTTGTTCAATGAAAGAAACGGATAAGGGAAGCTTTCACAGAAGGGGCTTATAAACCAAAACAGTGAAAAATAGTGTTTGGTTCAGAGAAAGGACACTGCAGAGAGAGGGAGCATGGTTTATTCAGTAAGACAGGAGGCTGGCCGTGGTGGTTCACAGCTGTAATCCCAGCACTTTGGGAGGCTGAGGCAGGAGGATTGCTTGAGCCTAGGAGTTCAAGACCAGCCTGGGCAACATAGCGGGACCCTGTCTCTACAAAAGATACAAAAATCAGCTGGGTATGGTTGGTGCCACCTGTAGTGCAAGGTACTCAAGAGGCTGCAATGAGAGGATCCATTGAGCCCAAGAGGTCAAGGCTGCAGTAAGCCATGATGGCACACTCAGCCTGGGCAACAGAGTAAGACCCTGTCTCAAAAATTAAAAAAAAAAAAAAAAAAAAAAGAATGAACGACAGGAAGTCCAAGGTAGCAGCAGCATAGAGTGAAAGGAGAAAAAAATGCAGAGTGGGGCAGGTTGTCAGAGTCTTGAGTTCTATACTAAAGACTGCTCATTATCAGGAGCTGCTGAAAGCCACTGCAAGGTTTTGAGGAAAGTCTACATCCAGTTGTGTGCAAGGATATTAACTCTGGAATCAAAAAGGATGTGATTAAGAGCAAAAGACCTACTGGTTACTGAAAAGCTCAGGTGAATGATGACTAGCACCTTAACTATGGGAATAGGAAGGATAGAAAAGGCAGGATAAATGACAGTCACTAACATTTGATACTTAATTCTTCCCTGTGTTGACTTCAATTTGTCTAACTTGATCATCCCTGTCCTTCTGACCGTCCATTTCCTGCTTTCTCCTCAGCACCCAGCAGAACAGGCTTTCAATGAAGTATGGCAGAAGCAGGCAAGAAGAGGCGAATCTTTTGTTTTCCTTAGGACAGTGCCTCTGCATGCACAGAATCACCTGGAGAGCCTGAGACACCGATTATGATTCGTGGGGCTAGAGTGGAGCCGGAGTTGGCACCATCACACTCCTAGGGGATGCTGCTGCCACCAGCAGAGCCCATACTTTGGGACGTAGAGTCCAGCTTTGACACTGAGTTCTTAACTGCAGAAGCAATAGCACCTCACAGCCAGGTGAGTGGCTCTGAAGCAAGATAGCCTGGGTTTACATCACCTCTGCCATCTTACTTCACTTCTCAGGTCTCCCACCTCATAGGGAAAACGAGGTAAAATCATACTGACCAAGCAAAACTGCATGAGGATTTTTTTTCATGGAAATAAATACTGCCTAGCACACAAGTATTCCAAAAGTCTCAGCAGGAGTCCAATTGCTTGATACAATTATTTGCAAGCCTCAAGAAAACGTAACTTTATTGGAGAAGTAGGACCATATTCTGTGCTTCGCTTTTCCCCACTATGCAAGGCCCAAGGCTGGTCACATTAAAATGCTCAACAACCAGGAAGTAAGAATAACAGGACGGGATGGACAGAGGGGTTATCTGTAAGGCAAAGGCTTAAGGATAAGGAAAGACTGCAGAAGAAACTTAGGAAAGAAACTCCGAAGGTTTTCCTGATGAAGCTACCACCTTGCACAGTGCCAGCCCTATGACTCCCTCCACGTTCAGTTTCTATTAACAAGACAATCCCATACCTTATAGCAGGGGGCCCCAACCCCTGGGCTATGGATCAGTACTGGTCCATGGACTGTTAGGAACCAGGCCACACAGCAAGTGAGCTCTGCCTCCTGTCAGATCAGCAGCAGCTTTAGATTCCCTAGGAGAATGAGCCCTATTGTGAACTATGCATGCAAGGGATCTAGGTTGTGCATTCCTTATTAATGCCTGATGATCGGTTTTATTCCAAGACCATCCCATCCCCTACTGTCCATGGAAAAATTGTCTTCCATGAAACCAGTCCTGGTGCCAAAAAAGATTAGGGACCTCTGCCTTATAGCGAACAAAGTTTCCTTCTATTTATTTGTTCACCCTCCCCATGGAAAACTGTAATGTCTTTGACATGTCACCTTCCATCTTAAGTGTTCTTACAAAATGTTTTGTGTGCATGCATTTTTAATTTATATAAATGATGTTATATTATAGATCTCAGTTTCTTACCTTTTCCCATCAGCACGGTATTTCAGTGGATCCAGATGGCTACACATATATCTAAGCCAATGTTCATAACAGCTGCCTGGCACTCCCTGGGGTACCCACATTCCACCTACTCTTTCTACTTCCCAAAAGCCATCACCCAGACTGTCTCCAGCTCTCTGCCATCTTAAGTATGGTCCCCTGAATATTCTGACTACTGAGTATTCTTGTCTTCTGTCCTAGGTTTAATAAAACTGCAAGTTAGGCTGTGCCATCAGTCCTTCCCTGTGATCACTGCAGGTCAGGTGCCTCTTCTCCAACTTAGCCCCAGGAGAGTGTTTCGACAAACGGAGAAAACATTTAGTATGAACTTTTTTTTTTTTTTCTAGTACAAGTTTTATTCTAGGCAACTGCAAATCATCCAAGGGGATGTTCACAAATGACCCCAGAACCCACTCCCATCCCCCCAGACAGCAGCGGGGCACACATTCAACACTCCTGAGACAAGCATCTGTGTCCTTCTTCTCTACCTTCTCTGGAATAGTCAATCCCAAAATGAATTTGGAAACTATAATCTCAACCACCTCAAGTAAGGATTGGTGTAACAGGAACAAACTCAACCACTGGTACAAGGTGAACAACCTTAAGTAACAAAGTAGTCTTCTACTCTGGGAGGCTGCAGAACACAGCAAGGAGGAGGTGGGAAGAGGAGAGGCGCATGCCGAGACACCGCGAGTCCCAGACCACAGCCGCACCATCGGCCACTTCCCTGGAATCTTCTCAGCAGGAGCTGCGGGGTCTATCCGTCTGACTCTTTTCCTCTTGATCCTTTTGAGACAAGCACCCCACAAGGGAACCTAGCACTGTATCCCCTGCTTCTGGCCTAAGCAAGCATCGGTGGGCTAAAAGAGCCCCATTAACAATTCCCTCCTAGAGGGTAGGCCCAGTCCCCAAGTTAGGAACAACTTCTACAACTCTTAAAATGTAAAAAACAAGTATTGGGCCGTGTTCTTTAAAAAATCAACTAAAATCTAATTCCAAAAAAGGTTCTTCAGAGCAGGGTAAGCAGTTCATTTAAATTATTACTTCTACTTGTTATTAACAGAGATTACAAAACAAGAAAAAAATGGAGGGTTACATTTCCCAAAACTCTTCCAGGCAGCTGCTTACCCCTATGACCCGACTCAACCCTGTGGGAAGATATGAAACGCCAGGACAAGCCCTGGAACCAGCCACCAGTCCCTGTGGGGGCAGAACGCCAACCCCAGCCCACAAGCATCAACATGAATGAGAAACCCAGAGACCTGAAGGTGCCAAGAAACAGCAAACTCAGCAGCAAGGTAAAGACCTGGCCTGGACTCTTCTTCCACCAGGTTTTCAGGACAGCCTCTGGGCTTGGCTTGGTACTGGGACAAGGGAAGGCAAATCAGAAACAACTGCTCTCAGGAAGAATTCAGTTCCTGACTCTGCAGTCTCTTTGGGGGGACCAATGCCACCCCCCTCCGCCCCCCAGACGGGCGAGGGGCTGCACCCTTAAAGCAGGCCATTGGGCCTTCCAGGCTCTCCGCCCCGCTCCCGCTGGTGGATCTTCTGGTGCTGCAGGAGGTGCTGCTTCTGGACAAAGCTCTTCTCACACTCAGTGCAGCTATAGGGCCGCTCGCCCGTGTGGATGCGCTGGTGCCGCACCAGATCAGACGGGTGACTGAAGCTCTTGCCACAGTAACCACAGATGAGGGAACTCCGGCTTTTCCTCCAAGGGATGTGGCCAGGCAGGGCAACTAGGCTGTTGGGTGAGAACCTCTCCTGGACATGCTGGCTGGCACTGGGCCCCTCCTGCAGGTGGCAACGCTGATGGGTCACCAGGCTCACCCTGCAGCTGAAGCTCCTCAGGCACACATCACACTGATGCAGCTTGGCCTTTTTGGTCTGTGGTTTCAGCCGTGGCCTGGACCTAAGGCTCTCCCCTGGCTCCTCAGGTGTACAAGACTCCCACCCTGAGTGGCTGCGCAGATGTGTGGCCAGCTGTTGCTTATAGCGGAAGGTGATCTCACACTCAGAACATTCGTAGGGGCGGGAAGTGTCCTTTTTCAGCTTCAGGCCCTGCCCACATTCCTGGCCCAGCTGTACCTGCCTATGAGATTTCTGCTTTGGGCAGCCCACAGTTCTGCTGCTGCTAGGATCTCTACCACCAACAGGCTCCTCTAGGGTAGAGTCCCCAGGACTTGTTTCCAAGAGGACAGAACCGCCCTGACCACCCCAGAGCTCAGTCTGCTCCGGGCTCAGGAAAGCCTGCTCTTCAGCAATGCAAGAGAACTCTCCAGGAAGATCCGCAGGGCCTTCCTGTGTATACTGTAGCTCCTGTTTGATCATGACCCCACCTGCTGCAAACAGGAAGACCAACAAAAAAGATCACATTCTAGTACCTCTGGTTTCTTCAGGAACAAACAAACATCTGTGAATTTCAGAAGCACCCCAGGAATAAGTGAATAAGGACAACAAGGAGGAGGATGACACTGGCTAGGTTCCAAGACTTACATAAAACTATATTCATGTATAGTTTTCCCAATGTTGACTAGAAATATGAATGTATTACTCTTATAAAACAATACTGTAAATGACAGTTCTCCAGGCTTGTCTACAAATTTTTATTTAATCCCCGTGAAAAATGACAGAATACACTGTAACAACTATATTAAATTAAGAGTGTTAAAATAACAAATTTGAATGACTAAAGACAAACTAAGCCTACAGCTTAAAAATTCATGTATCCAGCTCTGTTCTTCTTCCATAATCTCCCAAATGACCCACTGACAAGCGCTTTTCCTGCACTGCCTTCCCTCCTGAAGCTCTGACGTGCCCAAGCTCAATCTCCAGCAGGTTTGGACTACAGCCTAGTATGGTGGTCTATTGTGTAGGGCAGGCGTCCCCAAACTGCAGCCCCCTGAGGCCATTTATCCGGCCTCCCGCCGCACTTCAGGAAGGGGCACCTCTTTCATTGGTGGTCAGTGAGAGGAGCACAGTATGTGGCGGCCCTCCAACGGTCTGAGGGACAGTGAACTGGCCCCCTGTGTAAAAAGTCTGGGGACGCCTGGTGTAGGGAATGAAGAAGAGTGATGTGACGTTAGTCTTAAAGATCCCAGAGGGTGGTAGGAGTTGAGGCACATATAACAGCTGAACTAACAACAATCATAAAGGAGTCCAGAACGAACAAATGCCAGATGAAGTTACCATGTCAGCATCTGACAGTTCAGAAGTGGGAAAGCTCACTCTAGGCTGCAGAGGTCTATGGGAGGGGAACAGAATGTTCCAGAATATGCCACTCACCTGGCTGGGCACCACCAGGACCTTCCTCCTCCAAGTCACCCAGCATCTCTGTACCCAACTCTGCTTCTCCCTCTGGCTGGCCAAGGACCTCTGGGTGGGAAACAGCAGTGTGAGCCCAGGAGAGAGCAAAAGCTCACTGCACACCGATCAGCTGCCAATGACCAAGGTGATCAATGGCAGGGAGGAATGCTGAAACTTCAACAGATTCAAAGGCTACTGTTCTTGTCAGTTTCCCCTAGCAGTTTGGGACAATTATAAAGTTCTGGCCAATCCGAATGACTCATGTGGCTGGCTGCTGCCTCCTGTACTCCTCCTTTAGAGGGCCTGTGGCTCAGGCAGGCAGGCTACAGAGCCACCGCTGCCCTCGACAGCACCACCACCCACCACTGCCTCTCCATATGCGTGCAGCTTAAGTCTTGCCAATGCTTCCTTTCAGGGGATCTAATTTCATCCTTGCTAAAGCCCTGCAAGGTAAGATGGGCATGGGGACAGACAAGGAAATAGTCACAATTAGAGCATGAGACCCAACCAAGCTTACAAGGTCACTTTCTGGCCCATTTTCTACTTCCTTTACCTCTTACTCTGCTCTAGGCACAACGGCCTTCGTTTTTAGTGTGTTTTTGTTTGTTTTTTCAGATAAGAGTCTTGCTCTGTCACCAGGATGGAGTGCAGTGGTGTGATCTCATCTCACTGCAACCTCCGCCTCCCAGGTTCAAGCAATCCTCCTGCCTCAGCCTCCCGAGTAGCTGGGACTACAGATGCATACCACCACAATCAGCTAATTTTTGTATTTTTAGAAGAGACGGGGTTTCACCATGTTGGCCAGGATGGTCTCAATCTCTTGACATCCTGATCCACCCACCTCAACCTCCCAAAATTCTGGGATTACAGGCATGAGCCACCATGCCCAGCCACATGTCCTTCTTGACACTTCTCCATGTAGCTAGGTTTTAAAAGACTTTGCCTACTAAACAAAAGACATTTATTATGTAATAGGTAACATTTTGCATATAAAGATTTATATTTGGCCGGACATGGTGGCTCATGCCAGTGATCCCAGCACTTTGGGAGGCCGACGCAGGGGCAGATCACCTGAGGTCAGGAGTTCAAGACTAGCCTAGCCAATATAGTGAAACTCCGTCTCTACTAAAAATAAAAAAAAATTTTAAAAATTAGCTGGGCGTGGTGGTGGGCACCTGTAATCTCCAGAAGCTGAGGCAGGAGAATTGCCTGAACCCAGGAGGCAGAGGTTGCAGTGAGCTGAAATCATACCACTGTACTCCATCTCAAAAAAAAAAAAGACGTATACCTATTAAGCAGCACTTCTAATCAATAAGAAATAATCATTGAGACCACAATGACCAGCTTTAATTCTGGCCAAATGCCAAGAAAATCAAGAAAAAGCTTTTGATCAGCCTGTGCTGCCTGCCTCATCCAAGGTAACATAGACTTTCTTGCCAAATCATCTTTTTTTTTTTTTTAAAGCAACAGAGATCTCACTATGTTGTCCAGGCTGGTTTCGAACTCCTAGCCTCAAGCTATCCTCCCACCTTGGCCTCCCAAAGTGTTGGGATTACAGATGTGAGCTACCACACCTATCTCAAGTAGTCTTAAATATTACAGACAGCATGAGGGGCCAGGTATGGTGGCTCAGGCCTTTAATTCCCATACTTTGGGAGGCCAAGACAGTGGATCACTTGAGCCCAGGAGTTCAAGACCAGCCTGAGCAACATGGTGAGACCTACATCCCTACAAAAAATTTTAAAAATTCACCAGGCACAGTGGTATATGCCTGTAATCCCAGCTACTTGGGAAGCTAAGGTGGGGGATCATTTGAGCCAAGGCTGTCAAGGCTGCAGTGAGCCAAGATCATGCCACTGCACTCCAGCCTAGGTGACAGACTCAAAAAAAAAAAAAAAATGACAAAACAAAATAAATTTAAAAGCGGCATGCATGAGCAACCCTAGCCATATTGCACTGTAGTGTATATAACACCTTATTTATTAGAAAATACTATTGCCAGCCACAGTGGCTCATGCCTGTAATCCCAACACTTTGGGAGGCTGAGGCAGGCAGATCACTTGAAGCCAGGAGTTTAAGACCAGCCTGGCCAACATGGTGACACCCCATCTCTACGAAAAATCACAAAAAATTAGCCAGGTTGGTGTGGCATGCCTGTAATCCCAGCTATTCAGGAGGCTGAGGTAGGAGAATCACCTGAACCTGGGAGGTGGAGATTGTTGCAGTAAGCAAAGATCATGCCACTGCCCTCCAGCCTGGGCGACAGAGCAAGACTCCACCTCAAAAGAAAGAAGAAAAATAAAAGAAAAGAGAAAGAAAAAGAAAATACTGCCAAGAATAGACTATGTGACCACAAAAGGCACAATGCTGAGAGCTTTCCAAAAGTCTCTGTAAATGGGAAGACCTAGAGACTTCCATTTCTCCACCTGTTCAAGCCAACAACCCATGGCTCTTGTGGATCCATAGCCACAAGAGCCACAGGTGTAGTCTGAATCACAAGCTACTGGCCAGGAATCGTAGTATGTCTGAGACAGAATTCTAAGGAGAAAACTGCTACTCACTCAAAGAGACCAGTGTCTCATAGTTACTCTCCATCACGTTTCTGTAGAGCTCCTTCTGCCAATCCTCCAGATTCTCCCATTCCTGCTCAGTGAAACAGACGCCATCATTCTCCAGTGACCTGGACACCTGGAATCACCAATGGCACACCGTGAGTGACTCTACTCACAGCTATGACAGAAGAGCCAGCAATTGAGGTCCTTAGATATTAAAGGGCTGGGCTCCCCCTTCTCTCCTAATTTTTAATTCTCAATGAGGCTACCTTGGGGGCCTCCCCCTTGCTGCCCGGGGGCAGCCGCAGGATCCAGAAGTTCCTGTTGCGCAGCAGGTTCTCCACGTTCTCCAGCCGCCTCTGCAGCAGCCCGTACTCCTGCAGCAGCGTCCCCAGCACGGCCCACTTGCCCTCCAGCTGGTTCCCGAACTCCACGGCCATCTTCTCGCAGTCGGCCAGCTTCTTCTCGGCTGTCCCCGTGCGTCCCTCTAGGCTCTGTAGCCGGGCAGCCTGGGACTCCATCTTCTTCTCCACGGCCTGAATAGCAGCCACTACCGTCCACAGTGAGATCTCGGTGGTCTGAAAATAGGAGCTTTTCTCTGTTGCTTGTGAAGGAAGTGTGGAAGAAGTTAAAGGTGTGGAGCGTCGTTTTCTCCTGTGCTGAAGGATCAAAGACACAGAGTAAGACGATGTCACTTCTAAACATCAAGTAAAGAAAGCAACATTCAAGTGTATCAGTTCTCAAAGCTATCTAGTTTCTTCTTTAACAAAAAAAGCATGTCTTTTATTGATACTAAAAATTACCTGTAGACATTGTATTAATAATAATGCTAGGAAAATGCCAAAGAATAGAAACAAAATACTATACAAAGTATTCTCACACAGAAATAAACTGTTAGGGCTAGGCACAGTTGTTCACATCTGTAATCCCAGCACTTTGGGAGGCCAAAGCAGCTGAATCACTTTAGCTCAAGAGTTTGACACCAGCCTGGCCAACAAGGCAAACCCTGTCTCTCCAAAAAAAAAATACAAAAAAATTAGCCAGGCATGGTGGTACATGCCTGCGGTCCCAGGTTCTTGGGGACTAAGGTGGGAGGATGGCTTGAGCCCAGGAGGAGGTTGAGGCTGCAGTGAGCCAAGATCATGCCATTGCACTCCAGCCTGGGTAACAGAGTAAGACCCTGTCTCCAAAACAAAACAAAACAAAAAAACTGCTTGAATTTGGTGTATTTCCTATAAGCTTTTCTCATGTTTTAGTTTATTTTTTTGAACAAAAATGAAATTACAGTGTGTATGTTTTGTTATCTATGTTTTATGCTTAGCATATTCTATGAGACTCTTGTGTCAGTGTTCATTTTTAAACCTATTTTTATTTAATGTTTTGGACAATATGATAAAAGATGTCATTTACATCTTATCTTGCCTCCACATCCCTGCCAGACTTCATAGTTGATCACGTCACCCATTTGAAAACCTTTCAATGGCTCCCCACAATAAAGACAAAATTCCTTAGCAGGACCTACGAGACCTCATTCATTCATCTTTGCACTCTAGCAGCTGGGATGGTGGATAAATCCTTAAAAAATATTTACTGAAATGATGTGACTAAGTCTACTGACATTTTCCTTGCAATTTTCACTTTAATGAGCTGTCTCTGACAGTAGGAAAATTGCTGTCATTGAAGCTACAATTACTGAAACCAACAATGGGGAAGTCTTCCCCAAGCTGTCCCCGCTGTCTCCCTGGCACATTCATGTCAGTCCTAACCCCTCTTCAAACCTCATATTCATGGTGCACACTTTATTCAAGGCTGCTTCTCTAACCACAGTGAGGCCACCAAGACCAAGACACTGAGAGGAAGTATCTCCGAAAGAGATGCTGGGCCAGGGGTCGTGGGCAAGAGAAACATGGGACAAAAGGCATCTGACTGGTGCAACACTGAACATTTAAGTTTGGCCATGACCTACTCTAGTTACTAAGTCAGTTAATTCATCGTGGAACACATGGGACAAAAGCTTAAATATATCCTCCCACAAAAGATTAAAAGTTCAATATAAAAGACAAATGCAAGTGAAACAAAACAAAACATTAAACTGGATAAATGCATGTCATCATGTTTGTTTTGCTTTTGCGCTAAGTCTGGGCGTCTCCTCTTTCCTTTCTGTGGCCCAGCATTCTGTGCTTACTAGCACTTTTTCCTGACAGGAACATAGGTCAGAATCTGTTCAAAGGATTGATCCCCCTCCTCTCCACATAGTAAAAGGTTGAAAACAATGGTTTAACGAAGTTTCTTCTTTTCTTCTGTTTTGAATTATCTAGCAAGATGGGAACATTTCAAATGTTCACCAACCAGTGAATGGATAAAAGAATTGTGATCCATCTAATATTATGGGTTAAATCATGTCTCCTCAAAATAATACAATAAACCCCTAATCCTCAGTACCTCAGGATGTGACCTTACTTGGAAATAAGGTATTTCCAAGGGAAATCAGGTTAAAATGAGGTCATTAGGGAGGGCCTTAATCCAATGACTGATGTCCTTAAAACAGGGGACCTTCAGATGCAGAGACAGACACAGAGGAAAGATAATGTGCAGACTCACACAGGGAGAAGGTATCTACTATGGTTTGTCCTCAACAAAACCCATGTTGAAATTTTATTCCCAATGTAGCAGTGTTGGGAGGTGAATCCTAGTGGGAGGTATTTGGGTCATGAGGGCATATCCCTCATAAATAAAATCATGTGCTCCCACAGGGGTGAGCTGTCATTGGCAGGAATGAATTAGTTCCCACTAGAGTGGATTGTTAAACAGCCTGACTGACTTGGTTCTCTCTCTTGCCTCCTGTCACCATCTGATCTCTACACATACCTGCTCCCCTTCCATTTTCTGCCACGAGTTTAAGCAGCTTGAGGCCCTCACCAGACACAGCTGCCCAAGCTTGAACTTTCCAGCAACTAGAACTGTGAGCCCAAAAAATCTTTTTTTTTTTTTTTTTTTGAGATTCAGTCTTGATGCCCAGGCTGGAGTACAATGGCAGGATCTCGGCTCACCACAATGTCTGCCTCCCAGGTTCAAGCAATTCTCCTGCCTCCGCCTCCCGAGTAGCTGGGATTACTGGCATGGGCCACCACGCCCAGCTAATTTTGTATATTTTTTAGTAGAGACGGGATTTCACTATGTTGGTCAGGCTGGTCTTGAACTCCCCACCTCAGGTGATCCACTCACCTTGGCCTCCCAGAGTGCTGGGATTACAGGCATGAGCAAACTTCTTTTCTTCATGAATTACCTAGCCTCAGGTATTCTGTTATACCAATACGTAATAGGCTAAGACAACGGCCATGTCAAGATTAAGGCAGAGGCTGGAGTCATGCTGCCACAAACCAAGAAAACACATGGTACCACCAGAAGCCAGGAGAGAAGAACAAACCTCATAAGGAACCAACCCTGCAAACATCCTGATTTCAGACTCCTAACCTCCACAACTGTGAGATAATAAATTTCTGTTATTTAAGCTTCTCAGTTTGTTATGCCACCCCTAGGAAACTGATACACTGTAACATACTTTATTATATAGCATATATGTTTAGCAAATTTTATATATATAGCTTAGTAGACTACTAAGCCTACTACTTAGTAGTAGACTACTATTTCGACTATCAAGTCTACCGTTATGCAACAAAAAAGGACCAAAATCAATGACATGTATAACAACATGCTAAGTGATGGGAATCAGACACAGGTCAGGCACAGTGGCTCATACCTATAATTCCAACACTTTGGGAGGCCGAAGTGGGAAGATCACTTGAGCCCAGGAGTTCGAGACCAGCCTGGGCAATAAAGTGAGACCCCCGCCGGCTGGGCACGTTGGCTCAAGCCTGTAATCCCAGCACTTTGGGAGGCCGAGGCGGGTGGATCACGAGGTCAAGAGATCGAGACCATCCTGGTCAACATGGTGAAACCCCGTCTCTAATAAAAATACAAAAAAAAAAAAAAAAATTAGCTGGGCATGGTGGCACGTGACTGTAATCCCAGCTACTCAGGAGGCTGAGGCAGGAGAATTGCCTGAGCCCAGGAGGCGGAGGTTGTGGTGAGCCAAGATCGCGCCATTGCACTCCAGCCTGGGTAACGAGTGAAACTCCGTCTCAAAAAAAGAAAAAAAAAAGTGAGACTCCCCCCACCTCCACAAACTTTTTAAAATGAGCCAGGTATGACAGCATATGCCTGTAGTCCCAGCTACTTGGGGAGGCAGAGGATGGGAGGATGACTTGAGCCCTGGAGTTCAAGGTTTCAGTGAACCATGATCGCACCACTGCACTCCACCCTGAGTGACAAGAGTGAGACCACTTAAAAAAAAAAAAAAAAAAAAAAAAAAGCCAGGTACAGTCGCTCACGCCTATAATCCCAGCACTTCCTTAGGACAAGGCAGGCAGATCACCTGAGGTCAGGAGTTGGAGACCAGCCTGACCAACATGGAAAATCCCTGTCTCTGCTAAAAATATAAAAGTAGCTGGGCGTGGTAGCGCATGCCTGTGATCCCAGCTACTCGGGAGGGAGGCAGGAGAATGTATTGAACCCAGGAGGCAGAGGGCGCAGTGAGCCAGGATCACAGCACTGCACTCCAGCCTGGGCAACAAGAGGGAAGCTTCATCTCAAAAATAAAAATAAAAAAAGAATTCTGACATAAAAGGCTACCTTTGTGTTTCATTTACATGTTTGGAAAAAGGCAAACTATAGGAACAGAAAGCAGATCAGTGGCTGCCAAAACCTAGGGTTACGAGAAAAAGACTGATTATAAAGGGATATGAGATAATTTTTTTGGATGATGGAAATATTCTCTATCTTGGTAATATGCTGGCTACACATTTGTCAAAAGTTGTTGAACTATGTGCTTAAAGAGTAAATTTTACTGTAGATGGTATCTTAATGAACAGGTCTTAGAATGTCAAAGCAAGGAGAAAATGCTAGCTGTAATAAAAGATACCATAAACAAAGTCTAAAAACAAGGAAAGAATATTTATGAACAATATAAAGTGGAAAAAGATAAATAACCCCAAAATAAAACTGCAGACTATAAATCATTCATGAAAGTGGAAATACAGGCAGTCAATGAACAAATGAAAACACAACCAACTTACAATCAGGAATCCAAATATAACTAAGTGAAACCACTTTCACCCCCATGAAACAGAAACAAAGAATAACATTCAGAGCTGACTATAATGTAGTAAACTGACACTCATAACACTCCTAGAAGGATGACACTCATAACACTCGTAGAAGGAATGAAAAATACACACTCATAGGGGAAGAAAAATTTCAAGTCATTAAAAACCGTTTTACCTAGCAATCCCACTTGGGGAATCTCTGGCTGGGCACAGTGGCTCACATTCTGTAATCCCAGCACTTCGGGAGGCTGAGCAGGGAGGACAGCTTGGGCCTAGGAGTTCAAGACCAGCCTGGGCAAGATGAAAGATCTCTTTTGTAGTGATGTGAAATCTCATCTCTACAAAAAGACAGGAAAATTAGCCAGGCATGATGATATGTGCCTATAGTTCCAGCCACTCAGGAAACTGAAGTGGGAGAATTGCTTGAGCCCAGGAGATTGAGGCTGTAGTGAGCCAGGATCATACCACTTCCCTCTAGTGACAGAGAGAAATTCTGTCTCAAGTCTCAAATAAATAAATAAAGACACAGTCGGTCTCACTCTGTGGCCCAGGCTGGAGGGCAGTGACACAATTATACGTGACTGCAAACTTGAACTCCTGGGCTCTGGCAAGCCTCCTGTCTCAACCACCAAAAGTGCTGGTATTACAGGCATGCATCATTCCACCTAACAGAGAAGTGACATCTTTAAGATGAAATGTTTCAATCCATAAACATAGTATGTGAATCTATTTTTTTTTTTTTTTTTTTTTTTTTTTTTTTTTGAGATGGAGTCTCTTGCTCTGTTGCCCAGACTGTAGGCTGGAGTGCAGAGCTTACTGCAACCTCTGTCTCCCAAGTTCAAGCAATTCTCCTGCCTCAGTCCCCCAAGTAGCTGGGATTACAGGTGTATGCCACCAAGCCTGGTTAATTTTTTTGCATTTTTAGTAGAGACTGGGTTTCACTATGTTGGCCAGGCTGGTCTCAAACTTGACCTCAAATGATCCACCCACCTCAGCATCCCAAAGTTCTAGGATTACAGGCATGGGCCACCATGCCCATACTTTTGAGACTCCATTCTTAATATCTTTCAATGTTTTAACATATTCCCTAGGTGTCTATTCCAATCACCCACTCCTATGCATGACAAATAATCCCCAAATTTAGTGGCTGAAGACATCATCATCTACTTTCCACATGAATCTGCAATTAAAGGAGGGTAGGGCATGGAGGGTGTGTCTCTGCTTCACTCTCTGTCAAGTGAGGCAAATCACAGGCAGCCAGTTACTGGAATCCCTTGAGAAATCCCAAGCCACATGAAGAGGGTGCATGAGGTGTTCTGTTCAACAGCCTTACCTATGGTCTCAGTCTACACGCCACCATCAACCAATAGACATGTGAAGGTACAAATTTTCATTCCTAATAGGTTTTTTGTGGGTTTTTTTTTTTGCCTCTTCTCTTTGTTTTCATTTTGTCTCTACACATTGATGTTATATACTGATAGATCTATGGACAAAAAATAATTATTTCTATACCTGTGCTTCTAATATAATAGCCACTAGTAACATGTGGCTGGTTAAAATTAAATAAAATTGGCTGCGTGCAGTGGCTCATGCCTATAACCCCAAGCCCTTTGGGAGGCCAAGGCAGGTGGATCACTTGAGGTCAGAAATTCAAGACCAGCCTGGCCAACATGATGAAACCCTGTCTCTACTAAAAATACAAAAATTAGCCGGATGTGGTGGCATACAACTGTAATCCCAGCTAGCTGGGAGGCTGAGGTAGGAGAATCACTCTAATCTGGAAGCAAAGGTTGCAGTGAGCCAAGATCATGCCACTGCACTCCAGCTTGAGTGACAGAGTGAGACTCTGTCTCAGAAAAAAAAAAAAAATTAAATTAAAAACTCAGTTCCTCCATCACACTAACTAGCATTTCAAGTACTCAAAAGCCACATGTGACAAGTTGCTATTGTATTTAACAGTGCAGAGCAGAACACTTCTAATATCTTGCAAAGTTCTACTGGATGTACTACACCCTTATAATTTTTTTGTTTGATAAAATACTAAGGTTGTGTTAAAATCTCCTATTATAATAGTGAAACTTTATTGTAGTTCCATCAATTTTGTTTTATATATTTTGAGGCTATATAATTAGGTGCATATAGGTTTAGAAATTTTGTTATCTAGCTGGTAAATTGAGTCTTTTACCATTACAAAAGTAGTACTAGCCTTATATCTCTTGAGATATTATATATATTTAAGCCAACTTTCTTTTGATTAGTATTTGCTTGGTATATTTTTTTCATGTCCTTTTATATTCAACTGTTTCTGTATGTTTATCTTTTAGTTGTATGTCTTTTAAAACATCTAGCTGGATTTTCCCCCCATCCTGACAATTTCTGCCTTTTAACTTGAATATTTCATTCATTTACATTTATTGTAATTGTTCATTCATTTTGATTTATTTTTACCTTTTTTGTGCTATTTACTTCATCTTTCTTCTCTACTTTCTTGCCTTCTTTTACATTAATTTTTTTCTTATTCTATTATCCTCGTTTCTAATTTGTAAGTTATACAGACAATTTCTAGTCTTTTAGCAAGTATCCTAGAAATTATGGAAAACATACACAGAAGGCCCTTTAACAAAGACTTTTAAACACTTTAATTCTGATCATTTATTCCTAACATTTACATCAATGCCATCATGTATTTTAATTGTTTTCAATGTAACGAAAAAATTGTTATTGTTTCATTAAGTCATTTGTTTACATTTAACCATTTTCTTTTTTTTTTTTTTCTTTTTTTCTTTTTTTTTTTTTTTGAGATAGAGTCTCACTGTCACCCAGGCTGGAGTGCAGTGGCGCAATCTCAGCTCACTGCAGCCTCCACCCCCCAGGTTCAAGCGATTCTCCTGCCTCAGCGTCCCGAGTAGCTGGGATGGCAGGCACCTGCCACCACGCCCAGCTCATTTTTGTGTTTTTTTAGGTAGAGACGGGGTTTCACCATCTTGGCCAGGCTGGTCTTGAACTCCTGACCTTGTGATTCACCCGCCTCAGCCTCCCAAAGTGCTGGGATTACAGATGTGAGCCACCATGCTCGGCCACATTTAATCATTTTCATGCATCATCAAATCTTCTCAGACTTTACTTTCTATTTGGAATAATTTTCATTTTACCTGAGGTATATCTTTTAGAATTTCCTTTACTAAGAGTGTACTGGTAGCAAACTGTCATTTTTAATTTGTCTGAAAATGTCTTCATTGTATCTTTGTTTCTGAAACATATTTTTGCTGCATATAAAACTCTGGGATTATAGTTACTTTCTTTCAGCCTACTGACAATATCATTCTCCTGTTGTCTGGCTCTCATGGTTGCTGTTCAGAAGCTGGTCCCCATTAGTTTTACTGTACTTCATTTCAAGGTAGTCTGCCTTTTTTCTCTGGTTGCTTTTAAGAATGCCCTCTGCCTTAGGCCAGGTGTGGTGGCTCATGCCTGTAATCTCAGCACTTTGGGAGGTTGAGGCAGGTGAATCACCTGTGATTAGGAGTTTGAGACCAGCCCGGTCAACATGGTAAAACCCTATCTCTACTAAAAATACAACATTAGCTGGGCAAGGTGACACATGCCTGTAATCCCAGCTACTCTGGAGGCTGAGGCAGGAGAATCGCTTAGAATCCAGGAGGCAGAGGTTTCAGTGAGCCAAGATTTCTCCACTGCTCTCAAGCCAGGGCAACAGAGCAAGACTCTTGTCTAAAAAAAAAAAAGAAAGAAAGAAAAGAAAGAAAGAAAGAAAAGAAAAGAAAAAAAAGTCCGTGCACAGTGGCTCATGACTGTAATCTCAGCACTTTAGGAAGCCAAGGCTGCTGTATTACCTGAGCTCAAGAGTTTGAGACCAGCCTGGGCAACATAGCAAAACCCCATCTCTAATAAAATACAAAAAATAAGCCAGGCGTGGTGGTGTGCATCTGTAATCCCAGCTACTTGAGAGACTGAAACAGGAGAATCACTTGAACACGGGAGGTGGGGGTTGCAGTGAGCCGAGATCGCACCATTGCACTCCAGCCTGGGCAACACGGCGAGACTCCGCCTCAAAAAAAAAAAAAAAAAAAAAATCCCTCTGCCTTGTACTCCGTATTTTTGCCACTATGTGTCTAGGTAGAGATTTCTTTTTGTTTGTCCTGATTGGAGTCCACTGAGTTTCTTTGTATTGGTATTTGTAACAGCCCTACAGTATCATCAACCATCAGCTACTCAAGAAATACGAACTCTAGACTGTGTGTTTTCCCTCTGGAACTTTAATTAGATGACTATCAGACTTTCTCATTCCACCTTCCCTATCTCTTACCTTCTTTTCCATTTTTTAAACTCTGTGCTGCTTTCTGGATAATTTATTTAGCTCCACCACCCAGTTGCCTATTTCTCTCTTTGCATGTCTAACATGCTAAGTAAAGCTTACTACTGACTTAATGTTAATTATATTTTCCATTCTTAAGATATTCTATTTGATTCTTTTTCAAATCTGTTTGGTCATCTTTATAGTCTCTTGGCCTTTATTCATATTTTCCCTCCTTTTTTTAATCTTTAAATATACTAAACATGGTTATTTTATATTCTGTGTCCAATAACTCTAATATCTGAAACGTTG
The DNA here is from genome assembly GCF_048565385.1 of Saimiri boliviensis. Lineage (NCBI taxonomy): Eukaryota > Metazoa > Chordata > Mammalia > Primates > Cebidae > Saimiri > Saimiri boliviensis. Next base: position 9,171,432 of record NC_133458.1, read on the forward strand.
AGAGTTGTCCATTATTTATTTTATTTTTACTGAGACAAGAGTCTTGCTCTGTTGCCCAGGCGGGAGCACAGTGGCATGATCTTGGCTCACTGCAACATTTGCCTCCTGGGTTCATGAGATTCTCCTGCCTCAGCCTCCTGAGTACCTGGGATTACAGGCGTGCGCTACCACATCCAGTTAATTTTTCTATTTTTAGTAGAGATGGGGTTTCACCATACTGACCAGGCTTGTCTCCTGACCTCAAGTGATCCACTAGTCTAGGCCTCCCTACGTGCTGGACTTACAGGCATGAGCCACTGTGCCCGGCCAGTAATTTTTTATCATGAACTCACATTATCTATGCGAAGCCTGAGTTACATGTAGATTCCTCCAGAAAAGATAAGTTTATTTTGGATAGAGAGCTGAGGGCTGTACTTTAAACTCTTGGCTTCAGGTTCCTTGAACCATCCAAGCAGTATGAATTCAGTAACAAACCCACATATGGGTAACTATGAATTCTCAAGGGGCACCTCATATCCATCTCTCACTGCCAAGGTTTAACAGTTTTCTTTGCAATCATCTGAAGGTCAGACCTTAACTTTCAGTTCACCCTTACACAGAATGTTGCCCTTTGAAGTCTGCTTCATGGGATTGGGTTAGGGAGCTTCTTAGACTTTCCGTCTTAGGCTCTAAGATTTGTGTTCTATTCTGTAGGTCCCTTTGAATCATAAACAGCAAAGATGAATGTTCAACAACTTTGCCCTCAAAGTTGGCTTGAGAACTCTATCACTTTCGAGTTCCCTCTTTCACTTAGCTTTGGGGCTCCAAGTATTCTTTACTAACATCCATTTCAAAAGCATTTATGTCGGGGTTTTTCCAGCATTTTTACTTGTTTTTTCAGGGCACCTACTCGGCCTGTCAAACGACACGCACCGAATCCTCACCTGAAGAGACGTCTGAGAATAGAACTAGGCTCAAGAACAATTTGAGTAAGTTCTACAATGACAAATTCACATTATTTAAGGCATAGTTGGGGATTGTGATGGACCTTTAAGGCTTCTTCCTAACAAGGTCTACTGGTGACATGTAGGTAACTGTGGAGTGACCTGGCAGGAAGGACTGTGGCAGAGTCCTCTTGCCCGACTCTAACACGAACCTTGTGGAAAAACCAGCTCTTTGACTCGCTCAGCCTAGCTTACAGGAGGCAGATGAAGTAAATATTGTAAACATTTGTGTCTTGTCGTCCCAATTCAACTGTTAACTTCCTTGAAAGCAAACACTGTGTTCTCTGCGTCTTCCAATCCCTCTCTTTTTAGTTCTTTACCCACTTGCTACTTGCTACAAGAGTCAAACACAGTGCATCCTGGTCATGGGAAAGTTTTCACCACAGACTCTCCTTAGCCCTCCATTCACACAAAGATCTAACATGATTCTCAAAGTGTTCTGGACCAAGGAACACTTCACTAAAAATCAATTCAGTTCCAGCTGCCCTTTCCGTTGCAAACCCTCTGGTGTGATCAAATTAACCACTACTTTGGAATAGTATGAGAATGTCGGAGCTGGAAGGAACCTCAGAGATCATCTAGCAACTACTGCAACACTCCCGATTTACACTTAGGAAAACAAAACAGAGACCCAGAGAAGCAAACACAGTTGCCTAAAATCACCCGAATGGATAGCTGAAAGCTGAATTAGGGCTGAACTCGCTTCCTGACTCCACAGCTAGGATTCTCCCCACGACAAGCTCCGTATCTTGACATTCCCAGAATGGGGAAGGTCGGGAGAAGGGGGAGTGAAGGAAGAGAGTTTGGACAGGTCTACAAACAAAGTGCAGCAACTACACTGTAGGTAACACCCGTCCCCAAAGAGAAGAAGCCCAGGCTGACTTCAACCTGTGGCTGCAACTCCAGGAGAGCAATCCTCGGCACGGGAGAAACAAGCCATCCAGCGGACCAACGAGGAGTGGTCGCAGAGAGGCAAGTCCAGGGGTCTCTGGGGCAGCTGGAGAGCTCACTTGTGGCGACGGAGACCGTTTCCAACCTGCGTCACCGCTCCAACCTGGGAAAAGGCTCTCTTTCAGCACGAACGAGAAAATGTGTGGGCAGGGTCACAAATCCGACAACATAAAACAAGCTTCGAAGAAGTTTCCGGGCAAAGGCACACGGCGCTGAGGCTCCGACCCCTCCGCAGAAGGAAGCAGAGGGAAAAAACGGGCAGAACACTGGAGTCGGGGGGGGGAGGAGGCTCTGCGTTCACCCGCGCCAGCGGCAGCCCCGGGAAACCAAAACCCCGGCGGCGTCCGGACCGCGAAGCTCCGCCCCGGGCAGGGGGCTCCGCCTTCCCCAACGCGCCCTAGAGCCCGCGCGCCCGAGTCTCTTACCCGAGCAGGCGCCGACTCCGCCATGGCTCCAGTCGCCCCTCAACACCTGCACCCCGCCTCAGGGTCCCCGGGCTGCGTGCCAGTCCGCTCGGCGCCCCAGAGCCTGCTGGAAGCCACAGCCGCCGCCGTGTTGATGCCAGGTGCATTCTGGGAGCAGCGCCCTCCCCGGCGCAAGACCGGCTCCCGCCTCCCTTCCTCACCGCGCGGACCTCCCATTGCGCCCCCTTGCAGCGGGAGGGAGAACCGCCGCTTGGCACGCCCGGCCGGAGTGCGACACCAAGAGGGCTCAGTCACTCAAAAGTCAAGATCGGGCGGGGCGCGGTGGCTCAAGCCTGTAATCCCAGCACTTTGGGAGGCCGAGGCGGGTGGATCACGAGGTCGAGAGATCGAGACCATCCTGGTCAACATGGTGAAACCCCGTCTCTACTAAAAATACAAAAAATTAGCTGGGCATGGTGGCGCGTGCCTGTAATCCCAGCTACTCAGGAGGCTGAGGCAGGAGAATTGCCTGAACCCAGGAGGCGGAGGTTGCGGTGAGCCGACATCGCGCCATTGCACTCCAGCCTGGGTAACAAGAGCGAAACTCCGTCTCAAAAAAAAAAAAAAAAAAAAAAAGTCAAGATCGGGTTCCGCGTTTCAAGCAGAGCCCAAGACTCTGTTAAATGCTTTGAGGGATTCCAAAATGTGTAAAACCCAGACTTTTTGCTGAGGAAAGAACATGTAATGTTGTTGGGGAAAAGAAATATGGTTCCAAAAGGCAAGTGATTTTATTCCAGAAGTTCACCTGTTATTTGGCTTTTTAGAAACTGGGAGCAGTTTCCACACCAACAATGTAGGGTCAGGCCGACCCTTTGTAGCCTATTATGGTAATCACGTGCCTTGGAAAGTCCAAGATAACCCTGATTTCAAATATTTCCAGTCCTCAGGCTACCTGTAAGACAATGTGTTGGGAATTTTTGTTGGAAACACGGCCACATTACCATTTAATCCTCATGTACTTAAGCCCCAATATCCGCAGCGCCACAGCAACCATTCCTGCCTAATTGATACCATTGTCTTTCTGGAGACAGGCAATGAGCTTCCACTTCACAAGGTGTGTGAGCGGAAGAGTTCCTTCCTCTGAGAACAAACTCTTCAGACCATGACTGGCTCGTTCCTCACATGCAGGGCTCAGTTCAGATTCTCCATCCTCAGAGGGACATCCCCAGCCCACCCTTCCAACAGCCCCACACCATCCTCCATCTCATACTCAGTCTCGTTACCCTGCCGGGAACTTCATAGCATGTATCACCATCTGAAGTAATCTCATTTTTTCACTTGTTTACATGTTAATAACTGTATCTCTTCCACTGAAACGTGTCTCTATCCATTTATTGTACACAGAAGTGTTCATATTTGTGAATGATTGAATGGTGAATCAGAGAGTAAGGAAATGAAATGTCATCTCAAACAGAAGGCATGATTTCCCGGGCAACTAGATGGACAGGCACTTCACTGAATCATTAATAAATCTAGAGACAGAATTGGCCAGCCTGAAGAAACCAATCAATCAGGAAGATCCTGTCCAGAGGGTCTGACCTACTCTCTAGAACAACAAACAGGAAAAAAAAAAAAAATGTGTCATGGGTGAGGTGGCTCATGCCTGTAATCCTAGAACTTTGGGAGGGCGAGGCAGGAGGATCACTGGAGTTTGAGACCAACCTGAGCAATGTAGCCAGATCCTGTCTCTACAAAATTAAAATTAAAAATAAAATGAGGCCGGGCGCGGTGGCTCAAGCCTGTAATCCCAGCACTTTGGGAGGCCGAGGCGGGTGGATCACGAGGTCGAGAGATCGAGACCATCCTGGTCAACATGGTGAAACCCCGTCTCTACTAAAAATACAAAAAATTAGCTGGGCATGGTGGCACGTGCCTGTAATCCCAGCTACTCAGGAGGCTGAGGCAGGAGAATTGCCTGAGCCCAGGAGGCGGAGGTTGCGGTGAGCCGAGATCATGCCATTACACTCCAGCCTGGGTAACAAGAGCGAAACTCCGTCTCAAAAATAAAATAAAATAAAATAAAAATAAAATGAGCCGGGAGTAGTGGTGCACACCTGTAGTCTCAGCTACTCAAGAGGTTGAGGTGGAAGGATTGTTTGAACCCAGTAGTTTGAAGCTGCAGTGAGACATAATTGCACCATTGCACTCCAGCCTAGGCAACAGACTAAGACCCTGTATTTAAAAATAAAATAAAAATGGGCCGGGTGTGGTGGTTCACACCTGTAATCCCAGCACTTCGGGAGGCTGAGGTGGGTTGATCACCTGAGATTGGGAGTATGAGACCAGCCTGACCAACATGGAGAAACCCTGTCTCTACTAAAAAAAAGTGCAAAATTAGCCAGGCGAGGTGGCGCATGCCTGTAATCCCAGCTCCTCAAGAGGCTAAGGCAGAAGAATCACTTGAACCTGGCAGTCAGAGGTTGTGGTCAGCTGAAATCATGCATTGCACTCCAGCCTGGGCAACAATAGTGAAACTCGGTCTAAAAAATAAAGGCCAGGCGCGGTGGCTCATGCCTGTAATCCCAGCACTTTGGGAGGCTGAGGTGGGCGGATCATGAGGTCAGGAGTTCAAGACCAGCCTGACTAACACGGAGAAACCCTGTTTCTGCTAAAAATACAAAAAATTAGGCGGGCCTCGTGGCACATGCCTGTAATCCTAGCTACTCGGGAGGCTAAGGCAGGACAATTGCTTGATCCCAGGAGGTGGAGGTTGTAGTGAGCTGAGATCACACCATTGCACTCCAGCCTGGGCAACAAGAGCCAAACTCCATCTCAAAAATAAAATTAAATTAAATTAAAATGTGGCCAGCACAGTGGCTCACACCTGTAACCCCAGCACTTTGGGAGGCTGAGGCGGGTGGATCATAACGTCAAGAGATGGAGACCATCCTAGCCAACATGGTGAAACTCTGTCTCTACTTAAAATACAAAAGTTAGCTGGGCTTGGTGGCGTGTGCCTGTAGTCCCAGTTACTCAGGAGACGGAGGCAGGAGAATCACTTGAACCCAGGAGGTAGAGGTTTCAGTGAGCCAATATTGTGCCACTGCACTCTAGCCTGGTGACAGAGCAAGATTCAATCTCAAAAAGTAGTAATAATAAATTATTTTTCACAGGCACAATGTCAGAACACAGGATGCTGAGGTCATTAAACAGTTCAGTCAAAGAACTCATTCCCTCTATTCTGCTTCTGTACTCACGAGGCAATCTTCTGATGCTACATGTTCCCAGGTAGCTTCTGGGAGGCAACAGGCAGGTGAGGCTGATGCATAGGTCCATACTCTGGCTTATACCTCAGTCTCTTGAAAATGAACATGATTCAGCATGTCAGACTCTGAGCCTGGAAGTCTGGAAAAAGGTTCAGATCAATTTCCAGCCTGCAAAGGAGGCAGCACCAGGCACCAGGTTTGCAAGCCCCTGGGCTGGTGTGTGGCACAGTGATTTGCTAAGTGGGGCTGAGGAGTGAGACCATCTGGGTCCCTAGCCCAGCACTGCCACAATATTAGTCAGGGTTCTCTAGAGAGACAGACTAATAGGAGATATATATATATATATATGAAGGGGAGTTTATTGAGTATTAACTCACACTATCAAAAGGTCCCACAATAGGCCATCTACAAGCTGAGGAGCAAGGAAAGCTAGTCCAGGTCCCAAAACTGAAGAACTTGGAGTCTGATATTCAAGGGCAGGAAGGGTCCAGCATGGGAGAAAGATGTAGGCTGGGAGGCTAGGCCAGTCTAGTCTGTTCACGTTTTTTTTTTCTACTTACTTTATATTCTAGCTGCACTGGCAGCTGATTATATGGCACCCACCGGATGAAGGGTGGGTCTGCCTTCCCCAGCCCACTGACTCAAATATTAACCTCCTTTGGCAACACCCTCACAGACACACCCAGGACCAATACTTCGCATCCTTCAATACGATCAAGTTGACACTCAGTATTAACCATCACAGCCACCTACTAGATGTGAATCTTGGTCCAGTCTTTAACTTCTTAGTACTTGTTTCCTCATTATTATTGGTGAATCGATAACAGTACTTAGCTCATAGAGTTGTGTGAATTAAATGAGTGAATTCAAGTCAAGTACTTACAACAGTACGTGGCCCAGAGTAAGAGCTCAAGGAGTGCTCATGATCATTACTGTCATTTAGTTCCAGCTTCTTTCTTACTGGTGCTTGGCTTGGCTTATGCTCATGCTGCCTTAATGTCCTGTCTTCTGCCAAGAATGTGAACACCTCAACCTAAGGTTGCTGATGGAACTAAAAGAAATAATTGATGTAATGTGCTTATGTAGCCAAGTGCCTGGCATACAGAGAGCACTCCATAACAGGCAATTTCTTCTTTCTGATTTACTTTCGCAAGGTCCAAGCCTTGTATTGCAATGAATTCAGCAGGATAAATGTGGCTTCACTGTGACTCTTAGAAGCCACCCATTTTTTTTTTCCCCACTGACATTCAAATCTTGACATAGCCCGTTTTAAAAAACTTTTTTGTTTTTTGGAGACAGAGTCTCGCTCTGTCGCCCAGGCTGGAGTGCAGTGGCGTGATCTTGGCTCACTGCAACTGAGTGAGCCAAGAGGTTCAAGCGATTCTCCTGCCTCAGCCTCCCAAGTGACTGGGATTACAGGTGTGCATCACAACGCCCAGCTAATTTTCATATTTTTATGAAAATTAAATAATTTTCATAAATTTAATTTTCATAAATGGGGCTTTGTCATATTGGCCAGGCTGGTCTCAAACCCCTGACCCCAAGTGTTCAAGGTTTTATAACATTGGGCGCCACAACACCCAGCTAATTTCTGTATTTTTAGTAAAGACCGGGTTTCACCATGTTGATCAGGGTGGTCTTGAACTCCTGACCTCGTGATCCACCCACCTCGGCCTCCCAAAGTGCTAGAATTACAGGTGTGAGCCACTGCGCCTGGCCTCTCCCCTGCTGTTTATGTGTCAATGGTGCACACCCGCAAACTTTGTCAGCCTAGCATGTCTCCTTTCTTCCTCTGGGCATCGCGCCGCCCGCACTTCAGGAAAGGCTCCTCCCCAAACTCTAGCCATGTAATTAAAATGTGTGTTGCCATCTTCTTCCATAGGAACACCTGCCTGGTCTCAGCAACTGTTTGAAGGGTGAGCACCTTAATCAAGTCAGCCCAATCATAGCACCCTATGGGCCCATTCATAGCATAGTAATTAAGTCAAGGTGGGCATGTGGCCTGAGCTGGACTGATCCAGGCTTTCCCTGGGATTTTTCTAACTGAGCTGAGGGAAAAGCTATTTTCCTCTTTTTTCCCTCATATTATAACCACATGAGTCAGGAATAATCTTCTCCTCCATTGTTTTTTCTTTATATATATATTTTTTGAGACAGAGTCCCACTCTGTCACTCAGGTTGGAATGCAGTGGTGTGACCTCGGCTCCCTGCAACCTCCGCCTCCTGGGTTCAAGTGATTCTTATGCCTCAGCCTCCCAAGTAGCTGGATCTACAGGCATGCGCCACCATGCCTCGCTAATTTTTGGATTTTTAGTAGAGACAGGGGTTTCACCTTGCTAGCCAGGTCTCAAACTCCTGACCTCAAATTGATCCACCCACCTCAGCCTCCCAAAGTGCTGGGATTACAGGCATGAGCCACCATGCCCAGTCATCCTGCATTTTTTTAGAGTAAGTTGGTTTGAAAGAATGATCCCAATGCAGTGAAAGAAACAGAAGTGAGAGACACATTTTTTCTCAGTCTCCAAGATTGGTTCTTCAACTGTTTCTTTGAGTCTGTGAATGGTTCCTTCCAGAATGTTCCCCTTTCTCCCAATCAGCTTCTGTTGATTGCAACCGGAAGCACACTGACTGGTGAAGGAAGGATGGCTCTGTCTGCCCAAACCGAATGGAAGGTCCGAAGGGCAAGGAGTGCCTCCTATCCGTTGTGTCTTTCTCAGCCGCACAGTTTCTTGGACTCGGAGATACTTCTAAAAGCTCAGTGGGACGTCAGGGGAGGGTGTGACCTAGAGTGGTGAAGCAGTCTTCAGGGACAAAGTGGAACCAGAGCTGGGGCTTGAGAGACCAGGACTCAGACACAGCTCCCCTGCCCAGGACCCCTGGAGAACAAGTGGGAAAAAAAGTGGCATGGTTTGGAAGTGGTCAAGAAACAAGCCTGTAATCTCAGCACCCTGGGAGGCTGACATAGGAGGATCCCTTGAGCCCAGGAGCTTGAGGCCAGCCTGGGCAACATAAGAAGATCTCATCTCTACATAAAATTTAAAAATTTGCCAGGCATACTGGCACGCATCTGTGGTCCCAGCTACTTGGGAGGCTGGGGTGGGAGGATTGCTTGGGCCTGGGAGGTCGAGGCTGCAGTGAGCTATGATTACATCACTGCACTCCAGCCCTCCAGCCCGGGTGACAGAGCAAAACCCTGGAAAAAAGATGAGAGGGAGAGAGGGAGAGAGGAAGAGAGGGAGGAAGGGAGGGAGGGAGGGAAAGGCAGCCCTGGCTGAGCACAGCTGGGCAAGTTTGGGCAGTAGGCAGCAGAGCAGAGGGAGCTTCCACTGACAGGCTAAATGTTTGTGCTGCCATCATAGATGCAGTGTAAAGAAAGAAATGCTCCTTTCAAAACTGAAGGCAATCAGTGGGGACCTGGTGAAATAAATTAGGTCCAATCAATGAAAGCTACAAAGCTGGCAAAAGAAAGGGGAAGTTTTTATGTCCTGATCAAAATGATCTTTCATTTAGAAAGAAAGCAAAGTGAAGAACAAAGTAGACAGGATTGTACTATTTCTGCAAAGCAAAAGGAGGGATAATGAGAATAATTATATGTATTTGTTTGTATAGTCTACAAGTATATACAAGAACTGATAGCTGGGATGCTTTCACATTGGGGAACCCAGTGACTGAGTGACAAGGAGATTTTTTTTTTTCCCCCGAGACCAAGTCTTGTTCTGTCACCAGGCTGGAGTGCAGTGGTACCATCTCGACTCACTGCAACCTCTGCCTCCTGGGTTCAAGTGATTCTCCTGCCTCAGCCTCCCAAGTAGCTGGGACTACAGGTGTGTGCCACCACACCCAGCTAATTTCTGTATTTTTAGTGGAGACGGGGGTTTCACCATGTTGGCTAGGATGGTCTCGATCTTCTAACCTTGTGATCTGCCTACCTTTGCCTCCCAAAGTGCTGGGATTATGGGCGTGAGCCACTGCACCCAGCCAACAAGGAGATGTTTTACTCTGTATCCTTTAATAAATTTTGAATTTTGAATATATTAATGCAAAATCTATTCAAAAATTCATTAATTAATTGATTAAAAGCTGGTGCATTATGTTGGGTAACATAGCAGTACCCACCTCTACAAAAAAAAAAAAAAATTTTTTTTTTTTTAATTAGCCAAGGGTATGGCACTCCTGTAATCCCAGCTATTCAGGAGGCTGAGGTGGGAGGATAGCTTGAGCCCTGGAGGTTGAGGCTGCAGTGAAACTTGATCATGCCACTTTACTCCAGACAGGATGAGACAGCACAACCCTGTCTCAAGTAAATAAATAAGCTGGTGCAGAATTCATCTGGGGGAGAGAACAGTGTTTTGTTTAGCAATGTTTTCTGCATTTTAATTGCAGAAAAAGAGGTCTAGGGGCATGGCTTGGAAGGCAGAGATGAACAAAGATAACAGGAAATTGCTCTCCATAATAACTTAGAATTTGGGAATTTCTCTGGGTGTAGAATGAGGGAGGAAAGGTCCTGTTTAGAGGCAGAAAAGATACAAGCTCGAGCAGAGGACACAGCAAATTCTGAGAAATTCCCAATGGTGAGATGGCTCACAGTCTTTTTAAGAATAGGGTGGCTAATATTTTAGGTCGAATTTTTGGGTCGTTTGGCATCCTAGCCTAAGATGAGATCCTTCCTGTAACCTTCAAAGGATAAACATCTCCTACACATGAGCATCTTATAGGGAGAAATCAAACAAAGAGAACACACCGAGCTCCCCTGAGTTAATGCAGAGCAGAGGGAAGAGACCGCAGCATGAAGGAAGATGTGTGAATTCCAGAATCCAGAAAGCAGGAAGGTGAAGCATGAATTAGCAAAAGAAAATGAACCACTCCTCATCCCCAAATACTTGAAGTGTGGGGCAGGGCACTGGTTTTGACATTATATGTAGGATGGGTTATGAAGCCACTTTTCAGTAAACGAATATTGACACCATCAGAATGAAAGGTGTTGAGACACCCAGATAGTCAACACTGGCTTACACCTCTAATACTAGATACAGGACTTGAAGCTTGAATCGGAGACATCAAAGGTAGTCTTTTATCACAGAGAGAGTCTTCCGGTAACCCTATAGAAATTATCATGCTGAGGGGTGATATAGATTTTAAAATATGTCTAGGCCAGGCACAGTGGCTCACACCTGTAATCTCAGCACTTTGAGAGGCCAAGGCAGGAGGATCGCTTGAGCCTAGGAGTTCAAGGCTGCAGTGAGCCATGATCCCACCATTGCCCTCCAGAGTGAGCGACAGAGCGAGACCTTATCTCAAAAAATAACACATTAAATTAAATTAAAAATAAAATACATCTAAAGAAGCTTGAACGGAGGTTCCCAACCTTTGGAATACAGTGCCAGCATCTCACTAGAGAGTGATTCTTATGGAAGGAGACATCTGGGACCCCTCCCAGGGTGGGCTGGGGACTGTATATGATTCTGACAGATATCCAGGACCTCTCATCTCAAGAATTACCGTTTAGAGATATGCCTCCCTGGCCGGGCATGGTGGCTCACTGGGGGTCTCACACTGCCGTCCCAGACCGGTCCCCGACATCTCACACCCGTAATCCCAGCACCGCAGGAAGCTGAGGTGAGTAGATCACATGAGGCCAGGGGTTCGAGACCAGCCTGGCCAACATGGTGAAAACCCATCCCTACTAAAAATACCAAAAGTAGCTGGGCATGGTGGGGCACATCTGTAATCCCAGCTACTCAGGAGGCTGAGTCAGGAAAATTGCTTGAACCTGGGAGGCAGAGGTTGCAGTGAGCCAAAATCATGCCACTGTACTCCAGCCTGAGCAACAGAGAAAAAAGTTGTCTTAAAAAAAAAAAGAAGAGCCAGGCGCGGTGGCTCAAGCCTGTCATCCCAGCACTTTGGGAGGCCGAGGCGGGCGGATCACGAGGTCAAGAGATTGAGACCAACCTGGTCATCATGGTGAAAGCCCGTCTCTACTAAAAATACAAAAATTAGCTGGGCATGCTGGCGCGTGCCTGTAATCCCAGCTACTCAGGAGACTGAGGCAGGAGAATTGCCTGAACCCAGGAGGCGGAGGTTGCGGTGAGCCGAGATCGCGCCATTGCACTCCAGCCTGGGTAACAAGAGCGAAACTCCGTCTCAAAAAAAAAAAAAAAAAAAAAAGAAAAGTAAAGAAAAGAAAGAGCAAAAGAAAGAGAGATATGCCACCCTAGTGACTCCCTAGGAGCCAGTGTGGGATGGAAGATGGCCATGGCCTCTCCCAAGCTGTCCTACGCTCTAGCAAAACAGGGTCTGGGCCTCTGGGCTGCTCTATGTCACGTGTTTACAGTAACAGCTAGATGGACCAATGCTGGGAAATTATAAGCACAGGCTGGCTAATCTTGGGCCTGGTATGAAGTTTCCTACTTTTCCCCTTTACTCCCTGCCAATACCCAATACCCAGGGCCCAGATGCCAGAGAGCGGTCCTGGTGCCCAAATCCTTGATTATAAGATAACCACCTTTACTTGTGGGGGTTGGGATGTTTCCATTTTTGATGGTGCCTGGTTTCAACCTGCCTTCTCGAGACTTCCATTTCATCCTCTTGCCTCCTTTAAGCGCTATGCATTCCCTGCTCCTGAGTTCCAAAGGGGCTTCAGCTGTGTGGGGCCCAGCCCACCGGCAGCTGGCCCACGGCCTCTGGCTATGGCAGCCTCCTGCCTTACAATCCCACTTCCCATCTCCCCAGTGTGTTTCGACTTCGCTTCACATTGCCTCCTCCCTCCTTCCCCTCTGCCCCATCCAACTCATCCTGCAATCCCCGACTTCTCCGTGAAGGTTCATCTCATGCTTATCACATCGTGAGCTCCGACTCCTCCCATCAACTCTGCCGTCAAGCAACTGGACTGCCTTAGGTTGCCAGTTTCCACTTCACATCTGTCTCCCACCTCCAATCATTTGTACCCCCTACGGTGCCCATCCTGGCTAGACATGTGCTAAATACTAAAGAGGTAACTAAGTGAACAAAATGCAGAGGCCCACATCCTGAGTGTCACCATCTTTGATCAGCTCTGGGGTTAGAGCTCCCTGTGGGACTCTCCTAGGGCCTGAGCTGGGGACTGGGGTGAGTCATGGTATAGCTGAGGGGCACTAGTAGAGCGGGATTCCCCAGTAAACCGGAGGCTCGGCTTTCGCCATCACCAGCTCAGTATGGCTTCTATATACGAGTACTTTCCAACTTCCCAGTGAGATGTCCTGCAGCGAGCCTTCCAGGAGATCAGGCGTGTATTTCACAAGCCCCCACCCTCACATAGTCATAGGTTTTCCAGTAGTTTTGTTCCCACAAATACCTTCTCTCCTCCTATTAGACATCAGGCTCCCAGAAGGCAAGGACTAGGTCTTACACGTCATTGTTCACTAGTGCGTGTTCATGAAACAGTCACAATGCAGCCACCCATCCATCCTCAATCTCACTGTCCCTGCCTTCCCCTTTCCATAAAGTAAGGCACAAACTGAGGCCCTGAACGTGATGTTCCCTGAGCTGTCCACCCCTTAGGATCTGCTCTGCCTCACTGAGCTCTTTGGAGCAGCAACCTTTACAGGCACGGCTTGTACCTGATCATCTGGTACAGTGCTGAGGAAGGAATGCTACAATCCAGATGTCCCTGTTAGAGCTTCCTAGGCTGATGAGGACAGAAAGCCCAGAAAAGCATATCCTGAAGTGAGGAAGTCATTTCAATGTCTGGGAAGTTGAACACAGGTCTGGAAGCACACAGATGCAGCTCTCAGCAGTGGATATTTCTCAACAGGAAGTCTGATAGGAAAGAGTTTCACTCTTTACTCTTTTTTTTTTTTTTTGAGACAGAGTCTTACTCTGTTGCCCAGGTTGGAGTGCAGTGGCACAATCTGGGCTCACTGCAAACTCCAACTCCCTGGTTCAAGTGATTCTCCTGCCTCAGCCTCCCAAGTAGCTGGGATTATAGGCGTCCACCACACCCGGCTGATTTTTGAATTTTTGGTAGAGATAGGGTTTCACCATGTTGGCCAGGCTGGTCTTGAACCCCTGAACTCAAGTGATCTGCCCACCTCAGCCTCCCAAAATGTTGGGATTACAGGTGTGAGCCACTATGACCAGCCATATTAATTTTTAAAAGTTAATTTTAGGCCAGGCGTGGTGGCTCATGCCTGTAATCCCAGCACTTTGGGAGGCTGAGGCAGGCGGATCACGAGGTCAAGAGATTGAGACCATCCTGGCCAACATGGTGAAACCCCGTTTCTACTAAAAATACAAACAAATAGGGGCGGGTGCGGTGGCTCACGCTTGTAATCCCAGCACTTTGGGAGGTCGAGGTGGGTGGATCACGAGGTCAAGAGATCGAGACCATCCTGGTCAACATGGTGAAACCCCGTCTCTACTAAAAATACAAAAATTAGCTGGGCATGGTGGTGCATGTCTGTAGCCCCAGCTACTCGGGAGGCTGAGGCAGGAGAATTGCTTGAACCCAGGAGGCGGAGATTGCAGTGAGCCGAGATCGTGCCATTGCACTCCAGCCTGGGTAACAAGAGCGAAACTCTGTCTAAAAAAAAAAAAAAAAATTAGCCAGGGGTGGTGACACGTGCCTGTGGTCCCAGCTACTTGGAAGGCTGAGGCAGAAGAATTGCTTAAACCCAGGAGGCGGAGGTTGCAGTGAGCCGAGGTTGCGCCACTGCACTCCAGCCTGGAGACAGAGCAAGACTCCGGCTCAAAAAAAAAAAAGTTAATTTTAAAAAATAGGTCTGGGCTGGGCATGGTGTAATCTCAGCACTTTAGGAGGCCAAGGTGGACAGATCACTTGAGGTCTGGAGTTTGAGACCAGCCTGGCCAACACAGCAAAACCCTGTCCTTACTAACAATACAAAAACTAGCCAGGCATGGTGGTGGGAGCCTATAATCCCAGCTACTTGGGAGGCTGAGGCAGGAGAATCACTTCAACCCAGGAGGCAGAGGTTGCAATGAGCTGAAATGACACTACTGCACTCCAAACTGGGCAACAGAGCTAGACTCCATCTCAAAAATATAAATAAACAAATAAATAAATAAAAATAGGCCGAGTGCAGCAGTTCACACCTGTAATCTCAGCACTTTGGGAGGCTGAGGTGGAAGGATCACTTGTGCTCAGGAGTTTAAGCCCAGCCTGGGCAACACAGCAAGATTCTATCTCTACAAAGTTTAAAAAAAAAAAATAGCCAGGCGTGGTGATGCATGCATGCCTGTAGTCCCAGCTACTGGGGAGGCTGAGGCAAGAGACTGCCTGAGCCCACGAGTTCATGGCTGCAATGAGCCATGATTGAATCACTGCACTTCAGCCTGGACAAGAGTGAAACCCTGTCTTTTTTCTTTTTCGTTGTGAGATGGAGTCTCACTCTGTCACCCAGGATGGAGTGCAGTGGCGCTATCTCAGCTCACTGCAACCTCCGCCTCCCAGGTTCAAGCAATTCTGCTGCCTCAGCCTCCCAGGTTCAAGCGATTCTCCTGCCTCAGCCTCCCAAGTAGCCGGGATTACAGGTGCACACCACGATGACTGGCTAATTTTTCGTATTTTCATGGAGATGGGGTTTCACCATGTTGCCCAGGCTGGTCTCAAACTCCTGAGCTCAGGCAATCCACCTGCCTTGGCCTCCCAAAGTGCTGGAACTACAGGCGTGAGCCACCATACCCACCTTCTGCTTTTATTTTTCTTTATTCTAGAGACAGGGGCCTGACTATGTTGGCAGGGTGATCTCAAACTCCTGTTCTCAAGCAATCCTCCCACCTTAGCCTCCCAAAGTGCTGGGATTACATGAATGAGCCCCCATGCCCAACCAGATTGCTTCAGCTCCAGGGGTGGAGACTGCAGTAAGCCAAGCCCGCATCCACTGCACTCAGCCTGCATGACAGAGCAAGACCTTATTTCTAAATAAATACACAAACTGGGCCAGGTGTGGTGGCTCATGCCTGTAGTCCCAACACTTTGGGAGGCCAAGGTGGATGGACCAGCTGAGGTTGGGAGTTCGAGACCAGCCTAACCAACATGGAGAAACCCCATCTCTACTAAAAATACAAAATTAGCCAGGTGTGGTGGCACATGCCTGTAATCCCAGCTACTCGGGAGGCTGAGGCAGGAGAAAGAATTGCTTGAACCTGGGAGGTGGAGCTTGTGGTGAGCTGAGTTAGCACCACTGCACTCCAGCCTGGGCAACAAAAGCAAAACTCCGTCTCAAAATAAAACGGAAATACATAAATTACATTTTCTCAGAAGGAAAATTAAAATCCACCCCCAAAGCAAGACCCCTGTCCCGTTTCGGGGTGTGGACTCCAGGGTCTATGCTGAGGATCCCTGCTGCTGGGGAGCCAGCAGGGGCAACATCCTGAGTGTCACCATCTCTGATCAGCTCTGGGGATCAGGCTCACTATGGGACTCTCCAGCAACCTGTGCCAGGGCTTGGGATGACTCATGGTGTATCTGAGGGGCGCTTGGTGCAGTGGCATCCACCAGCCTGGAATCCAGGAAAGCAGAGGCAAGCTTGGCTCTCACTAGCTCAGTCAGTAGGCCTCCTTGGGAATCAGCCCCCCCGAGGGTAAAATAAAGGGATCAGCCTGAGCCTCGTGCTCGGGTGTTTTAAACCCATGTTTCAACAGCGGCATCTCCCCCTTCCTCACCCTCCCAACAACCAAAAAACATTTTGACCTCTCCATGATCTAGATTAGGAAAACTTCCTGCACATGCTTTGAAAAGTGGCACAGTACCCCCTCCCCCACCAACTGGCCACTGGAGGGTCCCTTCTGCTCTACCAAAACTCTGCTGGACCCTAATTTCTCATCTCAATTTGCTTAAGATTTGTCTCCTTCAAAAAGCAGAATGAAGAAAAAATATATACACCCCAGTGAATTGAATTCCAGTTCATTGAGGCTTTACTGTAGGCTGAGCTGGAGAACCCTCCAGCTCTGTGAACATGCAGTCTGCAATCTGGATACCTTTTATTTAATTTCAAGAATTCCCTTTGCTCGGCAAAAAGGGGTCTGAGGAAAGCGGAGCAGCGTAGATGAGGGCGAGGGCGGAAGCAGGGTGCTCACCGAAGTGGTGCCGGCTGCCGGCTGCCCACTGCACTCCCAGCTGGGAGGGATGCGGGACCCACGGCAGGGGCAGGGAAAGTCATTTTTGACACAAACAAGGGTCCTGGGGCATGCCACCCCACCCGGTGCCTGGCCATGCAAGACGCTGAAATGGAGACTGTGGCCCCTCGGGTCGCAGCGCCCGGAGCCATGGAGCAGGTGCACCAACGTGAAGGGGAGTCCTTTGGGCGCTTCCCGAGGCGCCTGCAGGGTGTGGAGCACAGCAGGGTGTGTGTCCATGTCCGTGAGCACGGGCAGTAACAGATAGCACCAATTGGGAGGCCCAGGGCAGGAGAGCCTGAGGCTCAGACTCTAGCACCCACTTGCCCGGAGCTCCGGGGAAGAGACACGTGTCGGCCGCTCTCTCAGCAAAAGCCTCTCCCTTGCCCCTTTGCCCTGGGAAAACTGGAACAAATCATCACGGTGAGGTCTGACTCGGGGCCCCAGCTGCCTGTGGGGGGATCAGGCCACTGTTGTGCAGTGTCAAGATGCTACTGCACCAGATTGAGGGGCTGGAGGTGGGAGAGACAGGCTAGGGGTGAGGGGGCACCAGGAGCTCCCACGGAGGAAGAGCCCTCTGGAAGCACAACCCAGGCTGTTTCGCAGCCAATCTGTTCCCCGCTCCCAGGAACCCCAGGAGCTGGCCTCCTGTCGCTTCTGATTTTGTTGGTGGGTGAGAGAGAGGAAAGGGAGACCAGGAGGGCCAGGCCGGCGGCCTCCCGGGCAGCAGAGGTAGGCGGTAAGCGTGGTGGGGCCGCACGCGCCTCTTCCCGTGTGATTGTGTGAACCATTTCACCTGCATCTCACTTTCCTCAGTCACCAAGAAAATCCTACCCCACCTATCTCAGAGGGATAGGCCAAGGGTGAACTGGAGAACGGATAGAAAACACTTCTAAAAAAGTATAAAGCGCTATGGAAACGCGAGGCAGTGTTGTCATCACGAAGGTGTTACCCTTAGCACATCCCTCGGCCTTCGCTTTTTTTCAGGGCATCTCCTAACCGTGGGACCTGATTTCCTGATCTTGGAAGGGCTTCGGGACTCCTTGGTGGCTTCCCCTGATGACCATCTGTGGCCCGGTGGCGCCAGGGCTCCCGAGAGGGCGTGAGGGCGGTGCCGGAGCACGCTCAGCTCCTGGTGGTCCCCGGAGCCTTCCCTGACCAGTGGGTCCACCCTAGAGACAAGCTGGGCGTCCATTTAGACCAGACAGATCTGGGGGACCCCTGCCCCACCCTGGAGGCTCCCAACGGGAGTGCAATGCTTGTTGCCAGTTTCCAGTTGGTGGCCGAGGACACCGGGCAGGGTGGTCGGTGCTTGGGCTGCCCCCCCGGCCCTCTCGGTCCAGCCCTGCCCTCCCCCAGCCCGGCCCTAGTCTCGCTCGGGAGGCGGCGGGGGCGGCCGTGGGGCGCCGGGGCCCGGGCCGCCGCTGTGCACGCGCAGGTGGTCCTTGAGCGACTCCTTGTAGCGGAAGCTCTTGCCGCACTCGCCGCACGTGTAGGGCCGCTCGCCCGTGTGGATGCGCTGGTGCTTGAGCAGGTTCTGCTTGCGGATGAAGCTCTTGCCGCACAGCGCGCACTGGAAGGGCCGCTCGCCCGTGTGCAGCCGCTGGTGGTTCTGCAGGTGCTCCTTGCGGCTGTAGGTCTTCTCGCACTCCGAGCACTTGTAGGGCCGCTCGCCGCGGTGCGTCATCTGGTGGCGGATGAGGCCCGAGTGGCAGTTGAAGCTCTTCTCGCACTCGGCGCACTCGTAGGGCCGCTCCTTGGTGTGGCTGCGGTGGTGGATGATGAGGCTCTTGCGCACGCCGAAGCTCTTGCCGCATTCTGGGCAGGAGTAGGGCTTGCTGCGGGCGCCGTGCAGGAGAAGGCTCCGCCGCAGCCCACCCGGGCAGCAGCTGCCGCAGCCGCCACCTGCCCCGGTGCCGCCGCCCCCACCGCCCCCATCGCCCCCGCCGCCCCCAGTGCTGCGGTCCCCGCCCGGCGGTGCCTCGCCCGAGCCACGCTCCCCGGGCAGCGCAGAGAAGCTGTCGTCCAGCAGCCCACGGGTTGGGGGCCCGCCAGGGTTCTCGGCCACCGCAATCGGGGCCAGGCTCTGCGGCTGGGGCTGCGGCTGCGGCTGCGGCTGCGGCGGCTGGGGCTGGGGCTGGGGCTGGGGCTGGGGCTGGGGCTGGGGCTGGGGCTGGGGCTGCGGCGTGGCCGAGGGTGGGTTCTTCACCATCAGCAGGCTGTCACCTGGGGAGACGGAAGAAGTGACATGCGGAAAGGGGCTCTCAGCCGGGACCCCACGCTGCTCCCGGAAGGGTCAGGGAGCGTGCGCTCTGAGCCTCAGTTCCACTAACTACGAGGGACTGCATAAGGTGCTGGGCCACGATCTACATGGCCCTTCCACCTGCCCGAAGCCACCCTGCTGTGGAGCCCAGAAATGGTCAAGCAGGTGGCACACGGCAAGGACAGGAAGTCCCTCGATAACGCTGAGGGCTAAGGGGTAGGGGACCTGCTGTCCAGAAGTCATTTTGGAAGGTAGAATTGCCCAGAAACAACAAGACTTAACTGCAGTCTGATGGACAATGTTTTCTGTGTGTGTTTTTCCAGACAGGGTCTCGCTCTGTCCTCCAGGCTGTAGTGTCCTGGAAAGATCATGGCTCACTGTAGCCTTGATGTCCTAGGCTCAAGTGATGCTCCCACCATAGCCTCCCAAGTAGCTGGGACCATAAGCATGCGCCACCAGACCCAACTACTTAAAAATTTTTTTTGTTGTTGAGACAGGGTCTCACTATGTAGCCCAGGCTGGTCTCCCAACTCCCGGGATCAAGCAACCCTCCCACCTTGACCTCCCAAAGTGCTGGGGTTACAGATGTCAGCCACCACACACATTGGCAATGCTAACTTTTATCTCAGGAAAGTCTCTCAATGGGAAGGAAGAATTTTATCCAAGGTGAAAAGCATCTAGAGGCCCACAGGAATGGGATGCAGGGAGCCAGAAACATAAGCATCAAACAGATTGGCAGCCATGTTTCCACTAAGCATGTGGGCATCTGATTGGGCAGGGTGGTGTGGGCAGCTGGGACATGTGAGTCCCACCCTTGCACCTGACCCACCTGGACATTGGCAGCACCGTGACAGGCTCTCCTTTCACCCGAAGCAGTGGCCGCCCCGCCTAGCACCCCAAGGAAATGGTTCTTGCCCCATTTCCTTGCATTTTAAGACCTCCAGGCCATGAGTGCCTGGAGCTCTCCACCATCTTGGGTGGCAGGAGACAAAGCCCAGGCTCTGAGCATCAGAACAAGTGACGTCAGAGCCAGTCCTTCCTCCCCACCCCGGCCCAGCGGCCAGCCCCCAGTAGTTCTTAGGCCTCACACTCCATCACCTCCCTGGTCTTCATTTGGAATTCTTTTCTCCTTGGGGGAGCCCTGCTCCCCAGTTTAGGGAAAGCCTGCAGAAGAGCGCTCAAGAAGGGGAGTTTGTGACCCTCCCACTTCTTCTCGGCATCCTTGTCTCTTCTCCGTGGTGTTCATAGCCCTCTGCCCAGGGCCCAGCTGCTCCCTGGAGGCCACTTCTCCGGCCACATCTGCCATGCTTCCACCCAATCCTTCTATATTCATTGCTGTTTGACTGAGACCTGTCCTTAAGTGATACTCTTAAACAGACTGGGCCTGGGCCTCCCTCTTTGTCTCAAGCAAAATCTACCTGGCAGAGAACCATCTCTGCAGGATGCTGGCCAGGTGCAGAGGCCAAAAGAATTCTCTTCACCTCAGTGCGGGATGCCTGGGAAGGGGTATCCGAGCTCCAGAGCATCCCAGGAGATCGCTGTGGTCTCTGTGGCCATGGCACGAGGGGCTTTGCTTCTCCCTCTACCCAGACCTGCTACTCTCACTCCTTCCCACGTGTATTCCCAGAGGACTTGCAAAGAAACCACATGCCCATAAACTCCCAGGGGCTGTTTCCCAGGAAACTAACCAAAGACTGTTCTACTCTGATCATTCTTTCAGCCCAGTATGAGCCTCAATCCACATTTTCAACCTCCAACATTTTTCTATCTTCCTGACCCCACCTGGCTCCCCAGGTCCGGTCACACAGGCACTTGCTAGAGCACCGTGACTGCCTTTGCTCCTCTGCTGTGCCTGCCTGGAGAACTCCAGTCCTGTGACTGCACTCAGGTGGCTGAAAAACCACACAAGCTGGCCAGGCACAGTGGCTCATGCCCATAATGCTGGCATGCAGGGAGGCCACGGCAGGAGGTTTGCCTGAGCCCAGGAGTTTGAGACCAGCCTAGGCAACCGGGGGAGACCCCATCTCTACAAAAAACATTTAAAAATTAGCCAGGCATTGTGACACACACCTGTGGTCCCAACTACTCTTAAGACTGATGTGGGAGGATCGTTTATTGCAGTGAACAGTGATTGCACCACCGTACTCCGGCCTGGGTGACAGAGAGAGATCGTCTCAAAAAAAAAAAAAACCCTCGAGGGGCCTCCACACAGCCTGGCAACCTGGCCATGTCTCTAGTGGGTTTTACTTTTCCACTCTGGAATGATTACATCATCCTTCCTCCTCTACCCCGCCCCACCCTACGCCAGGCATGGCCACGACGGCTTTTCCCTTCCTGTGCCTGCTGGTAAGTGATTCATATGTAAGCAGGTAACCTAGTTACGCTCAGCGGGGTATGAGAAGTTTGCCAGGAGACTTCTGGAAAGATTTCCTTACTCCTCAGAGTGGCTTTTCCTGTGCACTCATGTCTGGATGTGACACTTGGAACAGCTGCAGCTGCCATGCTACCAGCCTGGGGGTGAAGCTACACCAGCGACGGGCAGGCAAGGAGCTGGAAAGAAGCTGGGTCCCTGCAAACATGCTGAGTCCTTTAATCAGCCTGCACCTGACCTACCTTAGGACTTCTAGTTATGTAAGAGAAAAAAAATTTCTTTATTCTTTAAGGCAGTTCGAATCAGGGTTTTAAAGTAGTTGAGAGCATTCTGACCAGAGACGATGGTCTAGTTATCTCCCATCTTAAAAGAACCCCCTCCCTAGACCCGTGTGGCCCCTGCCCCAGCTCCTCTCATCTCATGTCCATTCCCTTTCATAGCAAGACTCGTCAACAGTCATCGCACCTGCCCTTACCACTTCTTCCCCTCCCATTCTTTTTAGATTATTCCAATCAGGCATGCACCCTTGCCATTCCACTGAAAAACTTTTATTTTTTGAGACTGAGTCTTGCTCTGTCACCGAGGCTAAAGTGCGGTGGCACGATCTCGGCTCACTGCAACCTGCACCTCCCAGATTTAAGCAATTCTCCTGCCTCAGCCTCCCAAGTAGCTGGAATTACAGGCACCCGCCACCACACCTGGCTAGTTTTTGTATTTTTAGTAGAGATAGAGTTTCACCATGTTGGCCAGGCTGGTCTTGAACTCCTACCTTAGGTGATCCACCTGCCTCGGCCTCCCAAAGTGCTGGGATTACAGGCCTGAGCCACCGCGCCTGGCTCTTCACTGCTGATTCTAAGAGCTTACAACACTGTATAGCAAATGGCAGGCACTAAGTAAATACTTGCTAAAAATATAGAAACTATGAAAGGTCGGAACCACTGTTTTAACCCAATGCAGTGAATAATTTGGGAATTTCAAGAGGGTGCTTTCACATCTTATTCTGTGGGCGCTGGCACCTGGGAAGGGTGGCCAGCTTCAGGGTCCTGACCACTTCTCACTCCAGAAGCACCTGTTAGCCACTGGACTCCAGAGTCTAGCCATACCTCCTGCTTCAGTGGAGACACTGATGCACATTAACTTTGGGAAAACTGAATCTTCTTCTTGTCTTACACTTACTGGCTGAGAGCAGAGGCTCAGTACATACTCATTAATAAATAAACGCAGGAGTCCCTTTCACATGAATGTAATATCCAATTGGGTTGACGTCTGCCTTTGAATCCAACAGATACCAGTTCTTTCCCTCTTACATATCCCAGGATGGAGAAGGAAGTCGGCAGGGTCTGCACTGAGTTCTATACCCCAACTCTTCTCCCTTCCATTCCCTTTCCAGAAGACTCTTGCATGTAATATCATGTCTATCATCCAGCTGTCCCTGGCAACCACAATACTAGGGTTAGTTTTAAACCTCAAAGAAACCACAGATGAGATGCCAGTGTCAAATTTCAACACTGACAAGTAGGAAGCAGGCTCACTTTGACTCCCAAAGAACAGAGGTTCTGGCAAGAGGCTGCTGTGACTGGGCAGGCAAGAGAATAATTTCTAGATACTCCTATCTCCCAAATTCTATGCATTTCCTCCCAAATGCTACAGTTCAAAGGCCTCTCAAAGATATCAAATAACATGGGCTGGGCCTGGTGGCTCCTGCCTGTAATCCCAGAGCTTTGGGAAGCCAAGGTGGAAGGATTGCTTGAGGTCAGGAGTTCAGACCAGCATGGGTAATACAGCAAGACTGTCTCTATAAAACAGGCATCCCCAAACTGCGGCCCCCTGAGGCCATTTATCCGGCCCCCTGCCGCACTTCAGGAAGGGGCACCTCTTTCATTGGTGGTCAGTGAGAGGAGCACAGTATGTGGCGGCCCTCCAACGGTCTGAGGGACAGTGAACTGGCCCCCTGTGTAATAAGTTTGGGGACGCCTGCTATAAAACATTTAAACAAATTAGTGAGGCACAGTGGTACATGCCTGTAGTCCCAGCTATTTGGGAGGCTGAGGCAGGAGGATCACTTGAGCACAGGAGACCGAGGCTGCAGTGAGCCATGATCACACTACTGCACTCCAGCCTGAGCAGCAGAGTGAGGCCCTGTCTTAACAAGCAAACAACAACGACAACGACGAAGCAAATTGTTCTATGAGCCATCATATCCAAACTTAAGAAGGAAAATGGTTGGGTCCTTTGCAAAGCCTTGCACATTTTCCACGGGCCTTCCTAGACTCTTTCCACACAGCACAGGTCCCCAAGAAAAGGCTCCTCCAGGCCCACACACTCCTAGCCAACTTAGAAGAATCAGAAGATAGCACTGAGGGACACAAAAGGGTTTGGCCAGAATTTCCTGGCCCCGGGTCAGAGGCTCTAGTTCCTATGCCGTCAGGGCCAGAGCTAGCAATGGTAGCCTGCCAGCTGCGGAGGAAGAGGTGGACCTGGCTTCTCCCCGGTGCTCACTGCCAGCCTCCGGGCTTCCCCCTCTCATCCCACCAAGCCAGCAGTTACAAAGAGGATCGCTTTCAATTCTATTTGAAATAGAGACATCCGTTGTTCCTACCTTGTTCTTGCCAATTCCTCCAGGCCCACACTGGCTCTTCCAGAACTAAGTTTGTCTTACAGAGAGTGTGATCTGCTCGCCTGAGTTTGAAATGGCTGTTCAGAACCAGAAACAACCCATGTCCTCTTCTCCTACGTGGATTTTAAGCGCTTTCAAGATGTCAGGACTGGACACGCAATCCCAGCACTTTGGGAAGCTGAAGTAGGTGGATCATCACCTGAGGTCAGGAGTTCAAGACCAGCCTGGCCAACATAGTGAAAGCCCGTCTCTACTAAAAATTCAAAAATTAGCTGGGCATGGTGGCACACGCCTGTAATCTCGGCTACTCGGAAGGCTGAGGTGGAAGAATTGCTTGACCCTGGAAGGCGGAGGTTGCAGTGAGCCAAGATCATGCCAGTGCACTCCAGTCTGGGTGACAGAGTGAGACTGTCTAGAAAAAAAGATGGCATGTGAGGACAGACACAAGGCAATGCCATGTGACAACGGGGGCTTGGAGAAACACACCTACACACCAAGGAGCACCAGAGGTTGCCGGCACCCACCAGAAACTGGGAGGGACGAGGAAGGACTCCCCTACAGACGTCAGACGGAGCAGGGCCCGGCCCACCCCTTGATTTTGGGCTTTTGACCTGTGCAACTGTGAGAGAATACGTTTCTATGTTTAAGCTGCCCAGCCTGTGGCACTTTGTTATGACAGTCCTTGGGAACGAATACAATATCACACTCCAAAAAGAACAGGGGCACTTTGGTGCAGAACTTTGAAAGACTGCACCAAACAGAACATCACCCTGCGAGGAGTGAGCTAAGAGCACCAGCCTTCATCCAGGCCTCAGCTGTTCCACTCCAGAGAAGAAACTCTGGGGTCCAGGTGGGCATGATACTCACTAGGGCCAGAGTCTAATCCGAGCTCCCCGTCCATTGAGTCGCGTGGTCCCCATGGGTACGGCTGTTCCTCCTGCTTGATCCATGATAAAATGTCATGTGCCGAGATGAGAGACTCTGTTGTCATGGAAAGAAGGCAGTCTTAGATTTTGTCATTCCCACTGGGCCGCCCATCAAAGGTCTGAAAACCCTCACATGCAGCAGCTGCAGCCTGCAGGGCATATTTTGGGATCGGTGTTGCATTTCCAGGCCATCTTCTTTATCCTTGTTTAGTCCCTTCCTAAATGGACTCCGCTGCTCGCTGCATTTCAAGTTGGCCAAAAGCAGGCTCAGCCCAAGGTCTGTGCAGTGCCAGGGCCGGGACTAAAACCCCGATCTCCTGATTCTGCCACTTAGCCCCAGAGGAAGACATGGGGCTGGGACAGGCCAGAGGAAAGCCTCAGATAACAGCCCACAGGGCCATGGCTAACGGGTATGACTCAGAAATCATCGACGGCAGAGGCCGCAACCAGAGGTCATGGATAAGAACCACAGTGAAGCAGGAAGTCCCTGCTTTCCCTCTGCTCTAGGTCCCCTCAATTTCTCTATGAAGTTGACAAAGTACAAGGAATCCCAGATTCAACTTCTCATCCTCTCTCCCTGGTATGGTGGATAGGATGAGACTTGTGTCCTAACTACCAGGCAATGACACTGGACTTCTCAGCTCTGCAAACACACGAACACACACAAGCCGTGGGCAAGTGCAGCTTCCATTTTCTTTTATGCCTCCCTGAATGCCTGGACCCTCCCAACTTTCTTGGGAAACTTCTAACTAGTATTCACTCAAGAGAAATTCCAAAAAATGTAAATAATTTTCCGACATAGAAATACACACAGCTTTTACATGTTTTTTGGTTGTTTTTATCGTTAAAAAATCAGTGTTGAATGGCTGTGTGCGTTGGCTCATGCCTGTAATCCCAGCCCTTTGCGAGGCTGAGGCAGGCAGATCATTTGAGGTCAGGAGTTCGAGACCAGTCTGTCCAACATGGTGAAACCCCATCTCTACTAAAAATACAAAAAATTAGCAGGGTGTGGTGGCACACACCTGTAATCTCAGCTACACAGGAAGCTGAGGTAGAAGAATCGCTTAAACCTAGGAGGTGGAGGTTGCAGTGATCTGAGATTGCACCACTGCACTCCAGCCTGAACAGAGCAAGGCTCCATCTCAAAAAACTAAACACCAGTGAAGTAATTTTAGTATCAGTTGCATAGATATGATAAATTATTAATTTAATGATTCCTTTTGAAAAAACGCGGGTTGCCCTCAATATTCATTCTGGCCTTGTTCTCACCTGAATTGGGATCTGTGGGAATATCTCTGTCTGCCAAATCCTGCTGATCCCACACGCACTGATGCTCCTCCTGTTTAATCCGAGACAAGAGGTCCTGAGCAGAAATTGGGGAGTCTAGTCGTAGGAACAAGAGCGGCAAAGGTGTTAGAAGACGCGAAATTGCCTGCAAGTTTGTGTTTTGAGTAAAATCTCTGATTTCATGCAATTATCCTAAACATCAGGTACAATTACGTAAGTCTCATTAACTGCAGGTTGAAGTCAGCTTGGCCCCAATTAATGGAGGTTTTGCTGTACATAAGAGGATACTGTAGGGGAGTGACATCACGATGACTTTAAGAAAGAGTCTTTCTGTGCTGCAGCAACTTGAATTTCCTTAGAATGAGGTTCCCATTCTGGTGCTGAGACTACCATGGAAAGAGGTATTTCCTCTGGAAAGATGACACGCTCCAGAAAGCCTTTTTTTTTGAGACACAGTCTCGCTCTGTTGCCCAAGCTGGAGTGCAATGACGTAATCTTGGCTCACCACAACCTCCACCTCCCAGGTTCAAGTGATTCTCCTTTCTCAGCCTCCTGAGTAGCTGGGACTACAGGCATGCGTCACCACACCCAGCTAATTTTGTATTTTTAGTAGAGACAGGGTTTCTCCATGTTGGTCAGGCTGGTCTCGAACTCCCGACCTCAGGTGATCCACCCACCTCAGCTTCCCAAAGTGCTGCGATCACAGGCGTGAGCCACCACGTCTGGCCTATAGTTGTATATATTTATGGAGTATAAAGTAATGTTATAAGACGCCTTTAAATCTTTTGAATGAGATTCTTCTAAGAAGTAAGAAAAAGACCCTATGTTTTCTTTCCTCTGCAGAGTCTTTGAAACCTAATTTACCCTTTACTGCCTTCTTATCTCTTAAAGACCTCTTTAAAGATCCTAATACTGTGATGCTTTCAAGGATCATGCCTGACGACAAGCAAACGGGCTTTCCTCTACCCAGACACTGTGATCACTTACCTATGGGTGTGAGGCTCTGACTAAGGGGGGGATGGGGTTTGTGAAGCTCTAACCTGTGGATAAGTAAAGGGCTACAGTATGTTAACATGTCTCATGATTGCTGATTTTATGTGTCAACTTGGCTCGGCCACAGTACCTAGATATTTGGTCGAACATTATTTAGCAGTTTCTATGAAGTTGAGATTGGACATGTAAGTCAGTGGAGTTGGAGTCAAGGATACTGCCCTCTATGAAATGGGCAGGCCACATCCAACCAGCTGAAAGCCTAAGGAAAAAGATGGACCTTCCCCAAGGAAGAAGGAATTCCGCCTGCAGGCTTGAGCGGCCACATCAGCGCTTCCCTGGGTCTCTAACCTGCTGGCCTGCCCTGTAAATTTTGGCCTTGCCAGCCTCCACAATCACGAGCCAATTCCTTAAAATAAAATAAATCTCCTTTTTACACACGCATACACCACACACCCTTATGGGTCCTGTTTCTCTGGGGAACTCTGATACACACGTCTGCTCTAACAGAGTTCTAACTTACAACAGAGTCTAACTGCAATGCCAGCTAAGAGAGCTCCCTCACAGGACCGCAGGTATGTGGGTGCCTGGCACAGAGGTGGCAGCCCATAATTACAGCTCACGCCTGTAATCCCAGCACTTTGGGAGGCTGAGGTGGCTGGATCACAAGGTCAGGAGTTCCAGACCAGCTTGGCCAAGACGGTGAAACCCCGTCTCTACTAAAAATACAAAAATTAGCTGGGCATGGTGGTGGGTTCCTGTAATCTCAGGTACTCGGGAGGCTGAGGCAGGGAACTGCTTGAACCCGGGCGGCAGAGGTTGCAGTGAGCCAAGATCGCGCCACTGCACTCCAGCCTGGGCAACAGAGTGAGAGTCCATCTCAAAAAAAAAGAAAAAAAAAAAATTTAAGGCCTTCCGAGTCAGGGAACAACAGGTCTTCCTGACCTCCCTGTTCCCCCACCCGTGAAGCCTTATACTTAGTACCTCTGCCAGGATATTGTTTCTAAAGGGGAAGATGGAATAGTTAAAAATGGATAATATGAGGAAGAGCGGAAACAGAACATGCTGACCCTAGGTATACCAGCAAACTGTCAATGCTGTTTGCCAAGTCTGTGTCCCTGGAGGAATCCTGGCTCAGCCCAGTCCTGGATGCACAGCCCTTCCATTTTGAGCTCAGTCCTCTGGCCTGGCACACACGACAGCTAACTCTGGGGGCTGGCGGACCATGCTAACCCTCTCCCCACCTCTCCCTGGTATGGACGGCTGCCTGGCTCACTCACCAGTAATGGATTCCGTGGGGATAGCTCTTTCCTCCAGGCTGCGCTGACCCCGGACACACAGAGCTTCCTCGCGCTTCACCTGGGAGGACGCATCCTGTGCAGGAACCAGGGGCTCTGCTCCTGGGGACAGAAAATCACATTGCTTTGTGTCTTTTTTTCTGCGTGCTGGTCCCCAGGACATTCTGGGCTCAGGAACATGGCTGACAGCCTTTGCCAGGGGAGAGTATGGGGGTCTTGGGTTCCTGCTAGAGCCGGGGGGAACCCTGAGGAGCAGATCTCAGGAGAAGAGAGACAGCCAACACTCAGGAACCAGGGCTAGGTGAGCAGCAAAATGAGGGGTGACGAGGCCAAACAGAGGATTCAGGAATAACCCAGAGCTGTGTAACGAGCTGGGTGCTAATTAGGACTGGGCCACAAGTTGGACCTCTCTGTGGAGTCATTAGTCCTTGTTTGTCACCCCCATCAGAAAGAGCTGGCCAGGCTAAGGCCAGATGCGCGCACACACATGTATATATATGATTTGTAAGAAGCCAGGTGGGGCAACAAGGTACGACCAAGCTCTACTGCTGGAGAGAGTGCACAGCCTCCTTACAGTCAGTCTCACAGTCACCAACAGGTTCTTGGAAACAGTGAGTTCAAAGGAAATGACACATGGCAGATCCTCAAATAACGTCATTTCCTTCTGTGGCATTTAATTATGACATTGATGAGAAAGAAAAATTGGTTGTTTTATGTCATTTCAAAGCCACGGTTTCCGAGACCCCATCAATGACATGAAGTGAAGACTCACAGTGCGTAAAAGACAATGACGCAGCCTCTGCACAGAAGCCCAGCATGCAAGAAACAGGGCCGCTCTTCTGATGGCACTCCCTGCTGCAAGAGGAGGCTCTGGCACCGGGAAAGAGATAGGACAAAGATTCTAAAGACTGGGATCCTGGTTTCAACTCTGCCACCAACTCAGCGGATGAATCATTTAACCTCTCTGGGCTCTGGTCTACTCTTTTCATCTACAAGGACACAGTGATCCCTATTCTATCTCATGCTCAGTGATGGTTTGATAACCAACTGAAACTGTTGAGATTACACTGCTTCAAATGTAAAAAGCTAACACGTAAGACTAGGTGCTGTCACCACCACTGCTGAGCTGAAACTTCTGCAGTGCTTGATGAAGACAGGAAAGGAGCCACTGAGAGGAAACGTGCTGACAGGCAAGCCCATAGACACGGACGGTTGATTAGTGGTTGCCAGGGGCTGGTGGGGAGGGGAGCAGGGAGGAACTGCTTACGGGTGTGGAGCTTTTTTCCTTTTTTGAGATAAGATCTACCTCTGTAGCCGAGGCTAGAGTGCAGTGGCACAATCTTGGCTCACTGCAAACTCTGCCTCCCGGGTTCAAATGATTCTCTTGCCTCAGCCTCCCGAGAAGCTGGAATTACAGGTGCACACCACCGTACCCTACTAATTTTTGTATATTTTTCAATGGAGATAGGGATTTACCATGTTGACCAGGCTGCTGTTGAACTCCCGACCTCAGGTAATCTGCCCACCTCGGCCTCCCAAAGTGCTAGGATTACAGGTGTGAGCCACTGTGCCTGGCCAGGTGCAGGATTTCTTATGGTAGAAATGTTCTGGAATTAGATAGTGATTCTGGTTGCATGACTCTGTGAGCCACTGAATTGCATTCTTTAAAACAGTAAATGTGACGGTCTGTAAATCAGACCTCAATAGATAGGAAAGATTGGAACAGGAGTTGCGGGGGAGACTGTGGTCTTGAGAGCTGCTTTCTAAGACGAGTTTCACGAAAATGTTCTCCACTTAAAAACAAGAGAGGACGACGGCTGGGCATGGTGGCTCACACCTGAAATCCCCGCACTTCGGGAGGCCGAAGTGGGCGGATCACCTGAGGTCAGGAGTTCGAGACCAGCCTGGCTAACATAGTGAAACCCCATCTCTACTAAAAATACAAAAATTAGCTGGGTGTGGTGGTGGGCACCTGTAATCCCAACTACTACGGAAGCTAAGACAGGAGAATTGCTTGAATCCAGGAGGCAGAAGTTGCAGTAAGCCAAGACTGTGCCATTGCACTCTAGCCTGGGCAACAAGAACGAAACTCTGTCTCAAAATAAATAAATACATAAATAAAAAACAAGAGAGGACCTGGTCAGGTGCAGTGGCTCACACCTGTAATCCCAGCACTTTGGAAGGCCAAGGTGGGTGGATCACTTCAGGTCAGGAGTTCAAGACCAGCCTGGCCAACATGGGGGAACTTTGTCTCTACTAAAAGTATAAAAATTAGCTGGGCGTGGTGGTGGGTGCCTGTAATCCCAGCTACTCAGGAGGCTGAGGCAGGAGAATCACTTGAACTCAGAAGGTGGAGGTTGCAGTGAGCCAAGACCACACCACCACTGTACTCCAGTCTGGGTGACAGAGCAAGACTCCATCTCTAAGAAACAAAAAACAAACAAAACAAAAACAATAAGGGCGGACAGAGGGCCCAGATAGGCAGAAGTTCCTCCAAGGAGGCAGAGAACAGTTTGAGCACCAGATTCCACCTAGTCCAACAATGCTCAGGAGGACAGGGCCAGACGAAAGATCTCCAAGGCAGAGGCAGGCCTAGAACCCTAGTGCCTTCCACCCCAGCAAGAGCTCAAGTGTGTGGCTGGGTGCGGTGGCTCACGCCTATATCTCACCACTCTGGGAAGCGGGCAGATCACAAGATCAGGAGTCCAAGACCTGCCTGACCAACATGGTAAAACCTCATCTCTACTAAAATTACAAAATTTAAAATAAAAATGCAAAAATTAGCCAGGTGTGGTGGTGCGTGCCTATAATCCCAGCTACTCGGGAGGCTGAGGCAGGAGAATCGCTTGAACCCAGGAGGCAGAGGTTGCAGTGAGCCGAGATTGCCCCACTGCACTCCAGCCTGGGCGACAGAGTGAGACTCCGTCTCAAAAAAAAAAAAAAAAAGAGCTCAACAAGTGTGATGTGCTCAGGGCCCCAATTTCCTCAGGCTTAAGATTCCTTCTTGCTTGAGGCCAGAACCTCGCAGGGTGAGCCTGCAGGTGAGCCGCGTGCGTTGGCCGAAGAACGAGGTGCTGATATTGCACGTTAGGCCAAGCGTTAAGCAATGGTCAGGACAAAACCCCGCATCTGCCTCACACTCCTTTTCACCTCCTCTGTCAGCCTCTCTGAGCCCAGGCCCGGGGCCTCTCTCTGCAGTTCCACATCAGGCCTGGGCAATAGCATTAGCCTAAGCCCTTCCTGTCTCTCCACTCAGCTTACCTGTGAGTCCAGAGCTATGCAGCTTTAACAAACCCAAAGACAAATATCCATGGTGCTATTTTGAGCCCTGAGATCTCTTCCTTTAAGTGACCACTGAATTTCAACTCCAGCCAAACTGGCCCCTGGGAGCCACCCAAGAGCCTCGTCCCGTGGTGCACACACAGGGGTGCCTCCCACAGCAGCACGTGGGCAGCCAGTTCTCCTCTCTCCCCCTTCCCTGGACCCCGAAATTGCTTCCATTGCCATCACCTGCGTCGGGATCCATTGGGATTTCTCTCTCTTCGGGGTGGCGCTGCTCCCACACACACGGCTCTTCCCTGGGCTCAGCCCGGGCCGGAGCATCTGGCTTGGGGACTGGGCCGTCCGCATCTGGAAGTGAGGAGGAGGGAGGGAAGGACTGTGTGAAGTTGACCAACGTGTCCAGCAAGGGGACCGGAGAACTCTCCGGTACCCCAACACCCCCCTCCACCTGAGTGTCTCTCTTCAGCGGTTATGTGAGTTAGGTGGGTATTCTCTTATAAAGAACCTTGAAGATGAGTTGATAGATTCCTACATTTCTACTGTAGAAAGACCTGGTCTCTGGAAGCCAGCATCAGAGCGACTGTGACTTACCCCGGGCTGCTGGGATGTGGTGCATGGTGAGATGCATGTGCTGTGTTACTGCAATCCAACGTGGTAGGGGTGTAATGCTGAATTCTACGGCAATGGGCCCTGTTACTGGGTTTTACATTTTTATCCTACTGTAAAGTATTCTATCCCACTAGCATTGTAAGCAAAAGGTTTCCTGAGTTTCCATTACGTAAAAATATGAAACAACCTGCCCCGGAGGTGTTAACGTGGATTAACAAGCATTTCACAACTCTCTGCAGAGACAGCTCACCGAAGAGAGAGTAGCCTTACCCAGGGACATCAGGGTTTTGTAGTTCTCCTTAACAAGGTTGTTATAAAGCTCCTTCTGCCATTCGTCCAGGTTCTTCCACTCGTCCTCAGAGAAGTACACAGCAATGTCGACAAAAGTCACTGGAACCTGAGCCAACAAGCGGGTTAATCTAGCGCCTCCTCCCTGCTCCTTCCCACCACCTCCCCTTCTCCTGCGGGCCACAGGACCCACTCCCCGCCACAGTCCGGCCTTTGCTCTCCATGGCTCCCGAGTCCTGAACGTCCATCTCAATGGAATCAGTCCTCTCTGTTCTGGACCTTCTTGTGCTTTCAATAACATGGATGGTCAACTCTGTCATTTTAGAAAAAGCATTTAGCCACCTCCTTTATTATTTCTCTTTTAGGACAACTGGATACCTTAGGGTAAAGAGCAGTCAGTGTGCTTCTTTCGGTATTCAGGGTGACAGAGGGGTGGCAGGTTCTCAGAGCAGGTATCCATGAGCCATGTAGAGTAAAACCTGGTTACCAAACCTGTATTTCAGGTCAGGTCACCTCTGTGTACACAGTTACCTCTTTGTAGGCAACGCATGTAAAATCTAAAGGCCTGTGCTAAGGGTTCAGGACCTGGGTCAACTTCATTCACTGCTCTAACTCGATCATCAAGGAGCACACAGTAGGGAATCAATAAGAACTTGAGTGTGCTGCTCAGTGAGTGCCAATACCAGGAAGCCCCTCTGCAGTGTGAGTCACTGCGTGGTGTTGGTCACTTGTCAGACCAATGACAAGTGTGTTGGGATCAGTTACAGAAAGCTGGTTTCAGTTTGCAAAGATTGTCATCCACACTCACTTCAGCCACTCACCAGCACAACCTCAACTTGGACTGAATTGCCCAAAATCGTTTCACTTCCACGACTTTGATAACTAAACTTCCTTCTGTGGACACACAGGCTTCCCTCTTACCACGTTTGCATTCTGACTGAACCAGCCTTTCACTTTCAGTCTGAAATCCAACCCCTTAGTCCTCCCCCATCCCGTCATCACAAATCTGCATTTACAGGGCCAAAGCTGGCCTGTGAGGCACCTGGGGGTGAAGTAGAAACAGCCAAGTCAGGAGCACAGCTACCGCTACTCAGTGCGGTGAGCGGGCAGCACCGGTACGTAAGTTGGAGATGTCAGCCCTTTTACCGGGTGCTCGTAACTCCTAGGGTGCCCTGCGCAGGTGCGCCATGGCCCCATCCGTATGGACTGACAATTCGCCATCCACCTTTCCAGTCAGAACCAGAACCTTCAATTCCTGGACCTTCCACCAAATGCAGGCAAAGCCCCAACCAGGAAAAATTAATACAGATCCTGTTCTTTATTTTATTTTTTGAGACAGAGTCTCGCTCTGTCGCTGGAGTGCAGTGGTTGTGATCTTAGCCCACTGCAACCTCTGCCTAAAGGGTTCAAGTGATTCCCTTGCCTCGGCCTCCCAGGTAGCTGGGACTACAGGTGTGTATCACCACACCCAGCAGTTTTTTTTTGTTTGTTTTGTTTTTTTTTTCAGTAGAGATGGGGTTCCACCATACCCAGCTATTTATTTATTTATTTATTTATTTATTTATTTATTTATTTATTTGTATTTTAGTAGAGACAGTGTTTCACCATGTTGACCAGGATGGTCACAGTCTCCTGACCTTGTAATCTGCCCACCTTGGTCCCCCAAAGTGCTGGGATTACAGGCATGAGGCACCGCACCCAGCCCCCTTTCTTTATTTGAATTCTCTGTTGCTGGAACTCTGCAGAAGACATCCACCACCAATTCATACCGCTGTCTCACGGCGGCTTCAGAAGCTTCTTGGTCTCTTGCTGACACCTTGCTATGTTCCCGGGAGGCTTGTTTCAAACGTTACATTCTCCCAGACCTGTAAGTGACCTCCCACATCTGTCTGTCTTTGATCTCAGGTAGGCACCAGCAAGCTCCTTCCTTACCCCTCTCCTTGTCAAATCCAAGGCCACTGGTATGTGGCCTTCACCTGTCCTCCACCCCCTGCCTGTGAATCTTAATCCAAACAATCCCTCCTCATCTACATTGACAGTTTCTCCCTGTCCACCAGCTCCGGCCCTTCAGGGTCATTCCAACCTCAGAAACACCTTCCCTCAACGCTGCTCCTCGGCTCACTTTGCTGTCCCACTTCACTGGGAACTTCCAGAGAGACACATTCTGTTTTCCCCTCTTCATGATCTACTCATTCTTTACCCGCTTAGACTCTGCCTCTGTACCCTCCATTCTCTGAAACCACACCCTGGAAGATCATCAGCGACCTTCTGTTGAAATCCTCACCATTTCTGATCTCTTTGAAAGGTCAGATCATCTTTCTAGAATTTTCTTTTGCTTGGTTCCTGTAACTATGTTGCCTCCTGTCCATCTGGCACGTGTCTTCTTTACTTTTACCTCTTCCTCCCCCAAGATCAAGACTCTGTCCTCACCCTTTCCTGTTTCTTCACTTTTCCCTTGGCAATTTCACCCTTTTCACTGCAGCTGTTACTACTTTGCAAATGACACTGTTCAACTTTCCTTGCTTCCCTCAAACTTCCAGAGCCTTCAGAGTAGCTCCATTTGATCATCTTTAAGTATCTCAGACTAAATGCATTTAAGGCCAGGTTCACTATCCCTTTGTGTGTGTGTGTGTGTGTGTCTGTGTGTGTCTGTGTGTGTGTGAGACAGGGTCTCCCTCTATCACCCAGGCTCAAGTGCAGTAGCAGGATCTCAGCTCACTGCAGCCTGGACCTCCTGGGCTCAAGTGATCCTCCCACCTCAGCCTCCCAAGTATCTGGGGCTACAGGTGTGGGCCATTGTGCCCGGCTAATTTTTTAAATTTTTTATAGAGATTGGGGTCCCACCATGTTGCCTAGGCTGGTCTCAAACTCTTGGACTCAAGCGATTCTCTTGCTTCAGCTGCCCAAGTACTGTACTGGGATCCAGGCTTGGCCCAGGTCCATTATATTTTCCAACATCCCAACTCTTCTCCCTCATTTCACCAGTTCTGTGGAGGAGTACAACTCTGGAATCATATTCTTTTTTTTCTTTTCTTTTTTTTTTTTGAGACGGAGTTTCGCTCTTGTTACCCAGGCTGGAGTGCAATGGCGTGATCTCGGCTCACCACAACCTCCGCCTCCTGGGTTCAGGCAATTCTCCTGCCTCAGCCTCCTGAGTAGCTGGGATTACAGGCACGCGCCACCACGCCCAGCTAATTTTTTGTATTTTTAGTAGAGACGGGGTTTCACTATGTTGACTAGGATGGTATCGATCTCTTGACCTTGTGATTCACCCGCCTCGGCCTCCCAAAGTGCTGGGATTACAGGCGTGAGCCACCGCACCCGGCCTGGAATCATATTCTTACCACTACAAACAGACACCACCTTAAAAAAACTTCACTGTGAGCCACGTGCAGTGGTTCATGCCAGGAATTCCAGCACTTTGGGAGGCTGAATGGATTACTTGAGATCAGGCGTTCAAGACCAGCCTGACCAACATGGTGAAACCTGTCTCTACTAAAAGTATAAAAATTAGGTGGGTGTGGTGGTGGGTCCCTGTAGTCCCAGATACTTGGGAGGCTAAGGCTAAACCAGGAGAATTGCTTGAACCCAAGAGGTGGAGGTGGCAGTGAGCCGAGATGGCACTACTGCACTCCGGCCTGAGTGACAGAGCAGGACTCCATCTCAAAAATTAAAAAAAGGCCGGGTGCGGTGGCTCAAGCCTGTAATCCCAGCACTTTGGGAGGCTGAGGCGGGTGGATCACAAGGTCAAGAGATCGAGACCATCCTGGTCAACATGGTGAAACCCCATCTCTACTAAAAATACAAAAAATTAGCTGGGCATGGTGGCGCGTGCCTGTAATCCCAGCTACTCAGGAGGCTGAGGCAGGAGAATTGCCTGAACCCAGGAGGCGGAGGTTGCCGTGAGCCGAGATCGCGCCATTGCACTCCAGCCTGGGTAACAAAAGCGAAACTCCGTCTCAAAAAAAAAAAAAAAAATTAAAAAAAAACTTCACTGTAACAGGATGCAGCAGAAATCTGTGACATAGTCTGAGACTGCAGGGAGCCTATGGTCTAACTCAAGCGTCCCCAGACTTTTTACACAGGGGGCCAGTTCACTGTCCCTCAGACCGTTGGAGGGCCGCCACATACTGTGCTCCTCTCATTGACCACCAATGAAAGAGGTGCCCCTTCCTGAAGTGTGGCGGGGGGCCGGAAAAATGGCCTCAGGGGGCCGCATGCGGCCCGTGGGCCGTAGTTTGGGGACGCCTGGTCTAGCTGGATAGAAAAGAATATCCATAAATTAGCTATGACTCAATCAATCAACAGATACAGCAGAATCCAGCAGGCACAAAGGATCTGGAACACTGTGCTTCCTTCAATCTGACAGATGAAGAGAATGCATCTAGCTTGCCCAAGAGTGCATGAATTATAACTGCTAGCAAGATTAATTACATTCTTGTGGTGGTCTATGGTTGTGGTGGTCCTTAATTAGGTCTAGTCTTAACTAACTGAGAGACTGAGGTAAAAGGATTGTAGAAGAATATGTCCACACATTCTTTGACAGTCTCTTTTTTTTTTTTTTTTTTGAGATGGAGTCTCACTCTGTCACCCAGGCTGGAGCACAGAGGCTCAGTCTTGGCTTACTGTAACTTCTGCCTCCAGGGTTCAAGTGATTCTCCTGCCTCAACCTCCTGAGTAGCGGGGATTACAGGCACCAACCACGATGCCTGGCTAATTTTTGTATTTTCAGTAGAGATGGGGTTTCACCATTTGGTCAGGCTAATCTTGAACTCCTGACCCTGTGATCAGCCCACCTCAGCCTCCCAAAGTGCTGGAATTACAGACATGAGCCACTGTGCCCGGCTGACAGTCTTTTCAATAGGTAGAGCCTAATTCTTATCCCCTTCAGTGTGGGCAAGATTTGGTGACTTGCTTCTAACAAATCAATGAAGAAGTGACAGTGTGGACCTTCTGAGACGAGGTAATAAAAGACACTGCAGCTTCCATCTTGGTCTCTCTCTCGGCTCACTCCCTATGGGGGCGGGGGGGCAGGCTGCTAAGCTATGAGGATGCTCAAGCAGTCCTAGGGGGAGGTCCACATGCTGAGGAACTGAGGCCTCCCACCAATGGCCAAGTGAGTGAGCCATGCTGGAATCAGGCTTTCCAGCCCCAGTCAAGCCTTCAGATAACTGCTGTGCCATTCAACAGAGTGAGCGTAATCTTATGGGACTCTGAGCCAGAACCACTCACCTAAGGGGCTCCCCAGTTCCTGACCCACTGAAACAGTGAGATGATAAATAATTATTTTTTTAGGTTAGGCTGCTATGTTTTGGGGTAGTTATATAGCAATAGGCAACTAACACAATAATCTACATAATGCTTTCCCACAAACAAAATTAATCCTCACAACTCCATGAAGTAAGCATACTATCATCTTCATTTTATTGATAATAACCCTGAAACTCAGATAAACCAGCTGAGAATTTACTCAATTGTTTATACTTCACTTTCTTCAAAAGAGGAATTGAGGAGGCTCAGAAACAACAAAAAACACTTTTGATCAATGATAGAAAAATCAGTATAAGCAGGCCTCATGCAGTGGCTCAGCCTACAATCCCAGCACTTTGGGAAGCCCAGGCAGGAAGACAGCTTGAACCTAAAAGTTCAAGACCAGCCTCGGCAACATATCAAGACCCTGTCACTACAAAAAATAAAAATAAATCAAAAACTTAACTGGATGTGGTGGCATGTGCCTGTAGCCCTGATTGCAAGACTGAGGTCGAAAAATTGTTTGAGCCCAGGCATTCAAGGCTGTATGAGCTATGACTGTACAACTGTACTCCAGCCTGGATGACAATGTGAGACTGTCCCAAAAAACGAAAAAACAAAACCAGTATGTAGCCAAGTCAGGATTTAAATCCAAGTTCTCTGATTCCAGACCCTAAAACCATTTCATTATTCCTTAAGAGGCTTTGTCAAGTCAAGTCTCCTCTAATGCCTAATCCAACGCACAGAACACACCACAGTGCTACACAAAGATGTGAGTTGAGACACACAGTACAGGCAAAAGGGCAGTGTGTACGATGATGCTGATTGTGCTAGACAAGCGACATATGCAAAACCATCCTAAAAACCAGCCTCTGTGGCTGCAGTGCCAGGAAGTGTTTTGCAGAGGAGCCAGAGCCACTGTTACAACTAAGTTCTGTGAAGCCTCAATAAGTAATGTCAAACAACTCCTCTGGCAAAGTCACTGGGTTGGTTCCCTCAGCAGACAGAGACATACAAGACCCGGTCCCTGCCAGGAAGCTGTTAGCTCTCCAGTTGGAGAGAGGCACTCCAGAAACATTTTTGGCATTCCAGCCAAAGCCAGGTACCATTCCAGGCACAGGGATACAGCAGACAACCAAGCAGAATCTACACTCTGGTTGGGGAGAACCAACGAAGAATACAAAAAAGGAATTTTATATTTAAGAATAATCTTTTTCTTTTTTTTTTTTTTTTTTGACATGGAGTCTCACTCTGTCACCCAGGCTGGAGTGCAGTGGTGCAATCTCAGCTCACTGCAACCTCTGCCTCCTGGGTTCAAGCAATTCTCCTACCTCAGCCTCCTGAGTAGCTGGGATTACAGGTGCCCACCACCATGCCTGGCTAATTTTTTCATATTTTTATTAAAGATGGAGTTTCACCATCTTGGCCAGGCTTGTCTTGAACTTCTGTGCTGGGATTACAGGCATGAGCCACCATGCCCAGCCAAGAATAGTATCTTAAAGCCAGGCACAGGCCGGGCGCGGTGGCTCAAGCCTGTAATCCCAGCACTTTGGGAGGCCGAGGCGGGTGGATCACAAGGTCAAGAGATCGAGACCATCCTGGTCAACATGGTGAAACCCCGTCTCTACTAAAAATACAAAAAAAATAGCTGGGCATGGTGGTGCGTGCCTGTAATCCCAGCTACTCAGGAGGCTGAGGCAGGAGAATTGCCTGAACCCAGGAGGCGGAGGTTGCGGTGAGCCGAGATCGCGCCATTGCACTCCAGCCTGGGTAACAAGAGCGAAATTCTGTCTAAAAAAAAAAAAAAAAAAAAAAAGCCAGGCACAGTGGCTCACGCCTGTAATCCCAACACTTTGGGAGGCTAAGGTGGATGGATCACTTGAGGTCAGGAATTTGAGACCAGCCTGGACAACATGGTGAAACCCCATCTCTACTAAAAAATACAAAAGTTAGGCTGGGTGTGGTGGCGAATCTCCGCACTTTGGGAGGCCAAGGTGGGAAGATCGTGAGGTCAGGAGATTGAGACCATCCTGGCCAACACGGTAAAACACCGTCTCTACTAAAAATACAAAAAGTAGACAGGCGTGGTGGCGCACACCTGTAGTTCCATTTACTCGGGAGGCTGAGGCAGAAGATTCGCTTGAACCCAGGAGGCAGAGGTTGCAGTGAGCAGAGATCGCACCACTGCACTCTAGCCTGGCAACGGAACGAGACTCCGTCTCAAAAAAAAAAAAAGAAAAATACAAAAATTAGCTGGGTGTGGTGGTGCACATCTGTAATCCCAACTACTCAGGAGGATGAGGCAGGAAAACCACTTGAACCTGGGAAGCAGAGGTTGCAATGAGCCAAGATTGTACCACTGCACTCCAGCCTGGGCGACAGAGCAAGACTGTCTCATTAAAAAAAAAAAAAAAAAAAAAAAAGAACATTTTAAATATTTAAGACGCCAATGGCAAAAGTGCTTTAGAGAAAATCTGAGTAGGGGCAGGGAGAAGAGCATGCTGGAGGGATGTGATTCTTTTATATAGGATGGCTGTACCTGAGCAGACACTGATGGAAGAGGGGGCGAAGACAGCTATGCAGATATTCAGGGCAGGAGCTTCTCAGTTGAGAGTCCCTGAGCTGGGGGCGCGCTGGTGTGCTGGCAACGCAGCACAGATAGGAGCCGGCAGGAGGGAGTGGATGGAGAGGAGAGGAGGTCGGAGAGGCGGGGAAGAGAGCGCGGGCCATCAACAGACATGGGTTTTTTTTCTAATCAGATAAGAAGCCATTTGGGAGGTGTTTTTTGTTTTTTTTTTGAGACAGATTCTCACTCTGTCATCCAGGCTGGAGTGCAGTGGCATGATCTCAGCTCACTGCAGCCTCCAACTCCCAGGTTCAAGAGATTCTCGTGCCTCAGCCTCCTGAGTAGCTGGGATTACAGGTGTCCGCCACCACGACCAGCTAATTTTTGTATTATTAGTAGAGACGGGGTTTCACCATGTTGGCTAGGCTAGTCTTGAACTCCTGACCTCAAGTGAGCCGCCTGCCTCAGCCTTCTTCCAAAGTACTGGGGTTACGGGCATGAGCCACTGTGCCCGGCTATTTGGGAGGTTTAAGCGGAAGTGTGATGTGACTGCTTCACATTTTCAAAGGATCACTCTGGATGCAGTGTTGAGATAGACTGTATAGGTGGGGGGACAAGGAGGAAGACAGGGACACCCAGCAGGAGGCCATGGCACAAATCAGATGAAAGACGATGGTGCCTAAGATTGGACGATGGTGCCTAAGATCAGACGACGGCATGGGAGTGGAGGTGGCAAGGAGTGGCCAGGTTGTGGATATATTTTGAAGAAAAATCAGATGGTATTTACTAACAGATTAGAAGTAGAGTATGAGAGAGAGGGGAGACAAGTAGGACTCCAGGGCTTTGACCTGAGCACTCGAAAGGAGGGAACCATCTGTCCTCAACGGCGATGAGGACTCCAGGTAGAACAGGTCTCGGGCAAGAGATCCGCAGTTCACTTCGGTCATGTTAAATCTAAGAGATTTCCTGACATCCAAATGAATTAATAGGTAGGAATGTAAATCTGGCATTCCAGAAAGAAAGCTGGGCAAGATATAGAAAGAAAGGGAGTGCGGGAGGAAAAGAATCTATTTGGGAGGTGACAGCATACAGATTGCTTTCAATTGTGTGAGAACAGCTGGGCGTGGTGGCTCACACCTGTAATCCCAGCACTTTGGGAGACCAAAGCAGGAGGATCACCTGAGGTCAGGAGTTCAAGACCAGGCTGGCCAACATGGTAAAACCCTGTCTCTACTAAAAATACAAAAAAATTAGCCGGGCATGCTGGTGGGTGCCTGTAATCCCAGCCACTCAGGAGGCTGAGGCAGGAGAATCACTTGAACCCAAGAGGCAGAGGTTGCAGTGAGCCAAGATAGCACCACTGCACTCCAGCCTGGGCGACAAGAACAAGACTCCTTCTCAAAAACAAACAAACAAACAAACAAACAAAAAAAACTGTGAAATAGGATGCAGTCATGAAGACATGAAGAAGGAGAGTGAATAAAGAGCAAAAGGCCAAGATGGAGCTCTGGCCCACTCCATACATCAGGAAGTTGGCAAAAGGAGGCGAAATTGGCAAACAGTGAGACAGAGCAGCTGGTGAGGCAGGAAAAGAATCAACAGAAGGAGGTGTTCCAGAAGCCACGGCACGGGGTTTCAAGGAGAGAGTGGTCACTCACACACAACGCTGCTGACAGGGCAGGGAAAATGAAGACTAAGAGGCGACCACTGGCTGTAACCCCACGAGCATCATTAGTAAGCAGAGGTCTTGTAAATAGGTAGGGCATACTTGGGGGAAAAAAGAGAAAAAAAAAAAAAAGTAAGCAAAGGCCTGATCAGAGTGCATTTCAGAGAGAAAGATCCAGTTACCAATCAACTGGAATACTGAGAATAGAGGAACACGTTAAATGAGACCACGGGGGACGCAATCAACAGAATCCAGACAGTGAGATGAACAGGACAGATGGCCCAATTCCTTCCAGATAAACTGAAAGGAAAATAACAGATGGAGGAGATGCCTGCAGATTAAAAAAGACTTAAGAGACATCTCAATCATAATGTGTGGACATTATTTAAATCCTAATTCAAACAAAAATCTTTCTTTAAAAAAAACAGAGGGCCAGGCACGGTAGCTCACACCTGTAATCCCAGCATTTTGGGAGGCCAAGGCAGGTAGATCATGAGGTTAGGAGTTCGAGACCAGCCTGGCCAAGATGGTGAAACCCCGTCTATATGAAAAATAAAAAAAGTTAGCTGGGTGGGGTGGCTCATGCCTATAATCCCAACACTTTGGGAGACTGAAGTGGGCGGATCACCTGAGATCAGAAGTTGGAGACCAAGCCAGGCGCAGTGGCTCACGCCTGTAATCCCAGCACTTTGGGAGGCCGAGGCGGGTGGATCACGAGGTCGAGAGATCGAGACCATCCTGGTCAACATGGTGAAACCCCGTCTCTACTAAAAGTGCAAAAAATTAGCTGGGCATGGTGGCGCGTGCCTGTAATCCCAGCTACTCAGGAGGCTGAGGCAGGAGAATTGCTTGAACCCAGGAGGCGGAGGTTGCGGTGAGCCGAGATCGCACCATTGCACTCCAGCCTGGGCAACAAGAGCGAAACTCCGTCTCAAAAAAAAAAAAAAAAAAAAAGGCACTGAAATTGGATAACAGGGAGCCAGAGAAGTTTATGAGAAGGGCTGACAAAATGAAATCAACGATTTTATTCACCTATACTGTTCCTCACCTCCATCCCTGCCCTGGGGACCGCCACATACCTTGGGGGCCTCCCCCTTGCTGCCCGGGGGCAGCCGCAGGACCCAGAAGTTCCTGTTGCGCAGCAGGTTCTCCAAGTTCTCCAGCCGCCTCTGCAGCAGCCCGTACTCCTGCAGCAGCGTCCCCAGCACGGCCCACTTGCTCTCCATGTGGTTCCCAAATTCCACAGCCGTCTTTTCACAGTCGGCCAGCTTCTTTTCAGCTGTCCCTGTGCGCCCCTCCAGGTTCAGCAGTTGGCTGGCCTGGGCATCCACCTTCCTCTCCACAGCCTGGATGGCAGCCACCACGGTCCAGAGTGAGATCTCTGCTGTGGGCAACTGGGGCTCTCGCATCATGCGGTCGGGGAAGACAGGTGCCCTATCTGGAAAGGGTGGGAACTGAAAAGGCATCGGCCGCCGGGCATCCATGTCCCATTCTTGAGCCTGTATGCAGAGGGAGAAAGTGATAACCCAGGATGAGACCTT
The DNA here is from genome assembly GCF_048565385.1 of Saimiri boliviensis. Classification (NCBI taxonomy): domain Eukaryota; kingdom Metazoa; phylum Chordata; class Mammalia; order Primates; family Cebidae; genus Saimiri; species Saimiri boliviensis. Next base: position 9,215,102 of record NC_133458.1, read on the forward strand.
GCATGAGTGGGGCGAAATCAGCTGGGAACAAGGGTCAAGTAATCAAATGCTACATGGTGTCTTTCTTCTGCCAAGCCCCTGTACCTTGGGCTATTCTAATGGTCCCAGCAATAGCTACTCACCCAGCCACCCAACTCACCACTCTCCCATCTCCTGCCTAGGTGAGTCAATCTGGTCACTAGCTCACCCACCTTGACCCTTAGCAACTTACAGCTGTGACCCCTGCCTAAAATGTCACAGGCTACTTTCTTTCTTTGAATAGACCAACTGATTTCTTCCAGGGCTAGGCTTAATGATGACCTTCGTATTTGCCTAGTGTTTTATGTTTCCAAGAACTTTGATGTAAGTTATCTGATGCTAATCTTCCCAGCAATCTCTCAGCAGGTTAGGGCAAGAATGATCTCTGCTTTAAAGATGATGAAACTGAGGCACAGGGGGGCTGCTGGTCACTCCGCAGCGCCTCCCTGCACTGCCAGCTGGAGCAGCTTTAGGTGAGGCAGGTAACAAAAAACACATTCCTGGTGAGGCGAGGTGGCTCACACCTTCCCAGCACTTTGGGAGGCCAGGGCAGGCAGCTCACTTGAGCTGAGGAGTTCAAGACCAGCCTGGCCAGCATAGTGAAACCCTGTCTCTACTAAAAACACAAAAATTAGCCAGGCATGGTGGTGGGCTCCTGTAATCCCAGCTACCTGGGAGGCTGAGGCAGGAGACTTGCTTGAACCTGGGAAGTGGAGGTGGTAGTGAGCTGAGATGGTGCCACAGCACTCCAGTCTGGGTGGAGAGCAAGACTCTGTCTCAGAACAAACAAACAAACAATAAAACCCCACCACATCCCCACCAGGGCTGCAGTGAAGAGAAAGACCAGAGAGCCCAAGCTAGGGCAGAAAAGCAGCTCCCCTCCCCCATCAACAACCATTGTTTCATAAATATTTTCCAAAATGAAAATAGGTTCACTAAAAAAGGTCACTCATTAGAGGTGAAAAGGGGATGTCCCTCACGCCCAAGAGAACTAAGAGAGAAACTCCTCCAGGACCCCTCCTTGCTTCCTGAGGAAGGGGTACCCCATGGCCTGGGGACTCCCCCTTTTATCTTCCAGCACAGAGCCCTCACCCCGGAAAGGTAGGCTAATAGGTGCAGACTGGGAGCTGAGCCCTATGGCTAAGGGGGACCAGTTGAGGGTGGTGACAGACAGTTCACTGGTCATCTAGGACCTGGTGTCAGACTCAGGGCTCACTGGACTGCATGGGCTGGGGACCGACTCTCCTTCACACCTGGGACAGGAGGAGGTATCATCTTCTGTCCTCCCGATGGCTGCTGAGGAGGCCCCTCGGGCTGGTAAAAGGAGAGGACTGCTGCTTGAGGCAATCTAGACAGGCCAGACCCCCTCTCTGACTCAGAGCAGCAGCGACGGCCACACAGTCCCAGCTTCCTGAGACCTGCTCTGGGACAGGGCAGAGCGGAGAGCAGGGTCCTAGGATCGCCAGGCCCTGCTGAGTAAGAGGCACTGGTATTTCCATCAAAAGCATCCATTCCTCCATCACGGAGGCTCCACTCCGCCCTAGCCCACAGAAGGGGACAGAGTCGACAGCTGAAGTTAAGAAACTCCTGGGACCAGTTTAGTTTTCTCAGGTTTGAAGACCTAACTCTGAAAATGATCAAACACAGCACAGGAGCTCCTGGCTCCTTCGTTGGCAGCCAGCTGAGAGGCCGGTGGTGAGCAGAGGGGCTCCTGAGGAGCCCTGGCCCAGGGTCGGCCCAGACTCTTCCCTGGGGAAGCTCTCAGGCCTCTCTGAGGATCCACCTCCCCTGGTTTTATACCCAATTCTGGAGCACTGGTTCTGCTCACGGAGATCATGGATGAAGCCTGTGCTACTCTCACCCGGCAGAGACCCTGAGCTCTTGGACGCGGCGAGGACTCGGGAGTCTTAAAAGCTGCCCAGGCCATTCCAACCTGCGGCCAAGTTTGCCAACCGCAGGAAAGACCCCACAGTCATCTCTCCAAGGCCCCTTTCCTGGCTCACACTCGCTGCAGGAGGAAAGTGAATTACTCATTACAGTTGGTGAAAGGTGGCAATCAAACATTTAAAAAATCTCTTCGTCAAACTGGCCACCGTGTAAACACGGACGAGGTATTCACTCCTGCGGCCGGGCGGAAGCACTGCCCGCGAAGCCCTCCGCCGGCCGGGCGCGAAGGGAGCCCCGGGCCCCGGCTCGGAGACTGGGTCAGGGCTCCGCCGGGTCCCGGAAAGGGCGGTCCCGGCCCCCGCCCCGCACTCGGGGCCTCCGCAGTCGGGCCCGGCCATCGTTGCTCCGCGCCGCGCGGGCCAGGCCTGCCGCTCTGGGCCTGCGTCGGGCCCGCTCCGCCCTGCCTGCCGCGCAGCCCGGCCGTGCCCCGCCCGCCTCGGGCCTCGTCTGGGCGCGGGCGCGGGGAGGGCGCCGCGAGGCTCCCGGAGGACGGTGCGGCCCAGTCCCGCGGCCCAGCCCGCGCCCCGCCCCCACGGCAGCGCGGCCATGGCGCCGGCGGGGCTCTCCCACCTGCATGGGCGGCATTCCCTCGGCCATTTCCCCGCGCAGCGCCGGCTCCTGGTGGCAGACCTCCTCCGGGGGCAGAGCCTGGGCCCAGCTCCAGCTTCCGCTGTCCAGCCCCAGGCCCTGGATGCCCAGCTGCTGAGGCTGCGGCCGTGTTGACACAAACTGCATCCTGGGAGTGCTGTTCCCCGCTCGGGCCGGCCAGGGAGAAGAAGAACGTTTTCCAGGCGCCTTCCCCCTCGCCGGGGCCGGACAGCTCCATCTACAGCCCGTAGGAGCAAACAGTCCCCTTCGGCGGCGCTCCCCGCCCCTCCGCAGCCCGCGCGTCAGCCAATAGCCTCGGAGCTCCTGCCCGCCTGCGGGGAACGGCTGGGGCCACTCCCGGGCTGGGGCAGCCGCCGCCCCAAAGCTGAGAGGCGGCAGGTTGGCCCAAAGGTCAGGCCCCCTCAGTCTGGGATGGCCGACCTTAAAGTCCCAAACTATGTGAGGACCTGGACTCTGGGCTTGATTTCTGTTAATTCTGCCAATGTGTTGGGCATCGCGGGAGAAAACGGTGCCTGACCCTTTTGAAAATTTTGCAAGAGTCATTCTGTCTTCAGGCACTTTCTTCTGGCCTTCTGCCTTCCCTCACTCCTTTGCAGACTTTACCCCAGACTCCCTTTCCTCCGAATCCAGATTTACCTGGACCCATCCTAAAGCTTTTGCACTGTTATGGATGACAGAGAAGTGATTTCGTGCTAAGGTGTCAAAAGAGGGCTGAGCTCTTTCTCCCAAGTAAGGTGCAGTGCATTTTAACAGTGGCCTCTTCAAACACCTTGAAATTGGGTTGGGCGTGGTGCCTCACACCTGTAATCTCAGCACTTTGAGCACTTTGAGAGGCTGAAGCGGGAGGATGGCTTGAGCCCAGGAGTTTGAGACCAGCCTGAGCAACACATTGACACCTGGTCCCTACAAAAAATAAAAATCAGCCGGGCGTGATGGCTCACGTCTGTAATCCCAGCACTTTGGGAGGCTGAGGCAGGTGGATCACCTAAAGTCAGGAGTTCGAGACCAGCCTGGCCATGGTGAAACCATGTCTGTACTAAAAATACAACAAAATTAGCCTGGCATAGTGGTGTGGGCCTATAATCCCAGCTAATCTGGAGGCTGTGGCAGGAGAAGCGCTTCAACCTGGGAGGCGGAGGTTGCAGTGAGCCAAGATTGTGCCAGTGCACTCCAGCCTCGGTGACAGAGCAAGATTCCATCTCAAAAATAAATAAATAAATAAATAAGAAATAAAAATTAGCCGGGCATGGTGGCTCATGCCTGTAGTCCTAGTTATTTGGGAAGCTAAGGTTGATGGTTGCAGTGAGCCATGACTGTACCATTGCACTCCAGCTTGGATGACATAGCACAGATTCTGTGTCAAATAAATAAACTTTTAAATTGGGCAGGCATGGTGGCTCACACCTGTAATCCCAACATTTTGGAAGCCAAGGTTGAGGCCAGGAGTTCACCAGCTGTATCACCAGCCTCGGTGACACAGCAAGACCCCTTCTCTACAAACAACACCCTTTAAGCACAAGTCAATGTCACTTTGAAACATCAGGCCAGGTCAGAGGAGGAACTAGGGACAGGCCAGTGCAAGTTGTTGAAGATGAAGGAGGGGAAAATTCATTCAGTCATTCTGAATTTATTTATTGAACATCTACTGTGTGCCAGGTGCTGTTTAGGAAGAGGGTGAGCTTTGCAGGTACATACACCTGAGCTTAAAATCCCCAAAATCAGGCCGGGCGCAGTGGCTCAAGCCTGTAATCCCTCACTTTGGGAGGCCGAGGCGGGCAGATCACAACAACGACAACAATGACAACAACAACAACAAAAAACCATGAATGGGACCTCTAGCTCTGAGCTACTACTCTGGTCACAAAGCATGAAAGTGTTGATGGCTGCATGAAAATCCACCCTCTGTGAAGGAAAAATGTGAAGCAGACACACTACAGTGATGTCTTATTGTGTAACAAGGGACATCATTATAACTTGTTAAGTGCTTAGGAAGGGAAGTCATTTTAAAGGCTTTATACTGAAAAGATAGCATAAATGTTTGGGACTAACCTAGTCCTCGCTTTATCACTTCAACCTCCCCTTCCTGGGTTCACGCAATTCTCCTGCCTCAGCTTCCCGAGTAGCTGGGATTACAGGCACACACTACCACACCCAGCTATTTTTTTGTATTTTTAGTACAGATGGGGTTTCACTATGTTGGCCAGATTGGTCTTGAACTCCTGACCTCGTGATCTGCCTGCCTCAGCCTCCCGAAGTGCTGGGATTACAGGCGTGAGCCACCGCGCCCGGCCTCATTGTTAAGATATATGAGCAAAGGTTCTCAACTCAAACAGAATTTAAATGCACAGGCTTTTTGTACTAGCGTTATTTTATAACCACCAAGCCTAGCAACCACAGGCTATAAAAGGCCATAGTGGCTACCAGCAGGAGGGCAGTGAAGGGAGTGATTAAGGAGAACTTCCCAGAAGGAAAACAAGCAGGGAATGAGGAGAAAGCTGCTGTAGCTGCACAGGCCATGGGCCCAGTTATAGGTCCTCCCACGATCAACGGGCTGATGAGACAGAGAGATACCCAAGAGTGAGGGAGATCCTGCACTGGGAGAGGTATCCGGTCATAAGACTGGTTTCCAGAAATCACTGGGTAACTAGGAGACCGTTATCTCACATCCTGAGTAGCAGAATGAGTAACTGGATCAAGTGGATTATAAATGCCAAGTATATGGCATAGTTAATACACGCTTCTTGTTAGGGAGGGACCGGGCCTGGCCCCTCAGTCTCTCAGGTGGGAACTGACTGCTTTTCATCCCGTCCCCTAGGAATTCTGTTTTTACTGCTCTGGATAGGATATTTGAAGTGATGGATGCTGAACTAAAGAATACAGGAGAGGGGAATGCATCAACACCAGAACATTTATGTCTACTGTTGCCTAAAGATTTCTGGTGCTCTGCGTCTTTTCAACAACTACAATAAAGCTTTATTTGAGGAACAAAACTTCTAGACTTGCTGTTAGCTAAGAGAAGAGGGTAACCAAATTTGCACTCCTATCTTGGTTTTTTGCCCCATACCTAATTTAATGAGCAGGCTACAAACTGCCAATGTCGTCAACAGGATAGGGAAAAGAAGGCAGCTCAGCTGCTCCGGCTTCCTCCCCCACTGGCACATCCTTGGTCACAGCTTTCCACCTCCACTGCAACCTCCACCTCCCGGGTTCAAGCAATTCTCCTGCCTCAGCCTCCCAAGTAGCTGGGACTACAGGCTTGTGCCACCATGTCGAGCTAATTTTTGTATTTTTAGTAGAGATGGGGTTTCACCATGTTGGCCAGGATGGTCTCGATCTCTTGACCTCATGATCTGCCCACCTTAGCCTCCCAAAGTGCTAGGATTACAGGCATGAGCCACCGCATGCCCAGGTGCTCCCCAGGTTATTCTAAAAGTTCAGCCAGAAACAAGCCAGGCACCTAAGAGGTGGAGGTTGCAGTGAGCCAAGATCGTGTCACTACACTCTAGCCTGGGTGACAGAGCAAGACTCTGTCTCAAAAAAATAAAAAATAAAAACACAAAAGAAACTAGTGCAACAGAATCTTCCTGCTACTCCTCATCTCCTTGTCTTGGCCCCACAAGATCATCTGGGAAAATAAACATCCTAAATGACTACTTGCTTGGCTAATAACATAAATATGATTGGTGTAATTCTTGTTTTTATCCTGCTCTTTACTCACTGAGAGTGGCTTGTAGGTACTGTCTTACACAATTTTTTAAAATTACAAACTCAAAGCCAAGAACTGACCTGATGTACATGTACATCTTTAATTCTGAATCCTGCTGGTTTAGTCAACTCTCTCCAGTAACGTGCTTGTCTTTCTGATGTAATGATTCTTCCTATACATAAAAGTGGTTAACAAAAGTTGCTGATAGAACTCAATATACTATACATGTAAACCTAATATTGTTGGCATTAAATTTTGTTTTTCATCTCTTTCCATGCATACTTCCACTTCTGCTATTATTCCCCAAATAGGCAGGCAAACTGGAAACAAACTACTGCCCTTTTTTTTTTTTTTTTTTTTTTTTTTGGCGCAATCACAGCTCATTGCAGCCTCAACCTCCTGGGCTGAAGGGATTCTCCCACCTCAGCCTCCAAGTAGCTGAGACTATAGGCATGTGCCACCACACCTAGCTTTTTACTTTTTAATTTTTTGGTAGAGATGGGGTCTCACTATGTTGCTCAGGCTAGTCTCAAATTCCTGGGCTCAAGTGATGCTCCTGCCTCAGCCTCCCAAAGTGGTGGGATAACATGACTGAGCCATCACACCCAGCCTCTGCCCAGTCTTGAATGAAGAGAAGCATCAGTATGACCCAGGATATTATTTAACTAGCTAAAAAGTAATTCTCCTGCAACTACTATATAAACACTGTTTTCTTATGAGGTAATTATCCTGCCTCAGCCTCCTGAGTAGCTGGGATTACAGGCGCCTGCCACCATGCTCGGCTAATTTTTGTATTTTTACTAGAGATGGGGTTTCACCATGTTGGCCAGGCTAGTCTCAAACTACTGACCTCAGGTGATCCACCCACCTCAGCCTCCCAAAGTGCTGGGATTACAGGTGTGAGCCACCGCGCCCGGCTACTCAATGAGGTTTTATCAAATATTTTATTTGGAAAACCTGGCGATTTTTGTAACCTGGCAATTTTTGAGAGCATTGCATCACACTGTTTTTGAGGCATCTCTGGGCTGTAACTATCTGTCTTCTTTGATGGGAGTTGGTTTTAAGTGTGAATTTTTATTTTTTTTAAGAGGCAATTTAATTGACCAAGTTGAGAAAAGTCATTGTGTATGTGTGTATACATTATATGATTGTGGCCAGAATTACTCATTTAAAAAGAAACTAAAACAAGGCCAGAAGGGAGGAATAACATCCTAGAAAGTGACAAATGACTCCTGCAAGATACATACACAGAACCTTCCAGGTCCTTTCTGCAAGAAACAATATGCTCTGGCCTGTGATACTGCTTACAAAGTAGAAACAGAGATTCTCTCCTGGCAGCACTAGAAATGCTATACTGTGTCACATTTGCCCATTCCCAAGTTACAAGGCCCACAGAACCCGGTGCAGGACCTTCCCCCGCCAACTCCAGCTGACTGAACCAGGATGAGCACGTAACCCAGGGCAGCCAATGCAAGGGTTGGCTAGAAACTTCTGTGGCCTCGCAGCTTCCCCACTGTTGAATCTGAAATAAGAAAAACCAAGATAAGTGGTTGGATCACTTGAGGTAAGGAGTTCAAGATCAGCCTGGCAAACATGGTGAAATCCCATGTCTGCTAAAAATACAAAAACTTAGCTGGGCATGGTGGCCAGCGCCTGTAATCCCAGCTACTCAGGAGGCTGAGGCAGGAGAATCGCTTGAACCTGGGAGGCAGAGGTTGATGTGAGCTGAGATCATGCCACTGCATTCCAGTCTGGACAAGAGTGAAACTCCATCTCGGAAAAAAAAACAGAAAAGAACGAAGAGGCCAAGAGAATCGGAGCCAGATGCATCACGGCACACAGAAACCTGTGGGAGCTAGGAGGTACAGAAAAGATAAAACAGGTTAAAAGGAAGCAAAAGACAGTGGCAACAAGCTGAGTCCCAGTGACCATGTGCTTCTGCAGAGCAGCCTCCATCCTTGGCACTTTCACTTCAAATTCAGCCCAGCTTTATGAACTACCCCCTCTCCCTGCCCTGTTGGTCCTACAAAATCTTTCCTGATAGCTACTGTACTGAACATCTCCTGTCTGTCAGGGTCCTGTGTTAAACACTACATAGGTTTCCTCCTGAGCCTTAACACCTCTGAGACACAAGTATTACTATCCCCATCTCATAAGTCTCAAGATGTTTAAATAATAAATCAGTTATTTTACTTATGTAAGGACTTGAATTGAGGACTCCAGAGTCCTTGTTCATAACCATTAAGCTGTACTAACATACGTGATGTATCGTTGTTAAGGCACTGCACACACCCTGCTCCCACCAATTTGATCACTTGGCAAAAGTATCTTTTGCCTGTAAGAGTCTGAAACATTTTAAAACAAAGAACAGGCCTCTGTGTATAAACCCTGTGAGAAATGACTATTCCTTTGCTACAGATAAAGAACCTGAGATAGGACAGGCAAGGAGGCTAACACCTGTAATCCCAGCTCTTTGGGAGGCCTTGGCAGGATTGCTTCAACAGCAGCCTGAGCAACACAGCAACACAGACTTCTCTAAAAAAAAGAAAAAAAAAGGCTCGGTGCAGTGGCTCACACCTGTAATCCCAGACCTTTGGGAGGCTGAGGGGGGGGGCAGATCATGAGGTCAGGAGTTCAAGACTAACCTGACCACATAGTGTAACCCCCATCTCTATAAAATACAAAAATTAGCTGGGCATGGTGGTAGGCACCGGTAATCCCAGCTACTCAGGAGGCTGAGGCAGGAGAATTGCTTGAACCCAGGAGGAGGAGGTTGCAGTGAGCTGAGATTGCGCCGCTGCACTCCAGTCTGGTGACAGAACTAGACTCTGTCTCAGAACAAACAGAAAAACCAAAGCAACAACAACAAAAACAAACAAACAGGGCTAAAGAGAACAAGGTTAGAAGTATCCATCAGGCACAAAGCAAAAAAGCATATTTGGTGACATCAGAGGTCCTTGTCCATAAGACGCTTTTGCTCATGGCTACTGAACTGCCCTCAGGCAGCAACTGAGGGTGCTTTTTATTGTTTAAGAAGCTAAGACGTAGAAGGAAGGGCAGGTGTTCTGTCCCTCCTCAGAGAAAATTTGAGCAGAAATTTGGGATTCTCTATTTGGAATGAGATCCTTTTATCAACGAAGCTTTTGTGGACTGTTATGAATTAGTAAGTCACAGGGTCTGGTCCTGGTTGAAATAGCCATGAACATCATTTCTCAGATATGCTTCAGAGAAGCCCAGCAGAGCCCTGCACCTCCCCCACCCTATAGGAACCTTGCACACTTTATTATTAATGAAGAGGGAAGTAGGAGTTTCCAATGTTCAGCAGAAAAGGAACAGGGCCATCTTCTTTCACTTTCTAGACAATCAATCAACTTCCATTTATTTTCACAACTGTGGCTAAAAACCAGAGGTTCATCCAATGGTGACAGTAAAAAACCTAGTAAGCAAAGAGTAAATCTGGTTATAATCAACACCTGGATGCACTCTAAGGGAATGGTGCCCATGTGTGACAATAACAGCTTCTTGGTCCAAAGGGCTGACAGATGAAGAGCATGTTTTTGGGGTTTCCCCTTCCCTATCTTGTCTGGTCATGCCAGGCAGTTCTTATGCATTTCTTTAACTGCAGAGTTAAATGCACGGTTTCTCACAGTTGCACTTGATGGGCCGAGTTTCTCCTCCACACTTTCCACTGGACACCTTATCCTTCCCACTGATCCATTTTAGTTATCCACTTCTGAATCTTAAGCAAACACTCCTTGGAGCTGGCCTGCAGTTCTACCTGACAGGGGACTGATGAAAGAAAAGAATAATAGTTGAACTCTCTACTTTATACCAGGCTAAGGATTGGGATCCCATCTCCTTCCATCTTTCTGGGATAGTCTCACACACCCCCTTTCATTCAGGTTTACGGCTCTTGCTTCACTTGTATTTGAATCGTGCTCACTTTTTGCCAAACTTTAGGTCCCTCCTGGCTCCACAGCTCCTTCCAGAGGGGACTGTGGAATCTCTCTGCAACATTTCAATCCATAGGTCTCTTTCACTAGTAAGCTGTGTCCTTGGCAAATCTTTGAGTAAAAAAGAATTTAAAGTGTTACCTAGTCCCACTTCTCATCTACTGTAGAAATATCCTCCAGCATACCCTGGTAAATGCTTGAAATCCACTCAGAAAAGGGAACTCACCATCTAGACAAGACTTTGACTCTTCTCCCTTTTCATTGGGGAAATCAAGGTACAAACTAGAGCTAAATCTCATACTCAAGTTCCTAGTGGGTTGCCAATGAAGCCAGAACACTGGCTTTGGGATTCCCAGAACCTCTAAATTTTCCCATGGTATAGGTCCAGATTCTGGCTAGAAAGCTCTTAATACCAATTTGCTAGGGTTCTGGCCATCATGTCTTGTTCTGTATTATTGGGCTTTTTCACTCTAAGTTATGAGAGCAGTCTAGGTCTCACACACATTTCTTGTGTCTCCCACGGTCCCTGGTATTGTGAATGTCATAGAGCAGATGTTTTGTAAGTGTGATTATCCTACAGAGCAACATGTTCAGACATAGCCTTCCCAGAAGCAAAGTTAGCTGGCCAATACTTTTCCTAGCGTTGTTATGCGTAAATAGAGAGTAAGGGTTGGGCTAGGTGATAAAGGAAAAAGTGTTCTTTCCTTATCACTTCATCAAGAAAATGTCCTGTCTAAACATTTCCACACCTTGTTCTGGGCACCTCAGGAAGAAGCAGAGGAAAGAGAGTATAGGAATAAACAAAGAATTTTCTGCCCAAGATGTAAGACTTTTGCATTCAGTCTTCTACCTCAGGCTTCCAAGCAGGAGTAAAACAACAAATCAAATAAATTTTAGTCAAGTTTCAGCAAGAATTTATCTACGTTGACTTTGCTATCTTATTTAGCTTTGCTTGGACAGAAGCCAAAGACAGAGACAGAATTTTGGCAGGAAAAGGAATATATCACAAGAATTTTTTAAAAATAATTCCTAGAGGCTCACTTTTTTTCTTTTCAACAGATTCATTTTGCAGATGAAAATCCATAAAGGAAATGGAACTTATGCCCAGGTGCAAAGCTATTTAGGAGCAGGCTCAGATACTCCCAGGTGATTAAATGACCCCAAGAAAAGAACACATGGTAGTCAAGGTCCCTAAAAGCAATACAAGCAGGAAGAAACTATTGTCAATTTGCTGTGCTTAGCTCTCAGTGATCTAGGAAGTTCCTCAATCTGTCCACTGCCAATGGGATACAGCCAGATATGGTGAACATACACTCTCTCTGATGGCTCAAGAAAGCTGCATTACAACACTGTTATCTCACTACTGAGGATCAAGAGTTCTCTGGCACTTTCTGAAGCTCCATACTTCTGCAAAGTGCTGTGATCTTTGTTGCTGTTGATGATCAAGAACATCAGACACCAGGAATGAAGAAGCCAAATTACTGGCTTGGAAAAGATAAGGAAGAATTTGATGTGAACGACTCCAAGAATATGGTGTAGGCACAAATTTTAAGCTGTTCTGTCATTGTTAAGCCAGTTATTTCTCTGAGATCTGTAGCTTTTAAAGCTGGGCTGAGAAAACTGTTCCCAATTTTTTAACCAGGACCTTGGCAAAGGTTTCTGGCAGTTTAAATGCCAGTAAGAGCCTGTTTCAAATCAAGCCAGTATAGTTAAGGAATGTTCTCCTTAATCATCTTTTAAAGTCAGAATCCTTGTTCACCCAATATTAAACAAAATTTATGTCAAAAATTAATCTAAGAAACATAGGAAGGCAGTCTTGAATTACCAAGTTTCAGAGAAAGGCAGCCACAGAGGCATGTGAACAGATCTTGGCTGGTTTTGAGAGAGGAGGCAGCAACATAAACAGTGGCTTAACCACTTTTTCCGACAACCATCTTACCTATCAAGGAACTAATAAAAGGCTTTAAAATTTTTCATGCCTCATGATGGGATTCCAGTTTTGGAGGCTCTTCCCATGTACCTGTCTCTACCTAGAGACATAATCTACCAACAACCTGCTGTTCTCCAACCTCTCTGCAATATTCTTGTTACTTCTGCTTTTGCTGTATCTTTGAAAAGATGGAGATGCTGGGCTCCTTTCCAAGTCTTTCTGGGTTTCAAAATGTGGTATTCTTGTAATGGTGTGAAATTCTAAAACACAAGTATGTCTCTAGTCAAGTGTATAGGACCCCAAATTCATTGATGTGCCAGATAATAATTACCATGGGTGTTAGATGAGGCTCACAGGCTTTCTCTTGGATTTTGTGCCCTGCTGTGAGCATATACAACCATGAAGCCACAGAGATTTGGATTTACAAAACTCCCCCTCCACTCCCTTCCCCATACCACTGGTTGGCCTCTAGACCTTCAGTGTTGACCCCCAGGCCAGAAGTTTCAAGCCCAGTTATCAGGGGACCTGGTGGGTCAGGTGGCTGACCCGATGGGTCACTATCACCCCCACAGCCTCCATTGTGGCCTGAACGCAGGTGGTCCTTAAGTGTCTGTTTGTAGCGAAAGCTCCTGCCACAATAGGAGCAGGGGTAGGGCCGCTCCCCAGTGTGGATGCGCTGGTGTTTCATGAGGTGGTGCTTGCGGATGAAGCTCTTGCCACAGTGAGGACAGCTGAAGGGCCGCTCACCCGTGTGCAGCCGCCGGTGGTTCAGCAGGTGCTCCTTGCGCATGAAGCTCTTACTGCAGTCAGTGCAGGGGTAAGGACGCTCGCCTGTATGGATCATCTGGTGGCGGATCAGGGCCGAGTGGCCATTGAAGTCAATGCCACACTGAGGGCAGGAGAATGGGCGCTCTTGCGCATGACCCCGCTGGTGGAGCAGGAGGCTGATTTTCAAGCTGAAGCTCCTGCCGCACTGGGCACAACGGAAGGGCCTTTCGCTTGCATGAGCTCTCCGGTGGCTGGTGAGTCGAGCCTGGTCAGCAAAGCGCTTGGGACAATCAGGACAGGGGAAAGGACGCTCGGTGCTGTTATGGACCCGAAGATGGTAGGTAAGTCTTGATGGGTGAGTAAAAGTCCTGGCACAGTGTGGGCAGGTGGGGGGCGTCTCACTGGCATGGTCCTGGGAGGTGCTGCTGAGGTCCGCCTGTGGAGTAAAGTGCTTAGGGCACTGGGCACAGGGTAAGGGGTGCTCAGTAGCATGGCTACATTGGTGGGTCAGCAACATGTCTTGGGTGAGACTCTTGCCACAGTGGTGGCATGAGAACACCTGCTCGCCAACTGGAGGTGGGAGGGGATAGCTACCCAACTGAGTAAAAGTCACTTGTCCCTCGGAGGCTTCAGGCAGGTCAGTGGCTGGACGTCCAAAAGGTGTCATGGATGTAGACTGCTGACTTTTGAAAGCCACATCTGAAAAAGCATCCTTTGCTGCTGCCGGTGGTGGTGGAGAAGAGAAGGGGACCGGAACCTCAGGGCACAATGAGGATCTAGCAAGGCCTTCAGCTTTGATGACAAGCTCTTCATCTGAAAGAAAAGACTCCAGAGTTATACCCATCAATAACTGTCCCACTAGCAACTCTCATGCATTCCTACCCAGCTCTAACCGATCACTCTGAGCTCTTAACTGGCTCAGATCAGAAACACTGCAGAAGGCTGCAATAATAACCAAGACATCTGTGGTCTGTGTGGCAAATCATAAGAAAAATGACATTAAATTTTATATTTATTTTACTTTATGACAGAGTCTCATTCTGTCACCCACGGTGGATTGTAGTAGCACAACCTCGGCTCACTGCAACCTCCACCTCCTGGGTTCAAGTGACTCTCCTGCCTAAGCCTTCCAAGTAGCTGGGATTACAGGCATGCACTAGTGTGCCCAGCTAATTTTTGTATTTTTAGCAGAGACAAGGTTTCACCATGGTGGACCAAGGGTCTCGAACTCCTGGCCCTGAGTGATCCACCTGCCTCAGCATCCCAAAGTGCTGGGATTACAGGTGTGAGCCACAGCACCCAGCCCTCATCTGAAAATTTAATATTGTACCTCTTCTTTTTTTTTTTTTTTTTTTTTTTTGAGATGGAGTTTCGCTCGTGTTACCCAGGCTGGAGTGCAATGGCGCGATCTCGGCTCACCGCAACCTCCGCCTCCTGGGTTCAGGCAATTCTCCTGCCTCAGCCTCCTGAGTAGCTGGGATTACAGGCACGCGCCACCATGCCCAGCTAATTTTTTGTA